>NC_136940.1:4825637-4895776 GCF_949987615.1 Pollachius pollachius
GGCCTTTCTCTAGGCCAAAGAAAAGATCCAACTGCGAAAGCCTTCATACCCACCACCCTCCACAAACCTCCCCCCACCATCCCCCAACCTCCACCCACCACCCCTTCTTCCATAAAGTGTTTGTTTGTCTGAAAGTTTTCCCTTTGCCGGGGAGTTCCTGGGTGGCGGTCGGCGGGGGAGGAGGTGGGGGAGGCAGGGGGAAGAGCGAACCAAGGCGGGCCTGGAGAGAGAGAGCGAGAGGCAGGGAAGAACAAGTGGCGCAGACGGAACAATTGAAGCCATCTCTCCCGCTTTGCTATGAAAAACTGGGTCACCATCCACCTTTGATGATGCCAGTGCGGCATGCTGGGAGAAAAAGGAGAGACACATGCAACACACTCCGTGGGCACACACACAGGCGCACACACACACACACACACACACACACACACACACACACACACACACACACAAACACACACTCACACAGTCGTGTGATCTCCCGGGTGAAATTCCTACTGACCGCTCAGCACAATTTCATTTTCGGCAAATTGGGTCTCCACTGTTCACACATTCTTTTTCTCAGCGTGTCCGTTTTTTGTGTGCATGTGTGTATGTACATGCATCAGTCTTTTTATTGAGTTTTTTTATGAAGAATATCCAGCAGCAACATTAGATGAAGGCAACCGCTCAAGATACCAAAAAGTAAATCTTACTAGCGTTCCTTGTGTAAATTCAGTGTTATTGCGCCTCTATCTTTGGTGTTTAACTTTTCGAGAGGCCCAGCTTTCATCACCCTCTCCTCCTCCTCCCCCTCTCCCCCTCGTCCCCCTCCTCACCCTCTCCTCCTCCTCCCCCTCTCCTCCTCCTCACCCTCTCCTCCTCCTCACCCTCTCCTCCTCGTCCCCCTCTCCCCCTCCACCCCCCCTCTCTCTCAGTACCTTTGATCCTGTTTCAGGGATACCTGGAAGAGCATGACATGGTCTGGCAGGTCTGACCAGAACCCCTGGCAATAGCGCCTGAACTGGATGTGGGAACACCGGCCAAGCTGCAATGGGGCCAGAGATGGACCGGTGGGACCACCGGTCAGAGTAGCCTTCCCTTACAAGCGTGCCCAGCTTTTCAGCCTGTATGCTGTTGTTGGGTTGACAGAGATTTCGATAATACAGGTCAGAAAGGGAACAGAGAGGGGCTGCTTCTGAACGTGTTTCTTTGGAAACACAGGAAGCCAGACCGAGAATGGCCGACTTGACTTCTTCACTGAACCCCGTAATATTCCCGAGCTTGTGACCAAGGGTTGTGTTGTCTGGATTTGTGCCTGTGCTGTAAGCCCGCTTCCAACAGTGATGAGGTGTGGGTGATAAATGTAGGTGAACAAACCCCCTAAGAGAAGTCATAGGAACGGTATTAGTTTCACTGAGCGCAGCGCGCTAAGAAAGTGAAAACAACCTCAAACACCTGTACTATGAGCCGGTTTGGTTCCAGGTGTCTGTGTTCTCTCAATGATTATACAAAATGTCCTCGCACAAATAAAGCACTCCCTCAGAATCCCTTCTCGCGCTAGCTAGCCGGGCAACATACGTTTGTCCTTTTCTTCATTAGTTTCGTTGGCTGCCCTTCCACCAATCCTCATTCATCATCATCAAATATTAATTACTCCTCAAGATAACACACACACACACGCACACACACACACACACACACACACACTCTGGCTTGCCCGCTGTGCGGTGGATGTTATTAATCCACAAAGCGACGCAGCGTTTTAGCCGTCACTGATGCTATCAGAGGCCTCATCAGATAGCTCAGTCCTGGCTGCTTAGAGATGATCATCTGCCATTGTGTGTGTAGGTGTGTGAGAGTGTGTGTGGCTGTGCTTGCATAGAAAGGGGTGTGTGGGTGTTTGAGAGAGAGTTTGAGTGTGTGTGTGTGTGAGTGTCTATATATTTGTATGTCAATGTGTGAGTGTGTGTAGGCGTTATGTGTGTAGGTGTGAACATGTGTGATCTGTGTGTGTGTGTGTGTTTTTGTGTGTTTCCATGTGTGAGTGTGCGTGATAAGGCGCTATGTGTGTAGGTGTGAATGTCTGTGTGTGTGTGTGCGTGTGTGGTTAGGTGTTATGGGTGTGCCTGCGTGCCCATATGTGTGTGTGTGTGTGGGATGAATGGGGGCTGTAACATGACGGATTGAGCCAGTGCGCTCCATTTAGCGAGGTCTTGGAGGAAGGTGCTTAAAGGTGTACGGGAGCGGGTGCTTCACCGGGGACTGTTCCCTAGCGCTATTGGGGGGGCATCTGTGAGAACGATGAGGCCTAACACCACATCGCCATGCTTCGCTTTGGCCCCCTTTCTCCCTAGAAAGTCAGGATTGCTCTATTCCTGTAATTCTCCCTGGTCTTGTTACTGATGGATGAGGGCCTGACTCCTCTTTACTTAGGAACATATTAATCCAAATGCCTGGAAATGATTGATGTGTCTATACAGGGAAAAGCTTAAATATCTCCCATTTTCTAGCGGTCTCATTTTTCCCCCGCAGAAGGGAGACAATAATAATTCACTCTGAGTGAACCCAAGTGATTTGACTGAAGTTGGAGGCAGCAGAGGAGCTCTCCTGCGCCATCTGTAGGACCATGACTTGGACTGCACGGTTCAAAGCTGACAGCGACCTTTGAGTAAGTGCTGATTTACTTTAAATTCCTCCTCTGACCCGGTTCAGAGGAGCAGCTGGATCCCAAAAAGAATTTCCTCCTCCTAATACCGCTAAGTCTCAGACTTGTAGATTTTAACTTCGAGCTTAGTCAGTGTATTGTTTACAAAGACGGATCATTTGGAAGGGATTTTGAACCTCACGTCAATTTAAAGCACAACAAATTACAAATAACAAATTGCTACACTAATCTGAATTATACCTATCGAAAATATTTGAAAACAGTGACGACAGTGAACCGCTTTCACCAACTGCTTTTGTTCTCGCTGGTTAAGTCCCATCTCAGGTGAGGTTATTAAATCATGGTGTTCTTTTTTCTAGGGATTTTCAATTTTGATTGGCCGGGGGCTTAGTGGGTGGGTCGGTTCGTTGCTCGCTCAGACAGTTTGTCATTGGATCCGTCATTCAGCTAGTCGGTTGACGGCCTACATCTGCATTTACATTTAGGGCATTTAGCAGACACTTTGATCCAAAGCGACTGGTAACATAAGTACACTTGTCAGAAGAAAGAGAAACAATATCTGGCTATCGGTACAGTAAGGATGTCCATAGAACCGGGGTGCCAAGCACTAACAATCTCTAGGTGAACCCCTTCCCTGTATAAAAAAAACACAAATACAAAGCCACAATGCTAAGTACTGTATCAACCCCAGCCCCGCCGCTCTTACCTTGAACTCCAGCTCCATGCCGGTGACGTGTTCCCCCACCTCCACCTGGGCCAGCTTCTGGATGTAAGAGTACAGGCTGCGGGCCGCCACCTCCGTGTTGCCGCAGGCGACCGCCTCCAGCAGCGCGTCGTGGATGAAGCTGTACTGGTCCTCCGTCTGCACCATGTAGTTCCTCTGGGAGCGCATGAGCGTCACGTGGCCGTAGATGTCCGCCGTCTTCTCGTGCTTGATGCGCTCCAGCATGGCGTCGATGACGATGAAGCACCCGGTGCGGCCCACGCCGGCACTGGGAGGAAGAGGAGGAGGTGAGCGAATGCAGAGGGATTTTTTTTTTTGGGGGTGTTTTGAGATTTGTAGGGAGGAGTGTGCGTGTGCGTGTGCGTGTGCGTGTGTGTGTGTGCGTGTGTGTGTGTGTGTACCAGCCCTGTTATGGCTTATACTTGCTTACTGAGTTGCTCTACGTTGGTCCTAGGACATTCCATCTTTTTAAATGTTTAAGTTGTAGCAATTGTGGTGGGGTATGTGTGTGTGTGTGTGTGTGCGTGCGTGCGTGCGTGCGTGCGTGCGTGCGTGCGTGCGTGCGTGCGTGCGTGCGTGCGTGTGTGTGTGTGTGTGTGCGTGTGTGTGTGTGTCATAGTCATCTCTATGAATCAGATTTATTTTCATTATAATTTATTCAGATATAAACATTTGAAAACTTGCATGACGCACCCGATAAACTCACACAACTGCTGTTGTCTGAGCACACCCAATCCCAAACTGATATTTATGGTGCGTATTTGGACATGCGGTTTTGGTTTGACAACAATAGAGGAGCAATCAGAGCAACAGGGAAGAGTGAGAGACGCACTTTACACACAGACGATCGATGGTAAACAGAGGTGGAGAAAGGGTGTAAAAATATGATTGGGGCAAAAAACCCAAGCAGAAAACTGTCAATTTCCGTCTCCATCCGCCCACACTGTCCTTAGGAAAAGGGCAATGCGCAGAAAGAAAGTGATCGGATGAGAGGAGAGAGAAGGAAGGCAGAGCAGCAGGGACGATGGAGAGGGCTTATGACAAGGGACTTCAGAACGTCTGGAGGAAACCAGGAGAGCGAGCGATAGAGCGCGAGAGAGAGAGAGTGGCAGTCACGAAGAGAGGGAAAATGCATGAGGAAAGGGACATGAGTTTGTCCAGGAAGAAAGCGAGATTTTGCATTTTTAGGTGTGTAATCAGGTTACATATTCATTACGTATGCTTCTGTGTACGCATGTGCGGTGTGTGTGCATGTGTGCGTGCGTGTGCCTGTGTGTGCGTAGTTTGTGTTGCAGTCAGCATGATTGGGTTTAGCGTAGTGTGGCTGTGAGGGCCCCAGAGTGAAATAGATGAATACATCCACAGACTCCCACACATCAATCCCCCAGGCTAGAGTAATGCTCCTGCCCACCTGCAGTGTGCGATGATGGGGCCGGCGTCAGGCGGGTTGCAGGTCTTGACCCGGCGCAGGAAGGCCAGGAAGGGAGTGGGGTACTCTGGGACGCCGTGGTCGGGCCACGCCGTGAACTGGAACTGACGCACCTCCCGCTTCTCACTCGAACCGTTCTGGAGGGAGACAGACACAGGGACAGGGAGACACAGGGACAGGGAGACACAGAGAGAGAGAGAGAGAGAGAGAGAGAGAGAGAGAGAGAGAGAGAGAGAGAGAGAGAGAGAGAGAGAGACAGAGGGAGAGAGAGAGACATCGTGAGAGAGAGAGAGAAAGAGACAGAGAGGGAGAGAGAGAGAGAGACAGAGAGAGAGAGACAGAGACAGAGAGAGAGAGAGAGCAAGATAGAGAGCGAGAGAAAGACGATGGGACAAAAATTAGAACACGGAACTGTCTCTGCTGTATGCTGATTGGTCTGTCGTTGATTGATTAATTGACAGATTGTGTTAGCAATCTGATTCTTTGATTTGTTCCCTTGTTGTCTTGGTGTTTTTTGAATGACATTGTATGTATTCAAATGTCACTATTATAGAGTTGACGAACAGTCATAATTTATATCCAAACACACCAAAGTCAGACACTTCAAACAAACTTGCTTGTGTTCTCATCATTCTTGTCATTCATGTGTGGCCATCTGGTATTCAAACAAAGGGCCAGATTGTGTGGAGTAATCCCACCCACTGTGCGATGTGATTCGCTGTCTCTCTCAGCAACAGTGACATTGACGAGTGACAGCGAAAGTGACACTTTCCCACACATTATTACAATGTGCGTCAAAACAAGGTCTGGAAATTGTTTCGGATACACTTCTTGTAGGGAATCACATTGATCAAAGCATGCATATTCCATGTTTATAAAGAGTTTGCACAGTTCCAAAAATGTAAAATTTTACATTATTTATTATCAGTATCATGTTAATTATATTTCTAATTAACTTCTCTTTGAGGTGTATGTTCCTCCCCTATACATGTGTACATTAGCCGGTAATATTGACAGACTGAGGCTGGCAAGCAGCACAAATCCGGCTAGCTTTTGGCTTGAAATATGCCTTTAAAATAACACCATTTTGGTTCTTCTATCTTTTCATTGTATATTTAAATAAATTCAGAGTGATTATACTGCATTTTATATTCAGATTCTTTTTTGCAACTGAACACATTAAAAGATGTGTATCCTATCCTCTAACCTGTTTGAATGTCTAAAACCACATGTACTTTATATTATAAAGGTACATGTTTACCAATTAAAAATAAATCACATACCGTCTCAGAAGGCTCCACTAATTTTCTTTAATTTCTATTATGAAGGTTAATTCATTTCAAATAAATCACATACTGTCTCAGAAAGCCCACACATGAGCTTTCATAGCTCCATGAAATTGAAGATATGAAATTTATGAATTTTGTGTTGTGTTTTTGTATCCTATGACCTAGTAACCATGTAAGTACCGTCTGTGAAAATTTAATAAACATGTGAATTATAAAAAAAAAAAAGAAAGCTCACACAAAACGCCTGTACTTTACATCATAAAAGTAAAGATTTCCAAATAAATCACAAAGAGCCTCAGAAAGCCCCACTAAACGCCTGTACTTTAAGATTTCACAAACGTGATAAGCTATTCGTCAAAAACCGCAAAGTAATTAGAAACAGCTTTGGAAAGTTCTGCCCGCTGTGCCAGGGACATGCGCCACACATCGCCCCGGCACCGCGACAGATGGGCGCGTCGGGCTGGCTGCTAATTGACATCTCTCGGCTCCGCTGCGGCGGCTAGGAAGCGTAACGCCGCAGCGCTAACAGCTAACAGCTAACCGCTAACAGCCTCGCCAACAGACGAACGAGGAGGACACCCACGTCGTCCGTCGCCACCTCTGCCCGGAGCGCGGGAACATGGCGACGGGTCCTCCGAGGTTGCCTTGACGACATTAACAACACCCCGCAAGCTGTCCGTTAACAGGAAGTGATTGTAGTAGCCCCCCCCCCCCCCCCCCCACACACACACACGTACAAAAACCCTAGGAGAATGACAGGGACACGGCTGTGTGTGTTTTTTTCTTTGCACCCCCCCTTGAGAGGGAGCCTCGACAGGAAGTTGCATTTCAATGCAATTATGTTGCCTCAGATTTGTTTTTTTCGTCCTCTTTTCTGGATGAATTTATGAATAAATGAGCGTGGTATTGAAAACAAAAAGTGACCTAGATATTTGCCCACTTTCCTCGGATGTTGCCTGGCTTTATGTGTCTGCTTTGTGGGGTTAGTTCCGGAGACAAGGCCAAAGTCTGGGCGCTTTTGTAGGGCTGTATTCACTTTTTCACTCTTTCATTAAGATGTATGCAGCCTTGTTTCCCTGCACGCACAAGGGCCAAAACCTGTGTGTGTGAGTGCGACTACCCTGTGACTACCAGGGCAACAAGGCTACAAACCCAGCAAGGGCCCGGCCCCGAAGGACAGCCCAGCGCCCTTGGGGAGAATACACTGCTGAAATAAACGGTTTATTCTCTGCTTATTCCAGCGGAATACATCACAGCTCCACATAAGACTATAGTTGAATCTCAAGCTGCGTCTTGCATTCGGAAGACGCATCTATGTTTTTATCATGCCCCATTTGCCTATCAGATACGATTACAACCATAAGTAACGCAATGCGACAGAATCAGGAAGGGTTTAGATGATATGCCCCAGGCAGCCGGCTGTAGTGTATTACGTTTGAGAGTTTACACAAGGAAAGGACCACATTGTTTAGTAGGAGATAAGGTAGGATAGAATCAACTTAAAGCCATCGTTAATGTATTGTTGACTATATAATGTATACAGACAGAACACATCATATTTCACATTGGTGCTATAACGACTGATCTGCTTCGCGTCACGCAGAGTGAAGCCTGAGGTTTGAGTCAACGTCTTGGGAGGCACGCCACTCTGGGGCGTTTCAACTTCCCTCTTTCCTATCGCCTCCAGCGGATTGGGGGTCGGCGTCTATTTATCGAGCACGGATGGGAGCTCGGATCCTTGCACCTGCGTGATGTGTTCTGCTCTCCTGGGGTGAATCCATGTGCACTGACGCAACGCACGAAACGCAATCGTATGGAGAGGGTGTGTGTCTGTGTGTGTGTGTGTGTGTGTGTGTGTGTGTGTGTGTGCCTTGCATATGTCTAAGCTTCAGCATGTGCCTATGGAATATTTGAGTGTCTTTTAAATTGGTTTTAAACTAGTGTCAGCAATTGCGTTGGCATGTTCATGGCTATGTGTGTGTGTGGTTCAGCATGTGTGTGTGTGTGTGTGTGTGTGTGTGTGTGTGTGTGTGTGTGTGTGTACCTTGTGTAGGGAGAAGGTGCGAACGCAGAAGGTAGCCAGCTCTATGGTGTCCAGCAGGGTGACCTGGGTCATCCCGTAGGTGTCTGTACCCCGGCTTGGCCAGTACTGGTCACACTTGATCTGCAGAAAACAGGAAAACAGCCGCCTGTGAAATACTCTTCAACAACAATCGACACAAAAGTAAAACTCAAAGAAGGAAAAATAAAACACATTCAAACAGCAATCTACATTTTGCCATTTTAAATTTAATAGATAACTTCGGTATCTATTTCCTATTCCATTTTTAGGTGGATACAGGCACAAATTCTGTAATTATAATTTATTACAGATGGCTGACTAGTTGGTAGTTTACCTGTCCCTGTTTTCAAACTACATCTGAGTCTGAATCTCTTCTCTGGATCTCTAACCCCAGCAGAATGCTTAATGAACACTCATTAAATATGGAGTGTGACCTGCAGATCTGAAAACACAGAGCTATCCCATCTAGGGAGGGAGGGAGGGAGGGAGGGAGCGAGCGAGGCGAGAGAGAACACAGAGAATAACAGGGACACAGAGAGTGGAAGCAAAGGGTGACATAGAAAGAGATACAAAGAGGGCGAGAGCGAGAGTGAGAGGAGTGAGACACAGAATGCTGGAGAGAGATATGGAGAGTGGGAGCAAACAAGAAAGGGAGGGAGGAAGAAGCTACGGAATGAGAGAAACACAGAGTGGATAAAAATGTGACAAGGAGAGAGAGTGAGAGACACACACAATCAGATAGGCAGACAGACGGACAGACAGACAATATAGTGAGAAGGAAAGAAAGAGAGACAGACAGAATTAAAAAGAGAAGCATAGTGAAAGAGTGAAATGAAATAAAAGAAAATAAAAGCGATAGAAAGAGACCCTCACTCGTCTCTCTCCCTCTCTCTCTCTCCCTGTCTCTCTCCCTCTCTCTCCCCCCCTCTCTCTCTCTCTGTCCCTGTCTCTCTCTCCCCCTCTCCCTTTCTCCCCCTCTCAGTCTCCCCCTCTTTCTCTCTCTCCCTCTCTCCCCTCCCGCGTTTCCGTGACGCGCGATGTCCAGCGGCTGCTAACAGTGATGGGGTTTGACAGAGAGAGGAGCACACGCGTCCACGTGGACGACAAACCAACAAATTAAAACAGACAGAGGCGGAGAGTAATCAACTTGCAGTCTGGAAAAACCCTGAACCCCGACGCTCTGACAAACGTTTGACCCGACGCGATCACGCATCGCGTCATCGCTTGTCTTCTTTTCTGTTGTTTTTCCGGACGATTGAAAGACGTTCCCTAGCCTCGACGACGAGAGAATCTCCTGCTTGTAAATAGTTCCTCTCACTTCCTCGAATTCCTGCTTTGACACATGAGCGCGCCTCAGCCAAGGCCCCTGCGTGCCTAGGCGAATCATGCCAAACAGATGGTAGTGGGAGAGCTGGTTATGGGGTTACTGGTGTTGCTATGCCAACTGTAAAAAGAACCTGCGTGAGCCATTGTTTTGATTATCTAACAGTTTTTGTGATGCATATTCTCTGAACTTCCTTTCCCTATTTCCACTCTGAAGGCATTTGAAATAACGGACTACGGTGTAGAATAGATAGAGGTTCCAGTTGGGAATTGGAGTTAATTAAGAAAATGGCTTCTAGGTTCACTTCATCCGTCCAGACAAGTGATTAACTCTGAGGACCTCCCGTTGACCTCAATAATGTTCAGTTGTACAATAAACCCGGACAATACAAATCAGCGAAGGGTGTTTGGCTGTGTGATTTATAAGTTAGCAACACTCAGTTGTTGCTTGCCTTCACACAACAACACCTAAAATATATATATTTTAACAATTTGATGACATTCAATGGGAAAGCTTAATGCAATTAGAATGGGACCTAGTAGAAGCCCTGTGGCACACCACTGTTAATTAGCTGGAAGGACTGACCCTTGACTTCTCCTCTAGCCTGGTCATCATGACCACAGTGGCCGCCCGCTGCTCCCACACCATCCTCCAGAAGTCCCCGAAGGTCTCCGGTAATGGCCCCTGGGTGGCGATGTAGGCGTTCTGCTTTCTGTAGCCATCGATGTAGTTGGAGTTGATGTAGTCGCTGCCTGTGATACCTGGTTTGAGAACAAAACATGAACGTGTCTATCAAATGTTTTTCTATTGGATGCGATTGACATTATATTCATCATTGTGTGTATATTTCATGCATTATTTTCGTTAATTCATCTGTTTATGCTCAATTTCTTCTGCAGAACAAATCGGCCACAATGAACGTCGAATAAATAGATAAAAAGAGTCCTTCAACGGTGCTCAATGCCACAAAAGCAGCACTGATAGAAGAGTATTTACCAAATACAAATGAAATGACAAACGCACACCATCATCTCCTCTTGAATAACGACTGATTGTTCTTCTTCCCACTCTTTACTCTGCCTCTGTGGTGCAGCAGCAGCAGCAGCAACAGCAGCAGCAGAAACAGCATAAGCCTAGCATGCTGGCATCTGATTTAACGACGTCTCTAACATCGCAGAGCCGGGAAGATCTAGCATCCCCCACACCCTGAGAGTAAATCAGCCAGCGGGGCGCCCTCCCCCACTCCTGCCATCACTCTCCCTCTCTGTGCACCACGCTCCGCCGCCCCCCCCTCGCCTTCCACTAAATCCAGCCTTAAGGAGAGCCCTGGCAGCCTCCGACTGATGAGAGTCGGAGGAGAAAGCGATGTGTTGGTAGCACCCCGGCGAGAGGAACGTGTGTGCCCCGTGCTCGGTATTCATGGCCGCTGCTGTGTTTACACTCAGCGGTAGTCGACCGTTACCCTGCTGTCCTGCCACGGCCAAGTGAAAAGCTTTTAGTCCTGTGGTTTGAATCTAAGTTTGTGTTATTAGTGTACGTACACAAGTACACATTAGGTGTTGAGATAACGACTGGGTTGCGTTTTCTGCCTGCGTGGTGTTTTAAGGGGGTTTCAAAGGGCCTGAGCCTGCCCAACACTTGTATTCGTTAAGGCGGGCAGTGGAATGGGCCTATCCATCAACAACCCACCATGGGTATTGCTGCTTCTCTGCCAGAGTCATAAACTGTGAACACAGGAACTAAGCAATGTTCTTTGTTAAGTAAACAGTACCACAGAGTGGCATTAAACTGTCTATTTTGTCCCACCAAAAATTCCCCCCGAGCTTGATTCACCACGCCAAAAAATAGCCCTCGCCAAAGTACGGGCTTTAGATGGGTGTTTTTCTGTTTTTCTCTGCCAGATGTGGGGTTTTTTAAAACACTAAAAGCTAAACTTTAAAGCTATATAAAAAGCAAGACTTGACTGTCAGTCACTGAAAATTGCTCAAGGGAAAAGCACAGGTTCAATGGCCCATATTCAAAAAGGATTTCAAGCGCTCTGACGGTCTGAAATCTATTCCAGCCGTGCGGCGAAGACTCGTCTGCTGCGGAGCCACGTCCGTCTGACTGGCTGGCTGCTCCCCGGGTCAGGCGAGAGACGAGCCATGGCGCTAACATACGCTCGGATAATAGGAGATGTTTGGAGGACTAAGGTGAACGATCAGAGGGGAGAGAGAGGATGATTAAAGAGGAGGAGGAGGTGGAGGGAGGTAGGTGGAATGTGAGTAAAGAGAAAAGTAAAAAATCAAGAGCTATAGAGAAGGAAAATAAAGATAGTGGAAAAAGGAAAAGAAAAAAATATGTTGAGTAGAGAACGACAGAGCGAAGACTTGAATAAAGTCAGAAAAAGAGAGACGGATGAAATGGAAGGACGAAAGCACAAAAGGACAAAATAAAGACTGAAATAAAGACGTCCCCGATGCCATTAAAAGGGATTCCACACGGTGTCTGCGGTGGCTTGGCGTTGGTCATAGCCAGCTGAGCAGTGGATGGCGACTTGCATGAATTGTTCTACTTCTGCGACTAATGGCAAAAACCACTGCACTGTAAAATAGAAATTTCAGACTTGATTAATTTATGTATTTATACCGGGGGATAATTTGGTCACGGTTTTAGTCGCGGTGTCAAATTGGCCTAGCTATTGTGCAACGGCATCATGAAGTCTTTGCCCATGGCGCACATGGGTGCGCACATATCACCATACACGGACACACATTGCGGAATGAATGTGTGCCATAGAGCAGGAGGATGATGGTTGGATGAGAAGGGTTACTGTGGAGCGAAGGAAGGGGGGCGAGAAATACAACACATCTCCCTTGAAAGTTTAGCGGCGTGCAAAGGACTAGCCAGGTTTTTTCCGGAAGGTTGGCCATTGTTTGGATATTTGTATCTGTGCATTATTGGAATGGTGCAGACAAATTGAGCTGGACAAATGATTTTGGGGAACTCTGTGGTGAACTCTCAAACTGAACTGAATAGCAGCTGTGGAGTCCATATACCAGAGCTCATATATTCACTCCAGCTAAGTGTCATTCTACATACTGTGACTCAATGCAAGAGACGGAATTAAAGGGGCAGTGGGTGGGATTTAGTGGCCTCTAGTGGTGAGGTTTCAGATTGCATCTAACTGGACAATGTCACAGTGTAGAAATAAAGGGATCATTCTAAGGTAACTAAAACACAACAATGGTTATTTCAATGGGATTATACACTAATCAATACATACTTAAGAATACTATATTCCATGTCGGCCTCACTACATTCTGAACGCTGCATCTGAAAGCTGATTATTCTGTGATTTTGTCACACAAAATGCTGCTCTGTATGCAAAATGTACAGTGTTCCTCTTTAAGATTGTCAAAATAAAAAAGCTATCTTTTGTAGATTTCCATGATGACATAAATGTAACAGAAACCATCCAATGTACTTTGTAGTGTGTACCCTCCTTTCTATGCTTGTTTAAAATAGTGATGCCAGCCTATGTTCATGTTTCTCAATATGTGCGTCGATATATGAACATATATTTTAGCATCGGATGTCAGATCAATACCCTTACCCCCCGAAATAAAATCTAGAAAATGAATATCTGTCATGAAGGAAACATGAACAGCATTTAAAAGAGCGAAAAAACTAACACTGTATTGATAAAAAAAAAACTCAGATCACAAATGGCGCCCATTAGAAATAGGTGTTAGAAAACAGTCCTCCATATATTTTTCACACTGTAATTGGGTTACCCAGTGTCACACATTCTTCAGGTTTTAAAAATAGCTGATATCAGCTCATACATCGGTGGCTGCCTCCCTACTTTGTAATAACAAGTATTACCTCCTCAAAAACTCCTTGAATGAACAATATACAGGAGGGCCAGAAGGAGGACCTAAAGGGGGACTGTGTCTTACCGTCGATGGGGGCCAGGATGACGCGGGAGTGGTCGTAGGCGATGACGTTGGCGTATCGATTCTTTGGCTTATTCACCTCCAGGTTGGAGTTCTCCCAGGTGAACTGCTGGCCTGGGTCGATAGACTGGACCGCACACACACGCACACACACACACACGCACACACAAATTGACACACACAAACACACACAAATTAGAGGTGTGGACAGAGTGCATAAACAGCATCAATTTAGCCAATAGAAGAGGAGTGGGTGAGAGAGAGAACGGAAATAAACAGAGGAAGTCACAGGAAGAAGGGTGGGACATTTCACAGACAGAAAGGGGGGAAAAAGAGACACAGGCTAATTTAGAGGAACCCTCTCATTGGCTGGTTCAAACACCCCCACCCCTCACACCGCCCACCTCTTTATCAACACCATTCATGACAATGGAACATAACAGAGAGATAAAAACGTCTGATATAATTTCTGTCGCGTTGCTTTCCCACTGTGAGGGCTGGAAACGGGGGGAGAGACGGTAAAGGCTGACAAAATGAAGCAATTTATTCTCTGTGAAAACACATCCAGCGTTGTTCCTTGTAAATATTGGATCTGCTTTTGGGGGTAATTCCTTATTCCATTACGTCTCCTCCTGCCTGCTCACAGGGGCCTGCCTGAGGGCCCTTGCCTGGGTTTAATGGCAAAGTGTGGGGGATTGTGAGGGTGGTTTGGAGGTGGTTCACGATACAGAGTTCATGCCAGGACTCAAGGTAGTGACATAGAAGCTGTATTACGTTCCATTGTCATCATCGCACTGGGATCTAAGGCACAACAAACCAAGTCTTCGTCCTCAAATGCTCCCTCTCTTCCTCCTCTACCTTGTCGTCTCTCTGCTGTGTTTCTCCTTTTCCACTTGCTTTTCTCTTTGTGTGGCTCATGTCGTCTGTATTTGTCCTGATTTTCTACTCTGCTCTACTTTGCTTCAGCCCTTCTTGACTCACATTTGAAGTCCATCTATCTGGTGTCTCTCTTACTCCCTATTTCATAAATCGTGTACAATCTCAAACACCTCGGACAAAGGTATTAAAAGTATAGCTTCTATGGCTAACTCTCTAAAATTACATAATTGAAATTTCTCAATTAAATTCAAATTAAATTACATTTAATTAAAGCAAGGCCCCCCCCCAAATGTGGTGTTTGAGTCATGAAGACACTGGGCCGACTTTCCCTCTACTTCCTGGTCTGCTGATGACGGGTGGCTGCTATTGGAAAGCAACGTGATGGAAGGACATGCGAGGACCGCCACTTTTTCTCTCACTGGTCTGGACTGGTTTGTCGCTTCGATGACATCTTTCTCTCCCTCTCCTGAGCTGGCTCGCCCCCCTTTTAGGAATTACTCTGAGACCTCTCTTTGTCCCCCCACTCTGAATCAAAGCAGGCTCAGTCCAACCACTCACAAGCGTGTGGCAAGCGTCACTTGGCATAGCGGGGTTGCCCGGACGACCGGCCATTCATCAAGGAAATAACAAAATGAAAATAACAATTTGCCGTTTCATTTGGTCGTTTATTCTTCTGGACGGCGGCCCTATGTGGCGGGGAGATGAGCCAAGTGGGGGAGTAAGAGAGAAATAAGAAGAGGGACGGAGACGGAGGGAGAGAGAGAGAGAGAGAGAGAAAGAGAGAGAGAGAGAGAGAGAGACAAGAAGCGAGGGAGTGCGAGGAACCGAAGAAGAGAGAGGGAGAAAGCATTTCTATTCTCAGAGCCAAGTCATTAGAACTTCTGCTGGAAGCGGAGAAGTCAACTTTAGCACAAAATAACCCATCCATCCATCCCTCCTTCCTCTCATCCCTCCATCCACGCATCCATCCATCCCTCCCTCCCCTCCTCCATCAATGCCTCCCTCCCTCCCTCCTCCCATCCATTCGTCCCTCCATCCCTCCCTCCTTTCATCTATCCATGCTTCCCTTCTCCCATCCTTCCCTCCTCTCATCCACCCATCCCCCGTTCCCTCCTCCTAACCCTCCCTCCCTCCCTCTACCCATTGCTCCTCCCTCCATACAACCCCCCCCCCCTTCCTGCCTGAAAACCAGCCAGTGTGTGAGCCATCACTCCAACCGGCTCCAAACCCCAGGATTTACGCATTCAACAGCTGCCCCCAGACACAAAGAGGTAATTACATGGAGCGGTTATCACCACATCAACCAACCGGGACGGCCACACCTTCCACTACCACCCCCCCCACCCCCCACCCGTAACCTCCACCCCTAGCCATGGGGGGGGGGGGGGGGGGGGGGGGGGGGGGGGGGGGGGGGGGGGGGGGGGGGGGGGGGGTTAGGAAGGAGTCGAGGCAGGGTGATTTAAAGGCCTCTGCGGCGGCACGGTGGATATTGCTGGTATGCAAACGAGAGCTGATTCAGCCGTCCTGATATCTAATCAACTGTGGTGTCATTTATAACCCCGGGCGCCCCTGGACCCTGACAGCAGGCCCCCACCGACCAGACCCCAACCCCCCCATCCCCGTCGCCAACAGCACATCGAGTGAATAGTTGCTGCTCGAGAACGTCTGGAATGTGTGGATCTATAATTACTACCTCAGAGTTAATGGAGCAGCAATATAGACACGCACGCGCCCACACACACGCACACACACACACGTGCACGTGCACACACACACACACACACGCACACTTTTTGAACCCGGCTCTCAGCAGGAGATGGAAGAGGATATTATTGCAGGGGGAGAAGGGATCGTCAACGTTAGGGGTGATTAAGGACGACGTTGTGCTGATCTTCATCAATGGGCCGATTGTTATTATTATTTTAAGTCAACCGCAATCCGAGGAGGTTTCCTATTTGTATATTTGTGCAGTCTTGCAGCTCAGAGGAAGAGATCATCCTCTGGAAATCGGAACGTATTACAGGACAACTCCCAAATGATTCCTTTATTTGGTCTGACTGAGCTTTAAAGGAAATTGCATCCCCCCCCCAACCCCATCCCCGTCCTTCCTCCTCCTCCCCCCCTGCCTTCCTCCTCCTCCTTCTGAAAACCTCTTCCCCTTCGGGGAAATTTTTGCAAAATTGATATTTTTCATAAAGGCAGCTTATATCTCCGGAACGAGGTTAAAGCTGCCAAATACAAGCGGCATCTCGTAATCGCAGAGGCTCCACACACCATAAAAAACCCCCATGTACTATCAGCAGAAACGGACGTAAACACTTCATTTCTCGGGCGCTTTTTCATTAAGAGTTAAACCCTGGTGCACCCCACTATGAAAACAGCCGGGGCGCCGGCGATTCAACGGCTTCCCCCCCCCCCGGATGACATTTTGAACCCCCGCGACCCTTGAACCCCGGTTCACCGTCTCACCTCGTACTCCTGCGAGAGCTTCAGGTTGTCGTTGGCCTTCAGCAGCTCTGTGTGTTCAGCCAGCTCGGCGATGGGGATGGGCGGATGGTTCATCATCCCTGGACGGGCAAGGGGGGGTGAGGAGGAGAGAGAATGTAAAGAGATAGACCAGGAGGAGGAGGAGGAGGAGGAGGAGGAGGAGGAGGAGGAGGGGGGGGCGGGACAAAGGAGTTGAATTAGTACGATTGGACGACGCTTGCAGAGCAGGAAGCTGCGTTTTCAACGTTAACGCGGTCGGTGCAACAGGGTGAGTTTTTCAAGGGTGAGTGGCGATTTTCAAGGCAATGGATGTTTGGAGCAGGACAGGGCGGTGCTAGTAAGGGGAGAGTGGACTACAGTCACATCGTCTTAACGGTACCAAAGGAATGACACACATAGTAAAGGTAGATTGACCAGACTAGGCCAGAGCTCAAAGACATGAAATAAAGGCAACCCCATGTTGTCCTGTGTCTTGTTGTTTGAGGCATGGTGACAATATGCTTGGTAAACTGCTTGAATCAAAAGCTTATTACACTGTGCACGAAAAAACTGCCTTGTGAAGCTCGGCACCATATAATCGAAATGCGGCTCGCTAGATTAAATATATGGATTATTGTTGCCTTTGTCAAAGATATGTGTCAAAATATCACCAGAAGAAATGGCTCCTTGTGCCGCTATGAATAAAAAAGAAAATCGACTGCAATAAAAAGCTTTCATCCACATCGAGATCAAAGCTGATGCAGCGAGCTGATTAAGACGGTTAATCCTTTTTGGCTGTGCTAATCGTTTGTTATCACAGCGCAGGATGCTAAGCATATCAGCGCACCATGTCCTCAAACCAATCGGCATTGTTCACGTTCTAAAGAGATGCAGAGCCTGAGGAGGAGCCCTGGCCCAGGGGGATTCTGGGAAAGTGAGTACAGAGGAGGATAACCAGGGTTTGTGTGCGTGTGCTGGTGATGAGAAGTGTGAGTGATGCTTAGCAATACAGTCGGCGGCTCCATCCAAAACCTGGTGCCAAGGCAAAGCAAGCGTAATGCTAGGGTAACACCTGTTAGCCAGCCGTACTTTTACCTCAGTCTAGCTGTCAAGCTCGCTAACAATAGCTAAACCTTCAAATTTGGCAGGAAAACCTAGCAGCGCACATAAAAAACCCGAACCCATCTGGTTACAAATACGTGAATGAGCTTTGTCAGTTGAATTCGTTGGGTTGTAAATGGCTTCAAATCTATCCGTTTGTAAAACATCATATTTGTTAGTTGGTAAACGGCATATATTTTGTCGGTTGTCCAATTCCGCTGTCCCTCCCTCCGGAGTCCAGTGTGCGCTCGGCTGCTGCTGTAGCAGAGTATTATCATCGCGCTACTTTAGCCAGGCCTGCTAATCCACTTAGCAGCATAAAGTCACAGCCATGTAATGGAATATAGGACAACCATACGACTCGGCCTCACAGCAGCCATGCATGGGATCAACACAATTTAGTGCTTTCTTATTTTTAGCAAGCCGGCTTTCCTATTTTAAGTATTTGTATTTTTAGCTGGCATGTTTTCTTGGCATGAATACTTTTCTTTTTGCCCGATGTTTAGGTCAAGTCACAAGGGGAATGTTGATGCCCCCAAACCCTCCCCCCCCTTCATCAGAAAATCTTCGTTCTGGGGTTTAATTGACCGTGAAGAATAGACATGATCACATTAACCATCCTCAATTTCCCCCTTTTGCGGTCTGACAGCCCGCGGCCCATGAATGTTAAAAGGGAGAGGGAGACATTTTTGTCTTAATTCTCCAGAGAGATGATCCAACGTTCCCGGATGACTGTCAAATTGGTAAGCTATGGTAATTTCGGTTACACCAAAACAAGAATGTAATAGGTGCTAATTACTCTGAGTTAGCCAAGACTGATGTGCAAACGGAAGAGGATCTGAAATACCCGTGGACTGCTGTGCCACATAAAGATATTGTCGCGGAGGGATTGTTGAATTTGTATGATTTTTAACGCTACAATTGTTTTATTAATTGAATTATTATAAATGATCTGAATAAATAATGAATTATTAAACCCTATTTACTGAATTGGGAGAAGACGAGAGAGATATGAATGTGTTTGGACAGGGCTGCTTGTTTAGTGATTATTTTGCAGTGAGCCAATGCAGGCAGGGGGTCTCCATGGAAACAGCGCAGAGCAAGACGTCCCCCCATTAATCACTCGTGGAGCTAGGGTTCGTGAGACGAGCGTCAGGCAAATCAAAAGAGAATCGTAAATTACAGTTGCTTGTCGGATTATTTACTTTCAGAAAGAAAAGGAGGTTTCACAAGGTTGGTTTGAGGGGAGATCAAAGAGTTGTGCGCGTTGTAAAGTATGTGTCTGTGTGTTGTTAGGTATGTGTGTGGGTGTATGTGTGTTGCTAGGTATGCGTGTTTGTGTTGTTAGGTATGTATGTGTGTGCGTGAGGTTCATCTTCTTTGATGGTACTTTCTGTTTGAAAATAATCCTGCAGCCAATTGTATTAAAATCTTGTCAAATTGTCAGATTTAAAACACACTCAAAAACTAAATGTCTCTTATAATCTTAAAAAGACTTGAGCCAATAGGGAGGCTTTACAGCTACATAAAAGTGGTCTGTACACTATAGTCCGAGAATGATATAGCTATATATCCAACATCTGACTTCAACAAAATCCATATGGTTTATAGCTTAGCAAGGTTATTAAGAATTTATTTCATCCTTAAGTCAGAATTTGCGCACACACACATAGCATTTCCACCGATCCCTGTGTGTGCGGGAGGACGGACTGCATGGTTTGGTTTGTTTCGTTTGTTAATCTTCCCTCCTCTCTGCCTTTCATGTTGCGGGGTGGTGGTGTTTCACAGGCAATTCTCTTTCAGGGCTGTTTGGCTGTGCAGTACAGTACACGACGTGTTCAGAAGAGGAGATTCAATTACTAATGCAAAGTCATTCAAGGACACCCTGTTGTTGTTCCTGATAACCCCCCACCCCCACCAGCATCCAGCTCTCTTCCTTTCCTTTCAACACCCCTTTCACTCCTTCTACTCCAATCTGTGTCATGTCTGTTGTATTCAGCTCTACTACAGATGAGGACAGAAAGCACCCAACTAACGACACTTCTCCACTCTCCCCCCATCTGCTGCGGCTCTGAGTCTTGATCAAAGAGCAGTTTTTCTGATAACCTCCACCACCGTTCTCCGTAAATGTCTCTGTTCACCAGCGACTGCATTTCCAAAGAAAACAAAAGGAAAACTCTTTTGTGTTTCCTCCGGGCTGAGAGAAACAATGCTAGACTTTTGAAACATTTCCTTTGTTTTCGCCTATGGTGAAGGGGAAAGAAGATGAACAGGAGAATGAATATGGCCGCCTTTAATTAGCTCTACCGGTTATCTCTCTGCACACAGTGATGACCCTCCGTTAGTGTAGGAGGAGGAGGAGGAGGAGGAGGAGGTGGAGGAGGAGGTGGAGGAGGTGGAGGGCAAGCGTTGGGAGGGGTGGTTGTGAGAGTGAGGAAGAGGAGTAAGGCGATATTAAAGAGCAGAGATTGACGTTGTGTTTCAAAGACAAAAAAAAACAACACATCTCTCCGTCTCTCTCTCTCTCTCTCTCCCTCAGCAGAAGTGATCGTTACAAGTTATCTTTGCGCGCGCGCCGTGATTAATGCCAAGCCGACAGCCCACACCAAGAACGTGATGGATGTTCAAACCGCCATGTGAAGAGCAAATAAAACAAACAAAAAAGAACCATGTCAGCGCAGGTTACTGGTGGAGGCCAACGGGGAAAACAAGGCGGTTAGTGTGCAAAACATAGGTCCGTCATGTGTAGGGGTGGGGGAGGGGGAATCAAATCAATACACATAAATCAAAAACCACAGATGTCAATTGTTTTGTGTTTAAATGGTACCAAGCAGAACCAGCAACCAAAAAAAGAGAAAAAAAAATCAAAGACAAGCAGAGAAACAGAATGTATCGACTAACTTTCATCCATAATATCGGCTTCACTCTGAGGACTGCTTAGACCAGAATCTGTGAAAAACAGCAACACAGGGGGATAGAAAGGAGTTCAAGATGAGGGGGGAGGCCAACAGAAAAGGCAATGTAAAAATTGTACATACACACGCACATAGTTCCACCACGCCCCCCCCCCCCCCCCCCCCCCCCCCCCCCGTGACCCAACTCGGGAGGCGGGGCCTGCTTTGTGCACGCCGGCTGGTCGAAGGGGGGTTGAAAAGTAGGGCAATCATCCCCACCCGCCCTGGCCCCGCCCACATACCCCAGCGGTTCACCCCTGCAGGAACCAATCCCATGTCCAGATTCTATCAAGGAACGACCCCGTCTACCCCCGGTTTCGCTCGGCGTTCCCGTCACAGAGATCCGAGATAAGAGAATCGATTGGCTCCCGCCGCGCTTTCATAAACAGAGGGAGGGGGGGGTCGGATGCCCTGGGGACAGAAGGAGAAGAGAGAGGAACGGAGGAGGAGGAGGAGGAGGAGACGAAGGATGGCGTGTGTTTCCTGTTGATACATGGGACCCTGAACGGCCCTGAACGACAATGGGTGAGACAGGTGCAAATGCAACAGGTGAGCGATGCGTTAGCCGCATGCCGACTCACAGAATCTTGTGTTTAGCCAATAGGAAGAGGCAAACAAACGCCAAGGTCATTGTGAACCCCGACCAAGCTTTACAGCGTTAGAACGAATCCCAGCTGCCTGATAAGCGCAGGGACGGGGTCTACATAGGAAGTAAGACGAGGGAATACAGATATTAAGAAGCGGGGATTCTGCTTTGAACTCCTGCTGTGACAAACAAAACAAAACGGTTTATCTTTCGGATAAAAAGTCCCAAACAGCACTGGGACAAGGGACGGCTGTCAGAGAATTGGGACTTCTGGTTTCAGGAAGAGAATCCTGCCGAATGCTGTTAGTCATCCATCTGCACTTGAATCATTAGCATCGAGGTATGACTACTCAGCCGGTATCAGACGCATCGTGTGATTTGGCTCAGCCGGCCTACTTCAGTGCTTCACAGCAGGTGGATCAGGAATACAGTAGGATTAGCCAAACCTGCATGTGTGCACCACTTGTGGCGCAAGCCTCCAGACGGTACGACCAGACAGGGAGAAGGAATGAAAGAGAGGGAAGGTAGAGAGAGAGAGAGAGAGAGAGAAACAGTCAGACTGGATGGAAGCCATTGTCCAAAAATCAAGCTGTCCAATTCCAGAGAGTACTTTAACCTGGCATGTGTACGTTGGTTACGGAGTATTGTGTACAGCCATGGAAGAGGAGCGTGCAGTTGTCTTGACGTGGGCTGGTATCCGATACCCTATTAGTGTTTCACTGTACATATCACTGAGAACGAGACGTCAACGGTTAGGAATCTTCTGTTGTTGTCGTCCGAGACGGTCTGGATAAAGTCAACGCAAATCGAACCCTCAACTAAAAAGGCGGCAGGATATTTATGAGAGAGAGAGAGAGAGAGAGAGAGAGAGAGAGAGAGAGAGAGAGAGAGAGAGAGTTATTACGGCTGGAGGTGCTGGGGTCTTTACTGTAGCCAGGCTGTAGATATCAGCCTTGTCTGTGCTTCATTAGTTTGGCCCCCATCGCAAATTTAACCCGGGGTCCCAATAAAGATAATGGCATGAAGACGGAGAGACAAACCCCTGGCACCCTGAGGAAGCAGGGAGGAACATTAGCGGGTCGGGGGGTGGGGGGGGGGGCTTTAGCAGCTAACTGACTGAAAACAGACGAACGAGCGCACGGAGAACGATGTTTAAGCTATATTTTCTCCACGCCATGTAGCCTTCGACTTTAAGCGAACACAGACGCTGTTAGCTCCCCTCCCGGGGTTCGGGAGCGTTGGGCGGGGATGAGGGGGGTGGGGGGTCAAGCGATCGCCAGTGGCGTGCCTTGACGTGCGCTTGGCTGGGCTGGGAGGGTAGGGGGTTGCGTACGTTTGAACGTCGGCCCGCCATTAGCCATTAGCTAATGGGCTTGTTCGCGAACCCTCGCGTCCCGCTTAATTAGACAAACCGAATGTCGGTTGGAGTTAAAGTCTCAGGGATGCAGAGATAATGGCGTTAAACCACATTCTTCACTCCTGTAGAACAAGGGAACACGGGGCGCTTTTTATATTGAATCCAAAAAAGGAAAAGCGTGTTTGTGTGATATAACTGCGTGAATGCCCAGGTGTGCCCAAAACGGTCTATAAAATGATCTATAATTTAAGGAGAGGAAGTATAGGCAGCGGAGGGCAAGGAGCACTGGGAGTTCGCGAGACAAATGGAGGGAAAAAAAGCAATTAAAGCTTCTCTAGTCGTCGCTGAAAAAAAAAGCTCAGATAAGAGTGAGGATTGACCCAGGTAAATAGCCGGGCAGCAAATGGAAGCGGCTCAATTTGCTGCGTCCGTACGCACTGTATGTATAAACGTGTTTCTCGTGCGCGAGGTAAGTGTGTGTCTGGGGCCGTGTATCTCCAGGAACCGGACCAGGAAAAAAGAAAAGGGAATTGATTCCCCTCGGTATTAGGGGCTCGGGCGCCGGCCCCCGGAGAGGAACAGGGGCCCGAGATTAAACTGTGTATTGAAACATAGGATGGTGGATATCTAGGGGCAGGTTGGAGGATGGAGAGCCGCTGAAAAAGGGGGATCAGGATTTCAAAAGGGGGGGGGGCAGGATAGTCTAGTGGCTAGGGTGTTGGACTCCGAGTCGGAAGGTTCTTGGTGCAAATCCCCATGCACACAATCAACCTGTAGGCATTCCAAAACAAGATGCCTTGCTCAGGATAACTGCTCGTTAATGACAAGTACCCTGAAACGTTATTAACTCAACATCACGGTCAGTTCGCTTTGGATGAAGGGTCTTCTGAGAAAAACTAAAAAAGAAGAATGGTGTGTAAGAAGGTGGGTGTTAGGAGAGGAAAGGGGGCCGCGATCATCATGTCGCCAGCCAACGAAACCAAAGACCTGGACCCCCAGAGGTGACCGCAGATCAGAGAGGTAACACAGGCAGTGAGCAGTGAGGCTGGGGGAGACAGCACCACTGGGGCCTTTGGTTTGGAGAAGAGTTTGAGAACAGAGCAAAAAAATTGAAGAAGCCTTGAGGCAGTTTGCGCAAAAAAAACGGAATGAAGCTGAACAGATAACCGTGAGGTGGTTCAACCTTTCACGGCGAAAGATTGAACGGCTTGGTGAGTGGGTAATTAAAGAAAGAAAGCACAGGTGTGGTGATCTCATGGGATGGTAGATACGTGGAGAAGATCTACCTTGACAAAGTGAGATGATTTGCGGCGCTACAAAGGATACCTTGTATGGGAGCACCACAGTATTGGAGGATTGATATCGTGGCAAGATAAATCACTGTGTGGGTGGATGTTTAGCAGAGTGGCGCGGAAATAGATGGGAAGTGTGCGATAATGTGCGTTTCTTTGTGGGTGTGCGTGAGACAGTGTAAAGTCTTTATACACGTGGGTAATCATGTACCGTATTCACTTCATCAAAAAAAGATTAATCTCACACTTGTTTTGGGGTAAAAAAACAAAGAAAACTAACCAATGGAACTGATTTGAATATCCCCATGGTTACTTTCAACCATTTGAATTGAGTTTAACAAACCCTTTGTGGTTTGAAGCCAGTGTAAAATCCCACTGTATATGGTGAAGAGCACAGTGTGCCTGTGTGTCATTGAATAAGGTATGCACAATGAGAACACTGAATCAGCCCAGCTTTGAGCCCACAAGGTCCCGGTGTATAGAATCCCTCCTTAATCAGTCGTAATATCATAAAAATTGTTTAATCAAGCGCTATTTTAAATAGCGTAATCAAGCGCTATGTTTCTCCCCTTAATTCGATTTTCTCTCGTTAGGATTATAAACATTATTTTTTTCCCTTTCCTGGACAAAATAAACTATGATAATAGAAAAATAAAAAAGCATAAAACACAAATTCAGAGAAAACTGATTAAACTTACTGATTAAGCATTTGACTGAACATAAGATAATTTATTTATGTATATTATGATTAGTACAATATAATAATAATACCAATACTAATAATACGAAATTATAATTGACTATTGATCATTTAATAACAAAAAATAATGAAAAAGCAAAAACATTATTTGCGTTACTGTACGATATGTTCAGACACACGTTTGTTTTACTATCCTCTACCGTAGCGCATGGCCATAAGAGCCGCCATCTGATTGGTCGGTCAGGGGCTCTGTTACCTGGCGTCTGGTAGTTGATGCGTCTCATCTCCACGGGGTCGGTGGGGTGGTGGGGGGTGATGTCAGCGTTGTTGAGCATACACTTGGTCCGTGGCTCCGCCTCTTTTCTCTTGCGGCTAGCGAGGGGGAGGGGAGGGGGGCGGAGGAGAAAATGGATGATAAGAATGGGTGTTTTTTTCATTCAATGCGACGATGGTTCACTTATTGTGTGGTGAGCTCAAACCAACGCAGCCCTGTGCGTTGACGGCTGCAGAGAAAATCTACTTCCTTAAAGCTTCATATCAAGAAGTATAGCCTAAAAGTACACGCGTATATTCCTGCGATATTCTCTTTTTAGGTCAGTTTAGGTAAGTGTCTAAGTGTGTGTGAGTCCTTGTGAGTGAGTGAGTCAGGGTGATAGTGAAAGAGAGCGAGAGAGTGTCTGTGTTCTTAGGTCGATATGTAAAGTCTAGGTGTGTCTGCGCACATACAGATCAAAATCAACCTGCTAATTTATCTTGTAGCCCAATCTAGGTACGTGTTCACACACACACACACACACACACACACACACACACACACACACACACACACACACAAGACAGTGACACCCCTACCGCGACCTTGACATTCCCGGCGCTCATTAAAAGTGTCTGTGACGCTGAGACAGTTTCGGTCTGTCTCTAAGAGAAATGGCAGTCGAGGGGTGGCTGAAAACTCACCTGTCGGGCTTGCTGTTTCCAGAGAGAGCAATAAGAATCAAATACACACAGGGCCAGGGGGGGGGAGAGGGAGCGCCACACACAGGGAGAGAGAGAGAGGGAGCGGTGAGAGAGAGCGATCAATAGAGAACAGTTTGATATGCGCCGAGTCCTCCGCTGCCCCCAAAACCGCCATGACACCATCATCAGCATGCACAATCCCACGTGGTTGCGTGGTTGTGTAAGCGTATGCGTGTGGACACACGTGGGGCAATCGTTCAACACAGAGGGGGAGATTACTGATGAGGCGGAAACCGGTCGTTGGCCTATAATTGCGTGTGCGTGTGTGTCCGTACACGTGTGGGTGCATGGGAGTTTATACTGCTTCTGAGCGTGTGTGAGCAAGTTTAAGTGTGCATGTTATTTGATGCTGAGCTTTCGCCTCTGGCTGTGCGTATGTGTGTGTGTGTGTGTGTGTGTGTCTGCGTGTGTGTGTGTGTGTGTGTGATTGGCGGGGCTGTGGTAGTGAGGAGGTTGTAGTGGTAGTGGGCGGGGGGAGGGGGGGGGGGGGTTAGGGCCAAGGACAGGCCTGGGAGAGACTATTCACCAGGGAGAGATGGGGAGATAAATGGGAGGAAAAAGAGAGAGAGAGAGAGAGAGAGAAGAGAGAGATCCAAGGAGAGATGTTACTCTCTCTACCCGACAGAGGTAAGGCAAGGTCAGACGGCAGGGGTTGATCTGATAGCAGCGCGCTGAACTCCTGTTCGTCTTCGCAGCTCCAGCCCTGCTCACAAAGACTATCTCTCTGTCTGGCTGGCTGGCTGGCAGGCTGGCTGACTGACTGATTGGCTTACTGACTGACGACGTCGCTCTGGTAGTCAGTACATGTCACGTGCCTGTCTCTCCCCCCCCCACCGGGCTCGACCCTGCGGGCTTGCAAGGCTGACAACCTGGAGTGAGCCGGGAGATAGTGCCGAAAGCCTTCTGAAGCCTTCAGAAGGGGGCTCTGGCTGGGGTTTGATTCGGATCAGACTTCCTGCTACGGAGAGCAGCTGTGCAATTCTACGAGGTGGTTTCAGTGATCTCTGCAACCCTCAGCTGTGTTTTACAACAGCTGCACTATCGGGGACATAGATAAGGGTGAATAAGATGGTTCCATGGAAATAAATAGCTAATTGAAGTTAAAGCTCTTTGATCCAGTAGCACCATCTAGTCCCATGCTGTACGCAGTGGTTCAACTCTGATCCAATGGCGAGTTCCTTTATGTTAAGCTGTATCTGAAGGTTCTCAGTAAATCTCGTCTCTCTTTTGGTCTCTCTTTATGTCTCTCTTTTCTCATTCGTGCTTCAGGGAGAAACGAAACAAAATAAAATCTTACCAAAGCCATTCATCTCTTATTAGGTAGAGATAAATGTTTGTTCTATTTATTTGAATTAGCACATCAAATGAAGGGATAATTTTTTCAATTAACCCTTCTCACTTTGAGTTGGACCTTTTTTCAAAAAAAAAAAATTCTAAAGATGAAAACTGTGTTCGGCAACAAACTTAATTGAACCGTGTTAACAATTCATGGATGGGATACAAAACAATTTGAAAAATTGAAATTGTTTTTGCTGGGAAATGATTCCACAACATGCTGATTTCATGCAGATTCATTCAAATGAGCTCTGGGCTCAACATGCTCCCTAACATTCGATGATATTGAATCCACCATCCATATCCAAGCAAAGAACGTAAATAACAAGCTCTAGGGTAACCTTTCATTGATCGGTCCAATGGATAGAGCAAGGCGCTAAAATCGACGGCAAGGGGTTCGATTCCCAATAGTTCGATGATTAGAACCGCCTGGATTCATAGATTTCTAATCTTGTCACCATGCATCTTTTCAAGCATGCAACACAGCACACTGACGCTGTATTATACAAGTGTAAGCATTTTTACATTGCATTTTACAGTGTCGAGACACATTCACATAACTTACAAAGTAAAACCGTTGGCATATTTCAACCATCGTCTATTTCACAGTGTACAAAACACGACCCAGTGTACGGGGTCAAAAACATGCCAAATGGCCGCCTTTGCGGTCGCATCCGCCGACTCACTTCTTGTAGAGGAGGATGGCAATGACGATGCAGATGATGAAGACCACAGCCAGCACCGGGCCCACCACCCAGATGAGGCCATCGGCGCCCGTCTCCACCTGCCGCACGTCCACGATCTCCGGGGTCAGCACCGTGTCCGTGTACGGGCTGGTTGCAAACATTTTCTGGAAAAACGACAACAACAGAAGTCAACGGCGGCCATTTTTTTGATCACCCTTTGCAATTTATTATTATTTTTTTTATATTTCTTTAATAATAACCTTAATGTATTATATCGATTTGAGAAAATGTCTTTCGGGACGGAGTCGTAGCGGAATGTCAACTTTGAGTCGCAGAACTGAGCTAGCGAAAAATATCTCTCATAGATTGGACGACTCTTACCGAAAGAACGCTCCGATGCATATCCAAATAAATGACGCCTCGATCGAAACGGACCGCATCCAAACAAAGCGATTCCCAAGCGTGAACAGCACAGAAGTGGACTCACCCCCGAGGTGGCGTTGAGCTCGGCCAGCAGGAAGAAGACGTACTCCTGTCCCGACTCCAGGGGCTTGTTCTCACAGCTGCTGTGGCGGTGCTCCGAGCCCACCATGTAGCTGGTCGGAAGCTGCCGGAAGCACGCCATGACGTAGGGCTTCCTCTGGTCCAGCTGGGCTAGCTGCCGCCGCGACCGGTGTCTCGGGATCACCTCCCGGAGAAGCTGGAGACGAAGGAGTGCGCAGGGTTCAAGTCTGTTCAATTCACCCAACGTTATTCATACAGTGCTTTACGTGCAAAACTCTGGATGAAATAAATACAAAGTGAACGACAAGGGAAAGGCCACACACAACGAGAATCAGATATACTGTGAGCTAGCGATAATGAGTCGAAAAGAGCGAAAACAATTTCAAAAAAACTGGAAGAAAGTGAAACTAGACAGCTTTGATCTCAAATATTGAAAGATGAAAGTCTACCAACTTCCCCTCCCATTCATTAGTTTATTTGTGACTTAATTTCATCCGTTGCGGCTGTCTACCTTTAAGTTAAACAGCACCGAGACAATAATGATCATAAAAAGCGGGAACATTTGTCAAGAAAAACAACAACCATCGGAAAAATATAATAACGAACCATCTACCGCTTTGATTTCCCGGCAGAAAGAACAACAGTTTGACGCCACCAGACAGGTAAATAAGCCGCACAAATCCATTTACTCCCCTTTTAGTTTTTATTTTCACTTTGATGATTCTGTTTTGTTCCCGGATTCAACGCCATCCATCCACTCATCCCGTCATTAAATCCATTAAGTTCACCCAGCGTCACCCCAATCTCCTGCCTCATCCTTCCTTACTTACGCAAAAGTATAATTGAAAATTTTTCATGCGCGTCGGGTAAAACCAAACACTTCGGGTGTATAACAAGCCTCCTCCAACCCTTCCTCCAGCCCTCCAGGTGGGTGTGTGTACTGACTGAGATGTTAAACATGCTTACGGAGTTGTCTGGCTGTCTGCTAATCAGACAGCACCACTACCACCTTTCCCCCCTTGGTACGATTGATTAAGGATGTGCAGACAGGCGGATGGGGTTGATCCTCAATCCAATAGAAGAGGATGCAGGCGGATCGGTGGCTCGGTTTGACCTTCATCGCTGTGGGAAAGGAGTAGGCCGACTGCGTTGTCGTGCATGTGTGTGTGTTGTTTCTTAGGCGTAAATCTAAATATGTTCAAGTGTGTTCATTTGTAAGCCAATCTAGGATTGTGTGGGCGTGGCCTTGGCACCTCTACAGCTTTCCCCGTTCTAAATTACCAACCTGAACTAAAGCCCCTTCTTTCCCCTGTGCTCAGCGATAATCAGCCTAGCGTGCGCGTAATTCTCACAAAGCCAGATTTATATTTGCTAATTCGCCAAGCGTCTGGAGAAACACAAGAACGCATAATGTGCATAAAGGCGACAGCAGGGTTGTAGTTTAGTGGCTAGGGCGTGGCCGGGGACTCCCGGCCAAAGGTACTGGGTTCGATCCCCAGTGTCAGCATTCTACCTTTGGGCTCTTACCTAACTACTTATTCACTGCAAGGTTTAGATGCAAGCATCTGCTAAATGACTAAAGAGTAAATAACAAAAAAAAGTCTTGCCGGTGGCGATTAGAAAATGACCAAATAGTAAATAGCTTAATAAATTCCCACCAATGGAGAATAGTAAAAGACCTAATAGTAAATAATCTACGGTAATAAATTCCCATCAGTGGAGAAGAGTAAATATCAAAAGAGTAATTAGGATACAAAGATAGAAAAGGAAGGGGGGAGAAGAACTACAGGTGGGGCGCTAGCCCTTCCTATTGTTGGGGGTCTCCATGGTTACCTCATCCATGTCCATCTCGTCCGGGGTCTTCAGGTTCTTCACCGTCCCGGTGGTCCGCTTCAGTGGCACAGCCACCAAGTAGAAGTTCCTGTACACAGGAAAGTACACACCGGAAAACACATTACACAATACATTTTAATATTTCTTGTTTTTGCAACCCAAAACCAATGTTTTCAAAAAAGAGAATTGGGGACAGACAGACAGGCAGGCAGACAGGCAGGCAGACAGGCAGACAGACAGACAGACAGACAGACAGACAGACAGACAGACAGACAGACAGACGGAGAAGATCAATTCTAACATTCTGGATAATTTCCTACCAAAACGAAAGTTTACAAAAAAGATAATCGGGGACCAACACACCCACACGGACAGACGGACAGACCCACGGACACACAAGGACAGAAACAGACACGCAGACGGGTCCACATCCGAGTGCCAACGCCACCCACTTGATGTCCTTGCTGTCCACGGGGGGGAAGGAGATGGTGAGGGCGCTGTCGGGGTCCACGTCGATCTCCAGCCGGGGCTTCTTGTCCAGCACCTGGGGCGCCGTCCTGGCCGCCACGCGGTGCTTCGTGCCCCCGTCCGACCGCTCCATGCAGGTGACCCGGAACTCGTAGGTGCTGTTGGGTCTCAGGCCCAAGACCAGCGCCTTCAGCTGCCGGGCGTCGATGTCCATCTTCTGCCGGCTGTGCTCGATCTGAAAGGGGGTGAGGGTGGAGAGGGTAGGCGGACGGTGAGATAAGGCTACTTTAATCTGTTTATTGATCCCAGAAGGGAGATTGAGGTGCCATAGCAGCAAGTACAGGATGTACAGAATGGGATGCACCACATGCGTCTGTATACAATAGATGCAGAGGAATGGAAATTTATTGGCAGAAATAAATCATAGATGGTTGCAACGATGAGGAATTGGTTTCGCAAGGAGTGTTAACAACAGAGGTGAACTGATTCCCGGAACTGGACCATAGAACGACAGACTTGCACTACTCTTTACCCATCTATCAATCCATCATCTATCCATCTCTATGTATGAATTCAAGGGAAAGGTTATGGGGAATGGGAGATGGTCGTTTGAAGGACAGGTGGAATGATTGAAAAGCTGGATAGACACATATATATCGAAAGGCAAGATGACAGCTTTGATTGAGAAATAAAACACAAAAAAGAAAGGAGCATACGTTATTCATATAATCAGCCTGTCCTTTCTTCTGTGACACCCTCTTTTCCCTTCTAATCTTAAGTTGTGTATACATTGTGTGCCCTGACTGTGTAAAATACCTCCAGCCACTCCCCCCCCCCACCATCTGCTGTTCGAGGTTGAAATGGAACCAGGAATAAAGCGAACTCTGAAGCCGTCATAAAGAGAAGGAAAACATCTATAATTCATCCCCCTGTCAGGTCGAATCTTCCCGGCCTCTGCTACTTACTGTGCATTTGTACGGAGACCTGCTCTCAGAAAACTTCCACGCCACCATCACTGTAGTCTTGGTGGCCCACCTGACCGTGAAGTTCTTTGGAACATCTGGCGAAAAGTACAGACAGCACAACTTTAGGACACAGGAGTGGAGGGCGAAAGCAAAAACAAGAAAAATCTGGGAAAAAATGAGCAATTCGTTAAAAGTCAAACAGTCGTCGATCTCCTGCAAAAAGCTTCCTCCTCCTGAGTGGGGGACAGTGAGTGGTCAGTGACACGTGATTGGCTGTGACGAGGGCAACCCTGATTGGTTAAGACACACAGCACGAGAGACTCATGAACAACAGACCCACGGGGCAACGGGGGTGGGGGTGGGGTGGGGTCGCCTGGCAAGCCGATGTGGGGAGTGCCAACCCATCTCTGGACAAACCCTCAAGACACTCGATCCATTTGAACCAGAAGAACCAACCAAATGGAGGCCCGAATAAACACAACCCCTGAGCTCTCTCTCTCTCGCGCGCGAGGCTGGGTTGGCACTGTCCAACGCGCTGCCAGGCACCACGTAGAAGACAGACCCAAAACACAGCATGCCAGCGGACCTCAGCAGTGCATCTGGGGGGATGCCATGCCGCAAACCGTCCCAACAACGGGACACAGGGAGGGGGTAGAGTTAGTGTGGGAGGGGGGGTGGGTGGGGGAGGTGGTGGTTTAAGTGGGAAACAGGGGGGGGGGGTGGTGGTTATCTCAAAAAAGAAAAACTCAGAAGCCTGAAGCAAAGAAAAGAAAGAAACAAGGAAGAACCAAGAAATCTCCTCTCTAGCATCCTTCTAGTAAAGAGGTCCTTCTCAGGGGGAGTGACGTTCACCCTACCTTTGGATGTGTGGAGTGACGTGAGCGTGCTTAGGGCTGCAGGGACGGCCGACTGGCGCGTGTCTCACCCCAACGAGCGTGTGTCTCACCCCAACGAGCACTTACCTTTGGATCTGGGCGAGGAGGGGGTCCGCCCCACTACCTCAAACTGACCTGGCTGTACCCTACCGACTTGCATTTTTACCTTGTTTGGGGGTTAGTGAAGTGAGTTTTCCACAGCAAACAGGATTAAAATCGCAATCTTTAGTGAAGAAGAAGTGAAGGTGGTTGAAGGAGAGAGAAGGGGAGGTGGGACGGGTTTTTTTTTTTCCCCCCCGTTTTGGTTGCGGTTTGTTGTTGCCGGTTCTGTGTATCTACGTCTACTCGTTAAGACCTCTTCCAGTAAAAACTAAAAAAACACCCCTCCCTGGTCGGATGGCGATAGAAACCCTACCTGTGGGCTCAAAGGCCACTGTGCGATACTGGATCGGCGGGCTGTAGGGCCCGGGACCTACACTGGTGTGCGCTCGTATTTTCACATCGTACGCCGAGTCCGGCTTGAGGCTGTTGAGCACAAAGCTGGACAGGCCGGGGGCCAGGCGCAGCTCGCTGGGGGGGGCCCCCGAGCCCGCCTCCTTGTAGGCCAGGGTGTACTCTGTGATGGCGCCGTTCCTCTCCGCCAGCACGGGCGGCGCCCAGGACAGCTGCACCGAGCAGCAGGTCACGTTGGACGGGGCGTTGATGTGCGGGTAGCCGCCCGGCGTGTTCTCGGGCACGCTGAGCTCCACCGCCGCCTCCTCGCCGAAGCCCCCTCGGCTCTTTGCGGAGATCTTGAAGAGGTAGGTGGTGCCCCGGTGGATGCTGCCAACGGAGTAGTGGTGCTCCTGGGGGGCGAACTCCAGCGTGGCCAGCGGGGAGATGTCCTTGCGGCCGAACTGCAGCCGGTAGCCCTGCAGGTCCATGCCGTTGAGGAGGTCCGGCGGGTCCCAGCGGACCACCGCCGACGTCTCAGAGTCCGGGGCCACTGACAGGTAGGGCGGCCCGGGCACTGGGGGGTGGAGAGAGAGGGGAGACAAGGGAGGTTGTCGTCAGCGTGAAGGCTAGGTTATGGTTCCACGTTTACGCAACACAAGGGGGGTTTACGGACCCATTACGTCCTTGCGGACCCTCCTTGCGTCCACCGCGAGGGGCCTGACGTGCGCCTCCCAAAAAGCGTAACCTTGCGTCGAGGCGACGCAGCAGCAAGGGCTGTGATTGGTCACCGAAACCCAACGTGGAACTATAACGAAGCCTTGCTGCTGCGGTGGAGCAACGCATGCCAGTCAGTCATGAGAGAGGACCATGAGACAATCAGTGACACGGGCTTGGCTGTGTGACATTAAATCGTCGCCTAATCGACCACTAACTGCAGCGTGTAAACAGAACAGCGCAGCGATTGACTCGACGCAACAGCAGGAACGAGAAAGACAAAGCGACCCCCGACACACCTCATGTATACTCTGTGTTCAGCTATTGGCTAACAGTAGCAGGTGGGGGTTGGGGGGGGGGGGAGACTAGGCTTAAAAACCTTGTAAATTCCTCGGGCGATCGCTGTTCCCATTACGATTTCATGGCACAGCATCCCAGAATGACTCCCCTGCTGCAAAGCATCACTAAAACTTTCAGCGGGAGGGAGGAGAGAGGGAGGGGGAGCAGAGTGTGTCTCTCTGACTGCCCCCCCCCCCCCCCCCCGAGAGCAGTCTCCCCTGTAAAATAGATGAGCTATGATTCTCGGGGTCTAGACGCCATTCTTCAGAGTGGCCCAGTTCTGTGGCGGCAGGCGGATGACATGCACTCTAACTCCCTCTTTAAGGCCCACCCCGTCAGTGTTGATGGAGGCAGGGGGCCGGGAGCCACCCCTGGTCCCAGAGTGGAGCCCAGGAGATTTGAGTGAGGGATGAGTGTAGCTGTGGTGGCGTGCTAGGGTCCCATCACTCGGGGAAATTATTCCACCGGGACTTTTGGCCTCCGCTGCCCGGCCCCACTTTTCTCCCTGAGTTCAGCCGGGTAGGAAAAAAAAAAAGCCCAGAAGAGAAAGCCCAGAAGATAGGTATTCACAGGGATGGAAATGGAAGGAATATCTCCCAGGCACCAGAGTGGTGCTGGTCTTCACATGAACAGAACATGAAGGTGTGCCGGTCAGTGCTGTGTAGCCTTGTGGATTCTCTTTAATTCTGTGTTTTCATTTTACGGTCCTACACTCCCTGCTGTGACACCCTAATTTAATAAAGAATAATAAAGTCATTCTTGTCTTAACATGTGGCTGGGTGTTTAAGACTACAACAGTGTTTAAACATGGATGTATGTGTGTCTATGAGTGTGTGTGGGAGAACTTAGTCATGCTGTTCATCATCCTGCGTGTGATATAGAGAGCAATCTGGACCCCGGCTGGAACAGAACTAAGCCCAACAAACATCACACCGCAGCCACCAGCTCTTCACCAGCAGATGGCCGGTGTCCTGTGTGTGTGTGTGTGTGTGTGTGTGTGTGTGTGTGTGTGTGTGTGTGTGTGTGTGTGTGTGTGTGTGTGTGTGTGTGTGTAAGTGTGTTTCTCTGTGTGGTGTGTGTCTGTGTGTTTCTGTGTATGTGTCTGTAAGTTTCTGTGTGTGTGTGCTTGTCTGTGTGTGTCCGTGTGTGTGTATGTGTGGGTGGGTGTGAGATCATTGCCTATGTGTGTTTGTGTGTGTGTTTGTGTGTAGTCTTAGTATGTGTACGTATATATGACCCTGTCTGCATTTTCAATCTTCATGTGTGTAGAGATGCAAGTCTAATGCACCCATATACAGTCCGAGTCCCCCCCACATACACACCAACACACACAAAGCAATCCCACTCTGTGAAATGCTGTCCACTGCCCCCATTCCTCATTTCCGTTTGCTAATGGTGTTCATTGTACAGATTGTATGTGTGTGTGTGTGTGTGTGTGTGTGTGTGTGTGTGTGTGTGTGTGTGTGTGTGTGTGTGTGTGCAAGAGATGCAGAGGATGGACAGTGTTATGGGTAGTGTGTGTGTGTGTGTGTGTGTGTGTGTGCCTGCGTGTGTGTGTGTGTGTGGAGAAGGAGGCTGGTGGCTAGCCAACTGGACCGCGGCGGTAATAGAAAGGTAGGGGCCGATGCACGCGACGCTAGCCTGGCTAACCACCTCTCGCCCAGCCGCCACGCTCGGCATCACACACACCAATAACGGAAACTCAAAGCTAATGAGCCCCGCTGCTGCTGACTGCGTGCGTGCGTGCGTGTGCGTGTGTTCTCTTCATGCGTCGCACTCTTTCTCGCGGTGTGTCTCACTTCCTGAATACATCATCGATTCCACTGCTAGCGATTAGGTCTTCCCCCGGAACTAATCATGGTGTGGGCAGACGGTGTGTTTCATCAATGTTTAAAGTTTATTGAACGTGTGTGTTTGTGTGTGTGTGTGTGCGTTACAGGAATAAAATAAACAGTGTTGCGTTGCAAGGTCTGATGGGTAATGCATGAGCAGATTTGCAATAGTGGTTGTGTGTGTGTGTGTGTGGGGGGGGTGATGGGGTTGGATTGTGTGTTGATAACATGTTTGTTTGTGTGTGTGTGTGTGTGTGTGTGTGGGGGGGGTGATGGGGTTGGATTGTGTGTTGATAACGTGTTTGTTTGTGTGTGCGTGTGTGTGTGGGGGGGGGTGATGGGGTTGGATTGTGTGTTGATAACGTGTTTGTGTGTGTGTGTGTGTGGGAGGCGGGTGTAGGCAGGGGTGGAGGCTGACTGGTCGAGGGGGGATGGGGGTTGGGTGGAGGAAGGAAGTGAGGAAGACGAGATGGGGTCGGGGGGGGGGCAGTGTTCGAGGTAACAGCGGACAAGGAGCAATCCCCCTGCCAAGAGGCCACCGCATTGCAATTGTATGTCGGTGTGTGTGTGCGTGTGAGTGCGAGTGTGCGTGGTCAACAAAACCCTTTGCTAGTCCATTTTACTCTTTTCCCTCCCTTTCCATCACTGCCTCGTCTCCCTTACTTTGCTTCTTCATCTCTCTCTCTCTCTCTCTCTTCCTCTCTCTCTCTCTCCTCCTCTCCCTCTGTCTCTCTCTCTCTTCCTCTCTCTCTCTCCCTCTCTCCTCCTCTCCCTCTGTCTCTCTCTCTCTCTTCCTCTCTCTCTCTCTCCTCCTCTCCCTCTGTCTCTCTGTCTGTCTCTCTCTTCCTCTCTCTCCCTCTCTCCCTCTCTCCTCCTCTCCCTCTCTCTCTCTCTCTCTCCCCCTCTCTTGTCACCTCCATCTCTCCATGCATCACCCACCATCCCTGCAATACTTAACTTCAGTCCCAGTATATATTCTTTCCTTCCATCGCTCCATCTCCCTCCACCCCTCCCTCCACTCCCCTTCTCTCTCCATCTTCTCTCTTCCTTTCCGGTGACAGGTCTCTGCTGCCCAATCCGTGCGGTCACGTATCCAATCAGCTGCCAGTATTAGCCGCCCCCCCCATTCGCCCCACAAACACTTGAGTAAAGGGCTCAAATGAAAGTAAAAGAGAAACACAGAGAGAGATTCCTCTTGATCAACCTCTCTCTTTCTTCCGCTCTGTTCACCGGGCTCCACACACACACAAACACACACACAGATACACACACACACACACACACGTAACCCTGTCTGAGTAGAAGCTCAATAAGGACAGAAGAGAAGTCTTTGAAGGGGCATTCCAGCATCCTCAACAAGGACGATTTGTTTGATTCCTTTTTCCCTTGGACTGCGGCGTTTGAAATAGCGAGCTGTCGCAGGAAGATCTTGACTTGCCAATGCCCTACAACGCTGTAAGATGTTCCTTTTAACTTTGTAAAAGAACACAGGAGAAAGGAAAAGCAAACCAAACAATAACATGTTTTTGTGCATCCCCTCTGGAACAAAGTGATGGATCCAGGACGAAACTCTGAGAAAGGTCCAATATGGTGTTCAGACTGGGAACAGGGGAATATCGGGGGTTGTTGGAGATGATGTGTGAAAAATGGACAGCCCAACACGTCAATCGTGAATTGCCGCCATCATCACTATTTCTTTTTTTCCCTCCCCGGCGGCAATGGATTTCCTCGTAATCTGCAGTGATGTCAGCGGCAGTGAGGTTATGTCTGTGTGTTTTTTATCTGGGCTAAGGAGCACAGGGCTGTTGACCTACGACCCCGCACCGAAAGGGTCGGCTCGCTTAAAGTGCACCTTTGTTCGATTCCAGTCGCTCCGAGAACGGACGTGGTTGGAAAAAACCCTGTGACGAATGTGTCAGCTAGTGCACTGCAGATTCACCAAAAGCAGAACAAAACGTCCTATTGCTTGAAACCCACGTAACGAAACCTCTGCTGTCTACTAAAGCTAACCTGTAGTCCATCCGGTCGCTTTCTTCAGAAACCGCGGAGGTGCAGGACACATTTTTTAACTCCTCCGGTTTTTATTTCATTCCCTGCCTCGGAGCGAGTCAATTTGGATGAAAGCATCTGCTAAATATCTCCCATTGCCTAACCCCTTCCCCGCACAAGGTCCATACGGTATAGTGTCACGGCAGTCACATCCAGGGGCGAGCCCTTCCGACCGTCAGGGAGAAAGGGCTCGGGAGCCGGCCAAGGGCCACTCATACGACAACATAAGAACCATAACGTAACCAGACAGCCGGTGCCACGAGCGGTTCGTTCCCGGACAGCCGTGGTGATCTTCGGAACGATTAGCGGTGTCTGTACCCCAAGCACCGCCCCCCCCCCCAGCGACCTGCCGCCCCAGCGACCTGCCGCCGCAGCGACATCACTTCCTGCCTCGGAATCCACTTCCTTTTGTGTACACCCCCGCCACCCCACCCTGCGTTCTCGCAGTGATTCAGCAGGAGAGGAGGGAGGGAGAGAGATGAGAGAGAGAGAGATAGAGGGAGAAAGAGCTAGAGAGAGAGAGAGACATGGCGCGAGATAGAGACCGAGAGAGAGAGCGAGTCGGCCTTGGACTGACGGAGGGGGCGGGCGGTGACAAGTCTGTTTCTGATGCCTCCGTAACACAAAGCATCCGGACAGGTCGTGATCCCACCCTGCCTCTCAGAGGTGGGTCCCTGTGTGAAGTGTTGTGGGATTGTCATTCTTTGTGTGTTGATGCGTGTGTGGGTGTGTTTGTCATGGCGTGTGTGTAGACAGGTGCACAGATAGGACCCTCGGTGTGTGTCCGTCTGTGATAAAGTTTGATGTGCTTGTGTGTGTGTGTGTGTGTGTGTGTGTGTGTGTGTGTGTGCGTGTGTGTGTGTCTGTGTGCGCGCGTGTCTGCGTGTGTGTGTGTGTGTATGTGTCTGGCCCTTGAGGAGAACTTAGCGGCACCAAAGAACCTCACTATCGTGAATTTGCCGCCTCAAATTCTTCCAGAGAAGGCTTTCCAACCAAGCCGTTTTCCTATCTATCCAGTGCTGGGCCAATCACGGAGGCTAATCCGGGAGCTAGCCAGCTAGCAAAGAGGCTTAAGAGGCGGGGTAAACAGCCAGGCCGTCTCTGCCAACAAGCTTCGGTGAGACGAGGCTTCACAAGAGAAGACGGTTCCCTTTAACTCTGTTTGAACCAATGAACTCGGAGGTATTCAAATCCAACTCGCCCAAAAATCTCTGTCCCTCCAAATATCCCATCCTTATGACTACTACTTCTATCCCAGACAGAACCCAAAGTCACATTATCGTTGGATAACAACAAAAACGCCTAAGAAAATTCCATCCCAAAAAGTTTAATTATTGTTGGATATCAACAAAGAAAGTTAATAATTGTGGATGTTGGAACTGTGAATGAATTGTCCTCTGTATTTTTGAAATGATGCGTAAGTTATCATTAGCTAACAGCTTTACTTCTCAAGAAAGTCAAAAAGGTACCACTACCAGCATGTTTTTGAGGCATTTTTTGAGACAGTTCATCTTTAATGATTGAATACTAGCATTCAGCAAAACGCTAATGACTTATTACTGACCTGCGCCCTTAGTCACCACCAGCTTAGGTTTGCTGCGTGCTCCATCACCCTTGGTGGTGTAAGCAGCCACCGTGATGGAGTAGGTGGTGTCAGGCTTCAGTCCTCCGATGACCATTTCCTGTGCACACAGGAAAAGGGGTCAGGAAACGCCAGTTAGTAAACGATCCAAACTTTTATCACTGTCATCATTGTTTTCTTGGTTTCATGCAACTATCTCGACCAACACCGTTCAATACACCAATCAAACACAAAAAAAAACATCTACATATCCTCTTTATTTCACTACTCAAGCAGCATGCTTTAAATTCACCATAATTTCCCTATGGGGGTTTATGGGAGCGCTATCCACTAAGCTACGCTAAATCCTCGGTTGACAGGGCTGACAGAGATTGAAACACGGGTATTTAAATGTGACACAGCTCTTTCATTGGCCGTTTTATAGCCGACAGTGTGTGGACAGAACCCTTAAAACCTTAACCGGTTGTATAAATACATGCTGGGTTTATGTACTGGCTGCTCATTGGCCAGCTTGTTCCTGGAGTTCTCTCTTCAAAGAGAAGCTCCTGATCAATTGTGATGAATATTTCAGGGGAGCGAGTTGTTTCTATCCGGCTGCTTGGCCCAGATTGGAGAGGCCAGAGATGGTAAATGAACGCTGTGCTATATAATATACTGTAAAATATGAGTCTGCTATCAGACTCGGAAGGCTCACATCAAACTGAGGCTTACAGCGAGGGGCGGGGAGGTTCTGAATGCGGAAATTCTAAACGTTGGGAAAAGTTTTGAGCACTCGACGTGACTCAAAAGGTTTTCAAAGAACTTTTCAAACACAAAGAGAAAACACCACAAAAATTAAAAAAGCGTCAGACGCAATTCGAAAAAGCCACCACAGAAGGGTTGCGGAAAGAAAAACAACAGACACGGCGAAATAAAAGAACAACAAAGGGTACACATTAACACAGCATGACAACACCAGACGACACAGACCAAGCAAAGCACATATCGACCACAGCACTATACATGGAGCATTCAGCATTCCAGTCCAAGGGGAAGTGGGTACTGTTTCAGCCGGGACCATCATTTCCGGACCAGACCGGCCTTGTTCACCTCACAGCCGGGGCTATGGGACGAGGAGGCGGCCTCTTTTGCAAATCCTGAATCCCGATTGGCTGATGCAATACCCACTTTTGGAAATGCCCCGGACGCTATTGAAAGCACTCAAGCGGAACGCCATACTCACGTAGTCAGCGGTATCGTCCATTTCCCACTAAAGCCCCAAGCCCCGGCACAGAGCAGAGAGCGGGAGGTTTAGAAGGGGGGGAGGCACAGCGAGAGAGAGGAAAAGAAGGGAATATATAGAGGTGTGAGAGGCAGCCGCAATCAGTGGAGAGAGAGAGAGAGAGAGAGAGAGAGAGAGAGAGAGAAGGTACAGGACCACAGTGTGGACAAAGGTTCCCAAATTAGGTCAAGGAGGGGTGTGCTGGATGGCTGGGTGTGTGGTTGGGTGGGTGCTCATGACTTTTGGGGTGGTTGCTTTGGGAGTTGGTATTATGGGAGAGATATTCATGGAGGTCTTTGGGGGCCGTTGTGCTCAGACAATGGGGTCCACACATATCTCCAAGAACAATATTTACTCACAGTATTTTTAGGATTTGTGTTTCTGGGCAGCAAATATCGATAGGGAAGTTGAACTTGAATGGTGGCTAAAATGCCCGCAGTGACATTTTGCTGCAGTGTGTTAATTAAGGGCTTAATGCTAAGCTTCACTCCAGGAATGTGAAGGAAAAAGGTGTCCTTTACCTGTTGGGATGTCTTACATCAGCAGAAGTCCCTGCGGCTTCGGCTATTACCGGTTCTCTGTGAGGTTAGCTGGGATATCAGTGGATGGCCGCTTTAAATGTCTTCCACATACTGGGACTATTGGTCATAGTTAGTATCTCGCTCTGTGTTTAGGAGGGATAAGGCTTCATCTGTCACCACCACCTTTTGTTTTTATTGTGTTTAATATTGTTTGTTCTTTTTTGTATTTGTGTGTTTGGTTTGGTTAAAGATTTGGGAAAGATCCTAAAAATATGGATTTCAAATCTTAATCTTTTGTCCAGTGAGTTAAACGCATCTAAATAAAAGTACAGTTTACATTTAGAGAGGGAGTCTGGTCCTTTCCATAAGTATGTGTTGTTTCCCCTCAGGCTGTCATTTCAATTGGGATGATTGTCACTCACACAAATAGCACACTTGGCCCTTTTCTCCCCTTACACCGCGCTGCACAAGTTTTGTTAAGGGGAAACAACAATAGAAAAGAAGAGAGCGCTAAACAAGCTTCCATTATAATTCAGCCAGTGCTGGAGGCTTCCTTTCTCCACAAAACGCTTTGCTAAAACGCTTTCATGCCAATTTCACTTTGCACCAAGCTACAGAATACTATAATCAGCAGTTGTTTTTTTTTTTGTTTTGTCATTGAGTCTTTGTGTTGTGATACTGGCTGCGGAATGAGGCGTTTGGAGGCAGAGGTCTGGTGAGGCAAGGGGGCTCAGACATCCTTAATAAAAGGCAGGGAGGGAGGGAGGGAGGGACAGGAGGGAGGAGGGAGGTAGGAGAACGAAGCTTTGATTACAGTTCTCGCTGTTGGCGGAGGGGAAAAGAGTATTGCAGCAAAGTAAAAAAACAAAAAGAAACCCCAACTGGGAGAGGCATTGGTATGACAGCACATATTCCCTTTCCTTGCAGCAATATTTGTGCAGACCGTAAAGAAGAATGGTCACCTTGGTTGAGCGGCCGCGGCTGTATAATCTTTGTAACACGTGTGAAGGAAAAAGTGTAAAAACACTTTTTTTGGACATCTTTGTTGTTGGACACATTTCATGAATGTCATTGATTTCATAAAGTAATCGTTTAAGACATCCAGATGCTTTGTTCAACTCCAAATCATTTGGTTGGCATATTTGATTCAAAAGGTTTTGTTTTTGTTACCGTAATCACTGAGCATCAACTAGGCTATTTTGAACGTGTGATTCAATTCTAAGGACGGGAGGCCCCAGTGGGACCCAAACCCCTAACCCTGACAGTGTTGAGTTCATGCCACACTCCACTTATCGAGCGACACCGAACCCAACTCGCGGACGAGGAAGACCACTACCGCCAGCGTTTCTCTGCCGGCGTTAAGTGCATGCCCCGCTCCGCCGTTGACCAACAGGGGGAGATAGAGAGTGCGGTCAGCAGGCGCGGTCGTACCTGAGCGTCGGCCAGCATGACGTCTTTGATCAGCGGCAGGCCGCGGGACTCCCCGTTCTCCACGCGCACGTAGTGGACCTGGTAGCCACGGATCTGCCCGTGCTGTTTGCCCGGCGCCAGTGAACGCCACATCACCTTGAGGGCGGTGGAGTTGAGCACGTCCACGTCGACCCGCCTTGGCGGAGCGCCGGGCACTGTGGGTGAGGGAAACAAGCAAATAAAAGCAACAACCATGAGTCACAGGGTAACCAGAGGCCAGGAGGAAGTGATGTTTGTGATCCACCGAGGCCCTCCTCAGCCTGGTGTGCAATATTGGACAATACAACATTTTGTTTTTTTTGCGATTACGCTGCCAGGGCTCAGGCGAGTTGCAATGTTATTAGGTCTTCGGGCGCAGAGGGACAGGAAGCCAATTTTAATAGTGGTGATTGTTCTTCTTTTGTTGTAGAATTATGCAATGAGATCCAGAATTTCAGGATCCCAAAAAACAATACCACCACCACCACCGGCTTTACCTTATGGTAGATGGCTTCTGGACCGGAAGTGGTGGAAGTCTCATTCTTCCTCCAGCAGTCCACTGTAGAGCTTTATTTCACAGCTGTTTTTGGTTAACATTTGTACTGCTACTCTGACAAATTTGTGTTCAAAGCTATTTGGTGTAGGGTCATTTTGTTGCATTTCAGGGTGGGTGAGCCAAATTGTAATTTCGTCCTCATGATTTTGTCATGAACATGTACAGTTCTTCTAAGAAAACGATCGGGTATAGCAATGGCAAATTCGGATGGGGATCAGAGGGTTCCTTTGAACTACTAATCACTGATGGCAGCTACATGTGTTATTGCTAGCTATTTACTTGCAGTGTATTCCGATACATTTGATGAAGGAGTAGATAGGGGTTAGAGGCAGACGCAAAATCAAACCCAGAACCTTTCACACTGGGAGTCAAATGCCTTATCCACTATACAACCCTGTCATGTATTTTTAGCACCATTATTACCATTACTACCAGTAGGAAAGCAGAATCCTTCATTTCCCATCAAGCCTCTCATGAGTCATAACGGCAGACCTTTCTACAGCTTCCTACACTGGACACTTTCACTTTAAAGTAGCACACTGCCCTTCCCTGAGATCAATGTGTTCTCCACGGCTGCTCCTATGACGACTTGACAATCCCCTTCGGTCGCAATACGATTCATCACTGCTCGGGGCTGTTTATTTGCAGTTGTCCTACTGCACTGACCCAGGTAGAGAAAGGGTTCCCCCCTCAGGATACTAGTCCTGACCTAAACCCTCTGTGCTTTTTTCTTGTGTCAAGATGATGGTGACTGAAGTGTTATTGGATTTTCTATGCGTACACGGTGGACTGAAGTCTACACCTGTAATGTTGAGCTATGTCAATCTATGTTTTCTTTTGGAGGGGCTACCAAGACTATTCAAAGTATATAGAAGAGGACGGGGGTGGAATGTGAAAGGCTGGTCTGAGTGGCAACTGGGGTGGGTTTTGTTGAGCCAACCAGCCAGGTTTTACTCAGGATCTCCTTTGGCATGGGTGGTCACCCTTACATAAGGTTTGAACGATAATGGGGAGGAACGGTCTAATGGCTGGACCACGTGTGTTAGAGTCAGCTCTGGTTGTCTGAATACCACTGGTACTGAAATAGATTCCTGTAAGACTTCTACCATCAAGTAGACATTACAGTGAGTATGATTCAGAATCGGGCAGGAGTCCCAGCTTTAAAGCGTTTAAAATGGTTTAAAATGTTAAACGGTCCAAAATTGACATATTCATGTAGGCAATCATGATCAACCACATCCCGTTGAACCTCCACTCAACATTTTCCCTCAAGTTCTCTAACCCTGATCTTTACGGACAGAAACCCGATTGGCCCAGTGCTGAAATCCTTCTGCAGTGGGTTTGGAGGAGAAGTTCTACAGCTAAGATGACAAAAAAGTTCAACAGCTTAATTACATATTATTGTATAGTTTTCCTTGATGAATCAAGCACCGTAAGCCTGAAGCCAATTTTACCCAATCAGTCAAGTGCTTTGAGAGTGTGAATGGTAGAAATCAATTTGACGACGGCGTCAAGTTGATTTTTATGCAACTTGCAGTCCAATGCGGGTAGTTCGTGAGCTGTAGTCACAAATGTCTTTACAATGCGTTTATGCTCGCAACGACTTATCTGTGGTTATTAGGTTTAATTGTGCAAGAATAGTAAAATAATGATAGATCATGCAAGCATTCAACTTTTATTACATTTTTTTAGCGACCAAAAGTTTAACATAGCCGCCGTATCAAACGATTTAGTCAGTTTCCAGATGCTGCTCTCCACGGTGCTGCCCAGCAAACACAGAAACAGGATGGGTGGATTGGGGTGGGGGCACAGGTGGATGGGGGTGGGTGGACGGGTGTGGGTGAGACGGAGGGGGGTTCCGTACCGTCCTCGTCAGTGCGGCAGCTGAGCAGCTCGCTCTCGGGGCCGGGCCCCATGTGGGTGAGGGCGGCCACGCTGATCCGGTACTGGGTCCACTTCTCCAGCCGCGTGAGCAGCACCTGCTCGCCGGAGGGCACTGACACTTCCCCCGAGGTCTCCTCATTGTCGGCCACCCCGGCGGCCAACTCGACGGAGCCCGCCGCCGCCACCACCTGGTAGCGCACGGTGTACCCCGCCAGGGCGCCATTCTGGCTCTCCACAGGCGGGGGGCGCCAACCTACCAGCAGGCTGGTGGAGCTGGAGGGGGCGCACTTAATGTCTTGAGGGGGGGCGGAGGGCTCTGGGCAGGTGGAGAGGAGGAGGAGGAGGAGGAGGAGGAGGAGGAGGAGGAGGAGGAGTCAGGGAGAGGGAGGAGCGAGGAGGAGGAGAGGAGGGGGCAAAGGGAAGGGGTGAAAACCAAAAACAAAGAAAAGTGGGAGAGATGAAGAAAAAGGATGAAGGTTTGAACTCAAAAAAGGAAAACTTAAAATTGAACAGAAATTAAATAAACAAGGAAATGAGGGCAAAATGTGCTTGGATTTCAAATCATACAGTAAACTGTCAGGCAAATGTAAACATAAATGGTACAGAGGCTTTTGGTATGTAATAATGAACCAAAATGGCCGCCGTCTAAAGGTCCCAGAGACCATTTAGAAGATAGACCTTATCTATTTAAAAATCCCTTGAACACCGTTTTATTATATATTACATAGCAATCTATTATAACTTGTATTGTATATCTCGTTAAGCCACCATTCTGAGAACTTTTAACAGCTCTACTTCTCATTTCTTCATCTGGGTAGCTCCTTGCCAAGACATAATCCTTGTTCTGAACAGGGTTCAGGTAAGGTAAGAGAAAAGCCTTTAATGTGAGCAGTCTGGACTAGACCTGGACTAGTCAAGACATGGTCATTTTCAGCTGAATTTGTCTGTTTCAAAGTGATCTCTGAGAAACAAATACAAATTCTTCCACATACTACTTCATTCAGAGGCATGTAGGCCTATCCCACTTAACTAATCCAGATGAAGCAAAATGACATCAAATACTCAGGAATCTAACGCAAAAGGTTATTGTCATTCACTAGTTCCCTCAAATTCTGCCGTTTTGTCTTTTTATCAACAAACAGCAAAGTAGAAAGTAGCACCTTGTTTGGTGCGGAACCGGATGGCTTTTCAAACGGGGACTGTGTCTGTGCGGGAACACAGTACTCTTCTGCCACATGAAAGCCTACATATCTGTGAACTTTCTAATTCAAAGTCAAAGCTCTCGCTGTCGTAATCTGAGCTGAGCGGTGAAGGCGCGGGCTCGGTGACAGGCCGCTCTGTAGCGGGCGAGATACAAAATAAAAAAACTGCCACTTCTCCACCGGGCTCGGGTATTATACGGATAAAAGGACATATAGGAGAATTATTCACTTCACTTTCTCAGGGTCCCCCCACTTCGTATCTTATTCAATCCCCTCGGAAATACTCCCTCCACCTTGGGGTGACAAACCCAGCTCATTATTACATAACCCTCTGTTTTTGTCAAGGTAAAAGCTCTTGAATAAATGGAAAAACAAATTAAAATCATATGTAGGCTATATATATATATATATATTCTTAAAAAGAAAAAAGCCATTCAACATACAGCAAACCCAGGACCAGGATTGAAAAGATAAACTTGGTGAAATCCACAGAAAACTACGAGTCTCATTCAAAAGGAAAAAGAAAATAAATACAAATAAAAAACCGGTGAAAGTAAAAAAGAGGAGTACCAAGAAATAAAAGTCCCAGTAACCAAGGCAACTCTTGGAAAACAAACAAACATGGTCACTGAAATGTGAAACGTGGAAAAACAACGTTCAAACTTGGAAGGAAAATGACAACAGTTCACAAGCATTGTCTGCATTATACGTACCTGGCTCCCATACTAAGTTTAGACTTTCTTACCATTAGCACCTAGCTACCAAGCATGCTCACTCGGTAGCCAGATAGCCGCGACATTCTCCCTCCTATACATTGTATTGAAAAAATACATCCCCAATTCAAACCTTGTTAAAATTAAAAGCTTAACAACCAATTTACCTAGATGTTTATTTTTAACCAATGCTTTTTTAGATAATAGGAGGGAGATTGTTTTAGCTTTTGTGCTGTTGCCAGGGCTTTTGCTCTCTTGCGCCTTTAGGGCTAGCGAATCCACAAGACTGTTGAGAGAGAGGAGGTGTCTGTGTGTGTCTGTGTGTGTCTGCGTGTGCATGAAGATATTCCTGTCCATATTTCTCTGCCTGTGTTAATCTTTTTTCATGTTGAGTAAATTTGGAGAAATCCCATTTCATAGCAAAAGAATCCACCGCCGTTGTTAAGATAGCCACACACAGGAAGTCATGAAAGGTTAATGATACTTTTCCAAAGGTGCGGCCCTGAGACCAAACCAAATAGAGGTATAAACATCAGAGAAGGCCTCCCTCGCCATCAAGAGATATAAGACTGAATGTTCTGGCATGCAGTAACTAGGGCAGGACCACAGCCGCAGTCCAAACCCCCTCTTTCGGAGCCAACGGGCTTATTTACTTATGGTTTTACCGGATTTTGAGCCTCTCCGGTTCCTTTCAAGTACTCATATTGTATTTGCAAAAGCCCCGCACGTCAAGAGTGATTGCTTGGTTCTCAATCGCACAGCGAAGGGCTGTGGATTTGACATGGGCTCCACTATCGGCCAGCCCAGGCCTCCTCTTGGATGATAAAGACTTAACACTGGGCCGGGGCGGAACGTTGCTAAACTGTCCATCCCTTAAAGACCAATGGTGGGATTATACGGATACGATAAGAAAGAGAAACTGATGCTCCACTTGCGGGTCTTCTAAAAAGGTCACACACCACCAGCACCAGCTCCGCAGACAAGAGTTTCTAGATGCTATGTTTCGTTAGTTAGTAGTTTGTTTTCCTAGTTTGATTATTTATGCCCGTCGGGATTGTCTGTCTTCTCTGATGGGATTAAGGTCAGAGGGCCGTAATGGCATGACAACGTTCAGGTGGACGCTAGTTTTAGCATGACTCCTCTATTGCTATTATGATTATTCCTGCAGACACAAGCTTAGACACATGCCCCCATCGTTCCATCCCTGATGCCAATTCTAAAAATAGACATGGAAAAATACCAAAGCTTTTTGGTATCCACACATGTGTTTGTGTGTTGAGCCTTTCCCATCCACAGCAGTGAATGGAAAACAGAGTTATTTGGTATTTCGTAAATCATTTGTAGATCATTAAGGAACTAATCCGTCCGGATGCCAAATGGTTGTCCTGGTGTTCACTACAAACAGTCCCGACGTGTCTGGAAAAACCCCTGTGCAATTACAGTAAGTGGGGCGGCTAAACTGCTTGTTTGGCGAAACACAAGAGGATTTAGAATCTGCCACTTTAATTTGAGAGATAACACTTGACTGGCCGCCGGCAGTTCCTAGGTATAATATAAATGTGTAACAAAGCCTGACAATCCAGAAGCCTGGCCTATAGCTCATCGGCAAAGCGTGAAATGAATTCCGACGCTATGAAATGGGATTGTTATCTGCCACTCGAGAGCCCTGAAGTCCAAACAGCAGAAAGCCCCCCGTCCCTAACAGCCCCCTGTGGTGAGACGGTACCGTACCCCCCCCCCCCCCCCCCCCCCTCCCCGGGGCCCGGTAATGGCCAGGCACCGGCGTCCCGGGAGGCTGTGAACCTGTCCACCATGTCCACCCCGCACCCCTCTCTCTCATTGTGGACCCGGCCCAGCACGGCCCACACCACCAAAAGAATACAAACAAAAAAAATCCAACGATTTCTTTAAGCTGGTCAGAATAAGGTAAGCATACCCCATGGGGCTTTGCTTCTGTATGGGGGGGGGTTCTCTGTGGCCAATTATTTCCCAAAAGGAGGAGAGGAAGAAATGTCCACTCCCCGGGTTTAATTGGGGCTCGAGTGCCAGCCGGCATGTCATACAGAATTCCGGAGCCACATCTCGGGCCAGGGAGGTAAGTTGGCAAACCCAGGCGTGTGGCACTGAAGCCTTGGCGCTGAAGCTCGGTGATCCTGGAGAATCCGAGGTTCTTTTTTTTTTGGCCTTGAATTTTTCATGGGTATGTGACAGAGTGGTCCCCCATTGCAAAAGCCCCTGGTTATGCGATGCAGGCCGAGCACACACTTTTAAGCGCTGTGGACATTTTGTACCAAAGATAAAGAACAACAGAAGCAAAAAACATACTTTCACTTTGTTTTCATTCGCTGGCAGAGAGGGTCCAGGCTGCCGGTGCCAAGAGATTGGAATGTAGACATTATGAGTACTGTTATGCAGTAGGGAGTATGGTGCGAGTCCCAATAGGTTTGGTTCCCAACTAAATATACACATTCTTAAATAAGTCCTGTTTTCCTGTAAGGCTATTTTGACCTTCTCTAAAGTTTCAAGGCCATCTCAAAATGTATTGCCTTATACTCAAATGAAGTGTGTTCAATGCTTGATGCGTGTATGTTTGTTTTCTATGGTGCTTGATGTCAAGATGTTCCATAGCATTCACATATTCCCCTGTATCAGCAATGGACAAAAATAACTTATCATGCCTCATTGTCTCTACATATTGTATGTATTCAGCGGTGCGCATTTGAAGGCTGCAGTCCGATGAAGTTGCATCCAGTGATAGCTAGAATGAGCTATTTGTCTAGTACATGTATTTAAAACATGTATGCCTTCACAACTTGATTCCTCCCATTGCTGCGAGGCCCTAATCTACTGATTGTCAAGGACATGGAGCTATATGCTATCTTGTCTTCAACCCCCCCCCAAGACAGCTACAAAAGAAATGTTCTTTAGAAGAAGCTTTCGCTACGGGCACTCATGTATGTAAATTAGCCTGCTACAGTATGCTATGCTTTCCATGTTAAGACGCCAAGCGTCGGAGCTCTGTTGCTGTCCCCTAGTGAGAGGTATTCCACCATGCCGCACTCGGAATAAAAAGCACTTAGCGGGAGCTGAACGTGGCACCAAGTGATTTACGATCTTATGTCTCGATACAACTCCTTCAGAGATATGAGTATGTGGGACCACCCAACCTCAGATGTGTCTGATTAATATTTTAACATATTACTTATGAAGACAGAACCTCTATCTTATTCATTACTCTGTCTGAGTATTCTAAGGAAGAAGACAAATACGTGTAGTAGGTTTGGAAGGACAAGCCTGTGTGTGTTTGTGTGTGTGTGTGTGTGTGTGTGTGTGTTTGTGTGTTAATGTCACTGTCGATACATCACTGTTCCTACGGCAGACTGGAGCCCCTTTGCCCAACACCAACCACTTACCTCCAATGCATCCAATAGATCAACTTATGTGTGCTGTGAGGTTTTTTGGGAACCATTTTGCTTTGTCTGCCTGAGCACATGACCATTTCATCCTGACCCATGTCCGTAAGAAACTACTTGTTTGTTTGGGTGTTTTTTCGCTGTGTCTCTCGAACCGCTTACGAAGTACCTTCTACCTCCCAGAAAGAAAAAGGGAAAATAAATAATAACAGCAACAACCTATATATTCGGAGCAAATCCTGACGCAATACTTACAGAACTAAATAAAGTACAATCTAACTTTTTTTTCTTCCAAAAGATAAACCAAAAGAGGAGTGTGTAACAAACTGAGGCAAAGTGAGAGTCAAGCCATTCTGAGGAGAACTTTCGTTCCGTTCCCACAGGGGAACAAATGACAAAGAAATAAATCAAAGGGGGGGGGGAGAGAGGGAGAGCAGTGGAAATATACAGAGACAGAAGTGTATCTGATCCTGTCTGCTTGCATCTTACCGTTCCGTAAAACAATGCAACAAAAAGAGGGGGGAGAGGGGTGGGGGGGGGGGGGGGGGGCGGGGAGTCAACAAAGAACATAGACATCCACGTGTGGAGATGTGCACGCATACACAAGAAACGTTGAACACAGAGAAGATGGTTTTTTTTGTATGGACAGATAAGGTAGGTTCATGCAACTGGGGTGGTCAATGTTAGTGTGAGGGGGTGCAAAGGGTACATTTCTCAACAGCACCCCCGGTGGCGGGGAAGGTGCGTTGCATGCAACTGGTGATCTCCGCAGTGACACTGCACTGTCTTGTGGTAGCTCTCCCCCTAACCGGCGGTGAACAAAAATAAAGAGTGAGGTGTGCTTGTTCCAACCCCTTCATCCATGAGGATGGGGAAACGGCCAACAAGCTGCACTGGTAGAAACAGAAAATGTGTTAAAGAAGGTCTCCACACTCTACCACGGCTTTCCCCTGCGACCTCGGCAGTTGGACAGTCCTCCAGCGCAGAAACCACGCAAATTCAACCGAAAGCCACCCACCATTTTGGAAATGAGGACTTCATGTTTTAAAACTGTTGAAAGTATATGCACAATCACTTTATCAATTTGTTAATCGATTTTTCTTCTCATTATTGTGAATTACAATATTGTGCTCGCTATGAATAATTAAGGGGGGATCATGGGGGATAATTTTCACATTGACTGAGATCTATATTCTTCATGGGTTACTCTGTATGTGCACTTATTTATTTCACATAGACAACATCCTTTGCCTGATCACTTGTGATAGGTGTATGGATTGCAGCCATTAAGTCCATTGTATAGCCCACTATATCGTCTGTGATCTAAGGGCCGACGATGTGAGGAAGCATGATGATGTAAGCCTTGATGCTCTTTGACACCAAGCCGGCCGGGTTTAAAAACCTGCCATCTCCCGAGTCGCTCAAAACGTTTGAGTGGTTAGGCTATCAGGCTCTGCTTGTGCGGCCCATCCCAGCAGTAGGCACTATGAGCTCATATCTTGTTATTTTGAGCCCATTCTCTTGAATAATTTAGAGGTGTTACTGCTATGAGAAAAAGCACTGTTGTTTGATCTGCTGGGGGCGAGTAAAATAAGATAAAACAAGGTTGGGCTTATGGGAACCATTGCTGGTTCCTGATTGGAGGACTTTTGCTGTCTATCTTGTGATGATACAGGAGCTCCCTCCCCCCTACTCCATAATCACCATTCAAGAGAGTTCAGTAGAAAAGCCATGGTAGTGACAGAGTAGAAATAAACATTTTTTGTGTCTTTTTCACAAGGGAGAAAGTGCACTTGCTGCTGACAAAAAGAAAAGTAGAAGAGATATGAACAGGAGTGAAAGGAAAATTAATAAACTGCAAAAATTATCAGTCCACACAGACTTAATTTTTCGACAATGCTGCATACACTCAAATGTATCTGGCACTGGAAACAAGGTAGAAATATAAGCAAATCAAAAAAGTAAAATGATTCTCACACAAAAAAACTAAAATAAAACTATTTGCAGCTCAAATTCAACCTCGTTTATCCATGTATCAAAAGTTAATTGTGTTAATTTAGTTTGTAATGCAAACTGTTACCTTGGAATCTTTGCCGGAAAACTCATAAACAAAACTTAAAAATGAATCAACAAAACTATTACACCACATTATATTTGTTCGTTGTGGAAAAGCATTGGTTAGGAGAGGCAGAGCACATACAAAAATCCAGATCAACTTTGAACGTTGAGCATGTCAACGCGAAACACAATCACTGTTCAACAGTGATGATGCTCTACAATGCTCCAATAGAGACCGTAAGATTACAACCTGAAGGAAGAAAGTCACCATTTTGTTAAGCTCCGTTAAACACTCAAAATAACAACCACAAAAGGGGTGGAGGGTACTTGCGGTACTACATACTTGCTTGCAAGGTCTTCTGGGTAATGTCGTTGGTGAAGGCCCCCAGGCCTTTGTTGGAGATGGCAGCCAGGGCAAAGAAGTACTCTGTGTTTGGACGGAGCCCGTCCACCACATAGGAAGACGTGGGCCCAAACGTTTTCTTTATCTGGTCGGGAGAGTAAATGTACATTGATATATATGGGTTGTACGAGTGTTTGCCATTGAAATCCAAAAGCACGAAGACCCTCTCTGTAGACTACCTGAATGTGACCAAAGTTACAAGATCACTATTTTGTCTGTATCAGGCCAAGGTGCGCAAGTGTGCTATATAGCTAACTATTCCATCAAAACCTGAAAAACCAAATCCTTACTTACAAATCAACAAAATCTGACAAAACAATCTCACCAGTATGCCAGGACTTCCCTCTTTATAGCGGAGGTCGTAACTTATGATCCCCTCCCTCTCGTAGGCCGGCTCCCAGGTCAGCTCAATGCTGGTGTCTGACACAGCACCAACCTGGAATTTGGTCGGCTGGCCGGGCACTGGAAGACGCAAAAAAATCAATAAATTGTAAACTATAATTTGAAAAGATAGCCACGTTTCCACTTATCACAAAGGGAAGGCCTTGTCTGAAGTCAAGGCTGCAAAAACCAAAGCATCGAAACCACCGTTTGGAACCACCGTTCCAAAACCAGCATCAACTCAATTTTCACCTTAGGAAAGATTCCACCTTTAAAGAGGTGAGATTAAAGTGCCATGCGGATGTATTTCGCCAACAATACCCCAGGACAAACAACCGACATGGACCCCTTACCTCCTTGCAGCACTTTGACGTGGATGGGCTCGGAGAAGGGTCCGTCGCCCACCGAGGTGAAGGCCAGCACCTTGATGGTGTAGGTCTCCGACGGCACTAGGCTCTGGATGGTGGTGATCATGCTGTCCTGGACGTTGTGGATCTGCCAGTGCGCCATGGGCTGGGAGTCGTCCATGGTGTAGTACACCCGGTAGCCCTTGATCTGCCCGTTGGGCTCCTCCGGCTCCTCCCAGCGCACCATCATGGTGTTCTGGGAGATGATCCGGGCTTTGACGTTGCGCGGAGGGGAGGCGGGCGCCTGCTCGCCGGTCCGGGTCTCGACGGGTTCACTGGGGGGGCCTTGGCCGATGGTGTTGAAGGCCGAGACCCTGATCTCGTACTCGGTGTTGGGGTAGAGGCCTCCGATGCTGTAGCGCGTGGTGGTGATGCCGTCCATGGTCTCGAACTTGCTCTCCGGGGACTTGGCGCGGTACTGGATGATGTAGTGGGTCACCGGGTCGGGGTTGCCAGAGTCCCAGGTAATGGTAACACTGGTGGCGGTGGTCTCTGTCACCTCCGGCGTGCCTGGAGGCTTTGGAAGGGCTGTCGTTGGAGAAGAACAAGTTCACTCAATCCATTCTGTTACAGAACTATATTTCTAAATGGTGCAACGTTAAAAAAAACGAAAGTATTTTCACATTACATCACATTTACTACTTCACTGTTCCCGTTTGAATAATCGGATCAACCGTTGTCAGTTTATTTTGCATTGCGCCCATGAAAAGTGAAAACATGAAACACAAACAATGGACATCGGTGTTAGAACCCATAATCGACCCGAAAAGGAACTATAGCCCAAACTTGGGCTTGAACTCAAGCCCATAATTGGGGTTGAACTCAAGCCCGTACCTAGACTTGAACTCTAGCCCATACTTGGGGCTTGAGTTCCCCAGCTAACAACCCCGATCCCCATTCGTCCCAATCCGCCTCCGTTGTCTTACACTTGACCGTGATCTGCGCCGTGGCCTCGATGATGCCCAGGCTGCTCATGGCCACGCAGGTGTAGTTGGCCGACTCGCGGACGCTGTCCAGCACCAGGACATTGCGGCCCACCGGCATCTCGTCCTCGGGGGTCAGGTCCTCGGTGTGGAGCATCCACTTGACGTAGGGCATGGGCGAGCCCACCGCCACGCAGGTGATGTTCACACTGCCCCCCGGCATGATCTCCTGGCTGGTGGGCGTGATGGAGAAGCGGGGGGACACGCGCCGGACTGGGAGGAGGAGGAGGCGTGAGGAGAGGAAGAGGGGAGGGGGGGGGGGGGGGGGGGAGGCAAGGGAGTCAAAAATAAGGAGAAAAAAGAAAAGAGGTAACAAGAGAGATGGATGAAAATTGACCCTTCTCGGGGAGGTACGTTAGCGGCTAGCAGCTGGATAGCAGCTGCCTAGCGGCTACAGGGGGCAGTTCAACGTGGTCAAAATGTGAACTGAAATGCAACAGAAAATTAAATAAAGGAAGACTAGAGTTTTCAAAAATATAGAAATAATGAGAAGGAGCTAAACTAACAAAAACTGCTTCAACGACAATATATAGAGATTGACAATAAAGCAACGATTCATAGCAACAAGGTTCCATTGACCAAAATTTGACCCATCACAGCACAATTAAAGACACAAAAATCTATTATGAGTTTCTCATCTTTGGAACTGAAACTGCTGGCATACGTTTTAACAATGGCAATGATCACCGCAACAACAATTAAGTGAGGCTGTAGTAACGGCCATGTGATAAACACATATCACATAAGGCCCACATGGTAACCCGTAACTTCCTGTGCTCCGGGGCGCTCATACCCAATCAGGAGGGAGGCTGTAACAGGCTCCTCCCACGAGACAGGAAGTATTGGGTAACCAGGCTTAAGCTGATCATGGTTATGTCGCTATTGTCTCCCTTACATCGCATTCTAGAATGCAAATTTTATGGGGAGGCAGCCCCTGTGGCCTGCTACTACCTAGGAACGACTAAAGATGAGAAACTTTAATCAGATTTTTGTGGTTAAAAGGTAGATCCACTGGACAAAGCCTGTTTAAGATCTCACACGGTTCCATTGACAGATGCAGCTATCAGATTCACAGACAGCATGCATAGATAGACCGAGGTAAATCAGGTAAAACGATAACAAAACCAGAGATCAAAAAACTGAGATAAAATGCATAGAAGAATATAACTGAAGGATCGCTAGCATGCCCAGACAAGAGACGATTGGAGAGGAGAGGAGAGATACAGGTGAGAGGATAGAACACCTTACGGAAAAAGGAAAAAGAGACAGTGTGAGCGAGAGAAAGCCAGAGGTAGAGCGAGAGAGAGAGAGAGAGAGAGAGAGAGAGAGAGAAAGTTAGAGAGTAGGAGACAGACAGAGAGACAGAGAGAAGAGAGGGAAGGTGGGGTTGGGATATGGGGTAGGAGGGGGGGTAACCCACTTCAATGCTGTGTAAGCTTTTTCCAGCCAATGTGACAAAATGTGGCATTTTGCACATTGTCACATCGCAGTCCCGGTTAACACAAAATAATTATAGAGAAACAAAGTGTGTGTGTGTCTAGGAGAAGTACATAGAGAGCGAGAGCGAGAGCGAGAACGGGAGCGAGAGCCAGAGCGAGAGAGAGAAAGAGAAAGAGAGAGATCTGTTGTAGTCATAGCTACAGTCAACCATTTGAGAGAGATCAACAGAATCAAGAACAACAGAAGGTAGAAAGATAAAGGCGGGGAGGAGATATAGGTATACAGAGAGAAAGGAAGAGGGATGGTTAAAAGAGGAATGGCAATCGAGAGAGAGAGGGAAAGCAGGGAGTTCCACACCGGAGGAGTTGATGAGGAGTAAAGTGTGGAAGAGGATCTGAGAATGGGTTTTGGACAGAGAGGAGAAATTAGGTGAGGTGTGTCTGTGCGTATACATATGTGGGTTCTTCTGTTGATTTGGACTGTATGGCTGCGTGATCATGCGTGTTAGAAATATGTTAGGGTTAGAGGCCCTTGAGAGACTATGAGTCAATACAAAACGGTGTGTGTTCGTGTGTGTGTGTGTGTGTCCTCATTGGAGGCATGCAAAGAAAAACCAGGAAAAAGAGAGGAGATAAAAGGAGCCCAGGAAAGAAAAAAACAATGAATGAAGGCAGACAAGAGGGACGGACGGACTGACTAGACCAGGGATACAAAGGCGAGGTGACAAAAAAAAGGAAGGACCAGGCAGCCAGACAGACGGACAGGATGGCAGATGTGCAGACCGACACAAACACGGATGGTGAAGCGGACATACGATACAGAGAGGAATGAGGGAGGGGTTAGGGTGGGGCTGGTGGTGGTGGTGGGGGGAGGGGGGAGGGTGGGAAGCAGGGGTGGGGAGGGGAGGGGTAGAGGGTGGAAGTGGGGAGAGAGTAGGGAGACTGTGGTTTTTTGGACCAAAAGAAAAGGAAGACCATGACTCAAAGTGGGTCTGGATGTCTCTCACACTGGGGCTTAAAGTCAAGAGTCGGGGTCCACTCCGGGACACTGCATCTCCGTGCCGGCGGGACCCGGTTGTGTGTTGGCAGGAGGGGGAAAGGGGAGTCAGGCTGAGTGGTAATTGGAGGGGAAGGGGTTTGGACTAGGTTGAGGATAGAGGAAGTTGGGAGGAGGGTCAGGGCTACTAATAGGGAGCATTCACAAAGAATACCGTGTCGATCCAAATGGGATTCATACAATCATCGCAATGGACATATTGGACCGATACCAACAAGTAGGGGTCAAATAAAAAGTCACCCAGGAAACATGGTGGATGTTTGAGTGGCCACCGACTTGAGCATGCAGTTTACTCATGACAGTTGACTACACCATATCAAGCTAACAGGGCAAGAGCATTCAGAAAGCCCCTCGACCATCACATTTTCTTCTTCTTTCTCGACAAAACTGCACATGCATCCTTCAGTGTCCTCTCTGCCACAAGCAAGGTCTATTTCTGCTCCTAGCTTTGGCCTGGGCAAAACAGACGTCTATTATGCGGATATAGTATCTGACAATGACTCTCTCTCGTCTGTGTAGACACGGGATCAAACTATATCATCCACACAAAGGCCACTTGGTGTTTAAAATTGGCACTTTGAGGATCACGATCAAGTAAAAAAAATGAGTTGGTCTATAAAGAAAAAAAAAGAAAAACATTAAAAGGCTTCGCTGTCTTGCAATTCTGAGGCATGACCTTCATTACTGAATCATTGAATGATGATGATTTTTAATGATATAACTAGCCAATACAAAGTTACCTGACTAAAAAATAAAACGTCATATTTCCTGTCTGAAAAAGTGCCTAACCAGACAACACAGGTGAACGGGCAGCCAGTTCCTTACAGGGACATGCATGGGCGTGGCTGTGGCATGACATATGACATAAACAGGTCAGGTGGTGCTCCCTGAACCACATGGGCAGACACAAGAACACCGACACCATTAAAAATGTCACCCAAGACCATCCAAGCATGCCATTCATTCCCAACTCTGGCATCGTCTCAGACACTCACATACACCATAAAACGGAACGAAAAAAAAAAGGAAAGAAAATCAAGCCAAACAAGATCCACACATACTATTGCTGAACAACAGACAGCACCAAAGCGATCCAGCTGTGTTCAACAAACGGATGGGACATCGAAGCTATTAGATGTTTTTATTGTTTTCCCAGCTATTGTTCATCTTAGTCGACTTCTTATTTTTTTCCAATCCAAATTCAAAGTTGGAACACTGAGGAGGGGCCAATCAGGCTGTGGGTGGTAAAATCAAGCCAAATCAGGGCAGAATGAGGGACAAATCAGGTCAGCCCTTTCAGATCTAGGTGTGTTGCCTGGTCTTCTCCTGGGCCAGGGGCCAATGGACCGGGAGCTGCAGTGGCTGAGTGAATGAGGTATCCCACAGGGTAGCTCCTCTCACCTTCGAGCTTCACCTCCACCGGGGTCAGCATGAGAACTAAAGTCTACCGACGGTACACCGACCGTCAAGCCCATTGAACGAAAGTACATTCAAGGATTGGATAAACGTCACGTTAATGATCTAAAAGATATTTCAAAAACGAGGAGAGTTGCGTCGCATGCGCCTTAGGCCTTTTTGTACAGTTTTGAAACTCCAAGTTTGCTTTGGATGAAATCAAATTTGTCACGGCGAAAATCCACATTTGACCTTAATAGCTGCAATGTGGATCTGCTCGGCCGGTCTACCCAGTCGAGACAGTGGCAATGCTCCCACTCCTGATCTCGTCCTTAACGCCCAATTTCCTACCATGCCTGTGATTGGACGCCTACTCCATTCCACTACTATTTCCTGTTCCTTCACCGAATGATACTGTTCTTAGAAGACTTAAAGCCACAGTGACAATTACTGGCATAACCACATTACACAGCCATTCCATCTCGTACTAGCTTGGCTTCATTAGAGTGAAGGATTTGGAGCCCAAGGACATATTTAAACTCCATTACTGATATCGTGCGGCAAATTCAATCTAATTGACTCAAGTAGGATTGATTGCATATCACATCTACACATCTACCATGCGTCTCCTGACAGTGGCGATAAATAAAACTGTGACAGTATAAGTGTGCATATCTATTATAGCCTGTTAACAACAAACCAAGAAACACAAGAGAATCCCAATTGCATGGACACGCTCCTCATTCACAGAGACCAGTAGCCCGGGGCCTTTGAAACATGGGAGTCAAAACCAACCCTGAACATGGACCGTTGTCACGTTTTTGGACGTACAAATTTAGCGATCTTGTTTCAAGCCCCAATGTGGAGAGAAAGACAATTCAAGGAGCCTTTACAGTGGGACGAAGTGAAAAGTGGTCAAGAGAGAATGCCAGAGTACTGCACTAGCTCTACTCGTGAGTGGGTTATCGTGGTGGGAGTTGTGTTGAAAAAACGAAGAGGTCAGAAGGCGGACATTATCGGCCATTTTGGTGAGGGCAGACCCTGCTGCCCCAAAATGAAGGGGGGAAAGCCAAAATAATGTGCAGCCTTTAGTGTCACCTTGAAGCTGAGATTACACCCTCTAGCCCCCTGAGGACAAATGCCCTGTATGGAGATTCCTTAGTCACACTAGCGGGGTGAGGGGCCTGGGGCATTTACATATAAACCACGGGGGTCAGCCCGCCTTTGCACACGGTGGTTGCGCCAATGCTAAACAGTCTCTATGGGCACCTCGTCAAAATGGAAATGAGTACCTAAAGGAATCTTACTGGAAATATGGCAGAGGAATCTTGACAGAGGAAAGCAGTAGATTTAGAGGGGATTGACCGGTGTGCGTTTATTCTAGGGTCTGACATACGGTGGTCAAGCAAACTGAATAAACCTACTGCAGTTACGCATGTACCTTCACAGTATTGTATTGGGGAACCTGATCAGTTGGATTAGAAAAGGCAGTGGAAAAATAATTTGCATTCAAGTAGAAGGTGAAGTGAGAGGGAAAATGAATACCGCTTTGATACCAATCGGAGTCAAGTGCTCCTTGAGAAAAAAACATCTAATAGGGATGGAAGTAGCGTAGGCCAGTAGGAAAAAAATAAGGTGTAATCTAGCTTTCTTTCCCAACGTCACACACAAATGCAGAGCATGACATGCAAGCATATTCAAAATCAGACAGGCATCGTTGTAAGAAAGGTAAGCATGCACGTGCATTTCTCCCAGGCCAGTCTTTCTGATCATTCTGATACACCTCCATGGGTTAACAACTGGTTTGTCGAGAACAAAGGGGTGTGTCTGTAAACTGTTCTTGATGTTATGTCTGATTGAAGCCGTGGGTTTTGTGTTTGATGTGAAAAAGTCGTCATATTGTACTTCCTATAACCTAATTTATCCTCACAAGGCAATCCACCACTAGCTGGTTCTGTCCCCAATGGACCACATCTACAAAGAAATCTATTAAGGGTAAATGGTTTGGCTGTGTTTTTTTTTTCTTTCAATGAAAAGTGGCAACATGTATCACCAGTTCCACATTACACAGACTCATCAGGCTCTTGCTGAAAGCACTGGACATGCCTCAATGCGCCCCTGGATATGAATATATAGAGCTTTCCAAAGAAGAAATTTTCATGACTTCATCAAAGCAGCAAAGTAATGGAAAACACATAGGTGTTCACTGCCCTCACTTACATGGGATTCAACTTGAGGTTCGGGTTCAACCTAATATAATCCTTGGAAAATCTTCCGCACTTCCATTCAAAAACATTTTTGTCTGAATGTCTCAGGTTAGTGGGATTTTGGCACTGACACAATTAAGGTGAAAATCAACAAGCCGCACTATGATTAATTTGGCATGCCCTACTTCAAATGACAAACTGGCCTCATGCTACGACTACTCCGTAGTGCAATTTGTACAGCCACTGCACAGGTCAAATCCAGCTAGCGATAATACAATTATCGCTAGCATACTTTTATTCTTATTGTGCGGGAAAGAACAACAGATCTCTAGGGCTCCTAGCTTGTAGGGGGCCACAAGGAGCCACTAGTAAAACAAGGCTTTCCATTACACTAGAATAAAAAGGGCATCAATGTGCAGCCACTAAGAAACTTGGACTGGAAAGTCAAAGCCATGACATTAATATTGATCCGGGGGCATGCCGTAATGGCCGAGTGAAATCACCAATGAACTGGTATTGACAAACACTGTGTCCTCTATGTAGATGTGTGTATCTGTGTGTGTGTGTGTTGGACAGAGAGGGAACAGTTGGTTGTACATAAGATGGCAGAAAGACTGTCTGTATTCACACCGATTTTCCTTTTAGCATTCACATTCAAATCTTCATGGCTCAAGAAGCAAGAGAAACATTATTGAAAAGGGAAAAGAAAGTATCAATGATAAATCAGGAGAGAATTTTGTTTTTCTTAAAAATGTAAAACAAGGAAAGGAACAGAACTGAAGGGAAACTATAAACACAAAAAAGTGACACAAAACGACAACGTCACAAGACATACTTAGAAATAAAAGGAAAACTCAAGGTACTTTGAGGTGGTGAGTCTACAAAAGGAGAGAGGAACGGAATATAAACTCATGGAGAGAACTCAGGGAAAATGCACCAACACGAACAAAAACAACAACCACCATCACCATACACACGCACAGAAAACCACGGCCAAAGGGGTTCTCTACAGGCATGCGAGCGCAGTTACATTCTCCCATCATGCAACGGGTCAAACCAGGTTATTTTCACGTGCAGGGTTTCCATAACGAAACATGCAAGAAAAGCATTTCAGTGCAGCAGCAATACCAAAGGATGCAGAAGAAAAGGCCCCACAATGCAAACATAAAGTAAATGTACAAGACCCAAGCTAATCGGGCTTGCTTTCATAATTTCTTCTTAGGAATCAAAAGAAAAAAAATTGTACTTTTTCTTTCATAGTCATTTTAGCAGTTTTGATTAAATCGCTGAAATTGGAAGCTATTCAAATTGATGAATGAATCGAGCTCTGTCATACAGCTATTTTCCTTCTTTTTTTTCAAACATGTTGATTTTCTTATTTGACTTTTGACTGGGTTAAAAAAAGTGAAAAAGAAAAAAAACACACCAACCTTCTCGAAGCTCTGAGGGATGTAAAGGGGTTGATGCAGAACACAATGACATGAGGAGAAGAGAAAAATAGGGGAAACACAGAGAGAGTAAAAAAAGCCACCTCATGGTGTTTAGGCTGCAGCTGCATGTCCCTCATCTATAGACCCCCCCTCCCTCCCCCCTCTCCCCGCCCACGCGCCCCCCCCCCCCCCCCCCCCCCCCCCCCCAACCCAGCCCTCTGTACCTGTCCCTCGCTCTGCTGTCTGCCAGACAAGACCCCCAGGACCCTCTCGAAGTCCTGTACACTGGCCTGACCCAAGCGCTAACCCATCCCCCCTCCCTCCTCTATGCCAACTCTTAATTAATCAAACCAATCAGAAAGAACAGAAGACAAACAAACAAACAGAAAATGAAAGTAAAACAACCCCATAGGCTGCCACTGGAGTCAGAGCAATCATAGAATAATAACTCTTCAACCTTTTCAAAAGCTCATTATGGCCACAAGGAGATGCTCCCGTCGGACCACACTGTTTGTTTTTTTTTTTATAAGAAACCAAAGTCAACGTAAAAATAAAGCAAGAAAACTAATGACTGAAAAAATAAATAAAAATAAGGACACAGTTTGAGCTGAAATTAGGAGCTGTAGTTTAAGAAAGTGCCATTAGGTATAGAAAGCCAATTATTATCGTAGTATTAAAGTAGATAAATATATTCCAATTTGGGAAAATCAGGTTTATGATTTTACATTTTGTTTTTCCAGTGAAAGGTTATCCTTACTACAGCTGCTAATCTCAAATGTGCAATTTGCTTTGTGAAGAAAACATAGTCAACATCAAATATCAGAATTGATCGACGTTCACTGAGGACAGACAAAAGATTGACACCAGGAAACAAGAGCGTGTTTGGACCCTGAAAATGTAGCGCGATACCTCGAAAAAAGTGGGTCTCTGGTACGTCTGGAACTGCGAGGCAGTGGCCAAGCAGCGATCAGGGCAGAGTATCTCCCTCACTGTTACGATAAAGATCCCACCAATGGAGGACGGTTAAAGTGTGCCCAATTATGTGCTATTTAATAACCTGAGATAAGCTCATTTGTCTCTTCCACTCTGTGCCTGAGCAAGGTGGACGGTTCGATTTCACCACTTCAGTATCACAATGGAAACCTTTTGAGGTTCCCCTGATCTTCCCCTCTTGCTGAGGGGGCGCAAGTGGCTCCATTAATACAGATGACTACTCTGTGAGTTACTGAGCGATAGTTCTTCTTCTTCGCCATCCATTTTGTATTCTCCCAGAGAGCTAATTTGTTTTCATCCTGGCCCCGGCTAGTTCACGAGCCACATTAATGGCAATATTATTAATAAAGTAAAAACTCCCTGACCCATTTTTTTTATATTACCAGGGCATTGAATTATTTATCAGGAAACAAAAGTTATTTGGTACACAGCAGCAGAAACAAGCTGATGCAGAGGCATCATTTTTTAATATGCACAACATAAATAATACATGTTGAAAATGCATATGCCTCAATTTATTAGCACTCCCTTTTCACGGGGAGTATGTTAGGCGTTTGAGAGAGTCAGTGGGCTTCTGCATTCACTCCCTCGGTTATTGAGGAACCTAATATCTCCTGGAGCCCAATGTTTATGGCATATTGAACATATTGAAGACTTTGTAAAAAGGCCTTTAAAGAATATTTCACCAAAGCACTGGTGACGGGATATTATGGATAAGGATTCCCGATTTATATTTTCTTTGAGTGATCTTTGAACGAGCTCTGCTAGGCAATCACACTTATTGAAACATTTCTTATTTTCGATTCGGTTTTAAATCCTGACCGCTGACACCAAGCGACGGAGAGGGGGGGGGGGGAGGGGGGGGGGAGTACTCAATTTTGATTGGTGGGCTCTAAGGACTTGGCCACTCGATCAAAATCGACACTTACCGTGGCGTTCTTGTACCTGAAAAGAGCAAACCCTAAACCATTTTTTGAGGTCCGAGGAGACTCTCAAAGGGTGATTATAAACACCTTGACACAGGGTGGGGGATAGGGGTGGGGGTTGGGGGTAGGGTGATCTTATTGGTCAAACATTTAAAAGGCGTCTGATGCGGTCAAGACATACGGCTCGGTGAGCTACGCATTTCCTTCCGAGCGAGTAGGGGAGGGCATTGAAAGAAACAAAATGGAGGATGACATCATAACAGAGAACAACGTTAGTCGGTCAATATAATAGTAGCTGGCAAATTCTCCGAAAGCGTCAGTTACATATCAGGTTACATGAACGGACAACAAAAGCTGGCAGCAACGTTAAACACACTCAATCTTACTTCTTGCTTCTTCGAGCAGAAAACAAACAAGGATACAGGCAACTATTATCGGTTAAAAGTCGACACACAAGAGCTAAAACGTCGGGCGTTGTTAACATTCTCAGTAAGAAACAGTTGGACATTGTTGCGGTGGTTGTTTATCATTATCGGTTTTCGCTGCCTGGCTCGGCGGGTCCCGGGTGTCTCCCTACCTCGCACATAAAGGTTAGCGGGGGACGAGTAGCGCACGCCTTCCACGTTAGACGCCACGCACTCGTACTTCCCCTGGTCCGTCTCCTCGCTGTTCTCGATCTGCAGGGCCCCTGGGAGTCAAACCATCAAAGGAGACAAGAGAAGAGGAGGAGGAGGGGGAGGAGGAGGAGGAGGAGGAGAGGGGGAGGAGGAGGAGGAAGGGGAGGGAGGGGGGGGGGGGGGGGAGGAGGAGGAGGAGGAGGAGAGGGGGGGGAGGAGGAGGGGGGGGCACAGAGAAACATGACAACACAAAAAGAGAGAGAAAGACAGAGAGAAAGAGGAAGAAAGCAGAGAGAGAGGAGGAGAAAGTGATTTAATAATGACGCAATGGCAACGGCACAGCAAGAGTCACATTTTTCATCAATATATCCGCAGGATCGCTGCTTTATTTAATGAGTTTCTCGCTGGAAGGATAACATTTATTGACTGGACACTCGGCAAATCCTCCGGACACGCCTGTATTGAAGATTAAGGAAGAGGAGGGAAGTCAAAAAATAAAATAAGTTGAATGCATGAGTGAATACATGAATGAATTAACGGATGAACGAATGAAGGGTGGGAATGAATGAATAAATGCATGAAAGCCTGGACCGGGGAAAATTCAAATAATGAGATCAACTGAGGAATACATCAAGATGGACGCCTCGTCCTCTCATTTGACACGGGCATACTGTATGTCCTCACAGAGAGAGAGGTGAAAGTCGTAGCAAAAGGCTAACGCTGCAATGCGATTAGCAGTCCGGCCCTTGTACACCACTGGCCTAGGGAGCACATGTGTGTCAAGCAGAAGGGAGAGAGAACCGGGGTGCCCAGGTCAACCTGGGGACGCGTGGTTCATCGGTTCATTTCCGAGGCTAACTAGTGAGTAGCAGCGAGCCGCTGCCTAGCTCAGCCGCCTGGCCCTTTCTCGCTAGCCTGCAGCCAAAAGGACCGCTTACTGTGCAGTCGCTATTCATCGTCCATGAGCAGAGATCTCGTTGTTGCATAATGGATGAATGCATAAGAGGGGAGGAAATGTGCTAAATTTCAGATCAGGGGTTGAGATGTTTACCACCAACTTTTCACTTTCATTGTATTTTTACTTGAGTTGTTATTACGGTTGTGCTCTTTGTATCGTTCCGATTCCTATGCAAGTATGATGTAATCCGAATTCAGCTTAGTCTCCATTTGGTTATCTTTCGCGTTTCTTTACTTGTCCTTTAAACAAACCGTAAACTGATCCGGCAATCCTGCCAATGCTTCTGTTTTAGAGTATGGTTTGCTTTTCCCCACTCCCTGCCAAAGTACACAATAAGTAAATAATTAAACCTGCGCCAGTAGAGGCGGTTTGAGATAGAAAAAAAACAACAACAAAAGTGCACTGATGACATCATCAGTGCAGGCTAACGTCCCACCAGGACGTGCGGATACGTCGGGTACACGGGCCCGTCGCCACAGCCTGTTCCATCGCGGCTTAGCGAGGGGGAACTAATGATGTGCACCGTAGTACAGGACCAACATTCCCCCTGTCTAACTCCTCTGCTGTAGTACAACGCAGCTGAGGCCGCTGATCCCAGTAATTATGATCTGAAGCCAGGCATTCAGAGCACTTCAGCGCTCCATACCTCTAGTGTGTGTCCCCTAATTGTCTGCCTCGTAATTAGTAATATTTTGCGTGTTTAAGAAAGCATGACAATCAGAACGACGCAAATGAACATGATTAGATCTGAACTCACTCATCTTCCTTATTCTCACCTGTAGCTTTGAAAACCAATGAAGTGTTGGTTCACTAGTCTCATAATAATCGTCAATAACTGCACTAATTCAATCAGGGAGCTGGCTATAGTGGTTTGGGTTTTTTTGATTTCCTACCAATGTTTTCTTGGTCTGAGCCCCAACCTCCACAGTCTACCTAGTTGAACGATGAATAACCTTTACCTGCTCGTAAATGGCATGCATCTATTAGAAAACGAATTACTGTCCCTTTGGATAAAAGACAAAGTCTAACAATTCCAAGAGTGATCCAATAATATGTTGATTTATAAGTAGGGTACACCAGGCCATTTAAATTATTATAATACCAAAAATTGCTATTGTTCTTTGAAAAATATTATATTATCATATTAATTTGAACAATGCAAATGTCAACATCAGATCTACTTATTTAGGTACAAATGTTATGTGGAGAAGCAGCAATTTATGGCTGTGCACTAGTAGTTTGCACCCTACTCTTGTCATCTGAACGCTGTTCACCATCCCAAACTATCCTTACCCATACATCCATGGCCCTTACTTTACTTACATTGACACAATTGGTTATCCACTACAGACCTGAACAAATGTTTGTCACTTGTGCCTAGGTGAACAACATTCGACATGAACTGAAATGGGAATGAGTTGTGAACCCTTGTCAAGGACAAAAAACAACAACTGTCCACTTCGGGACATAACCGCACAGATAAACTGCCACTTTGTTTCATTTGTTTAGTTGTAATGTGAAACGTCCAAGTTAAATGGCGTTTCATACAGGCTAGAAAACTAAGTTGTCAGCTATTGGGGACAGGGAGTGGGCTAATAAGTTACATTTATTTTTTAATCGATTTGATACGGAGGCCTCCGCTACCGCCCAAAACCCCGTCCACCAGAGCCCAGTCCAATCGGCAACACCAGCCCACACCACCAGCCTGCTCCACTCTGGGGTTACCCCCCACTTGTCCATCTCCACCTCCGGCAGTGCTCTTCACTTCACACAACCCCTCCCCCACTCACTCAGGGCGTGTCTCCCCAGCCTCCGGGGGTCTCACCTCTCCCCCCGGCCTACCCATAACTACAGATCAGGTGAGAGATGTGTTTAGGAGGATGAAGGTGAGGAAGGCTATGGGTCCTGACGGGATTAGCCCCAGACTGCTTAGGGACTGTGCTGATGTGGGGTGTGGGGTCTTTCAGTACGTTTTTAACATCAGCCTAGGCCTGGGGAGGGTCCCAATCTTGTGGAAGACTTCCTGTGTTGTCCCTGTCCCAAAGACAGCGCACCCCAGGGTGCCCCACCACTTCAGGCCAGTGGCTCTGACATCACATCTAATGAAGGCCTTGGAGAGGATTGTGCTGAACCACCTTCGCTGCCTGGTGGGCAGTGAGCTTGATCCCCTCCAGTTCGCATACCGACCAGGAGTTGTCCTCTCATCCTCTCCATGAGACAGTGGCAGCGCAAAACAGTTCCTTTAGTAAAAGATTATTACACCCAGCAGGTAAGAAGGAACGTTTCCGAAGGTCTTTTATTCCATCTGTCATAAGACTCTATAACACATCGGCTACCAAAATGTGCTACCAAAAAAACACTTCAACTAAATTAATAATGCAATGCTTGAATTTAATAATGTGCATTTTCCACTGTACATTTGTGACAAAGTATTTTATTCTGTAGTGAGGCACCTCTTGGCCTCATTGATTGTGTAGCTCATGGGTGTGTGCAGTTTTTGCCCTTATGGCATGACATTGTAATCACTGTGTGATTTATTTATATTTATTGTATTTATTTTATTTTGTATTATCTTATGGATGCATGATTGTTGGATACTTTATACTTTTTTATTTTATTATTGCATACTATAGATTCCATGGGCTGTTGTAACAAGTTAATTTTCCCATGCATGGGATGAAACAAAGTCCTTATCTTATCTTATCTTATCAGTCAGACCCTTCTCCGTCTCCAGAAATACACAGCTTCATCTCAGCCGCTCACGATATTCACGATATTCACAATATTCACAATATCACGTCTCCCCTTCCCTTTTGTTTCTCTTGAAAATAAAAACAAAGCTTGGGCTAATCTCCGTTCCTGGTGGTGTACGGGGGGGCTGGTTGGTCAGTAGCTGCCAGGTCGCTGGTGTGCGGCGTGATTAAGCCGCGCCTTACAGGCGCAGGTGTCGTGCGCGCTACGTGGGCGCCAGAGGGACCTGGCTCGGATCCGTTTGATGTGTGCTGTGCCGCGGTGGCAGGTGGTCTGGAGCTCGCTCAGACACCGCCGCTCAGCCCGACCCCCCCAAAGCCACCACCGATGGGGATTGAAAGCTCAGAACAATGACCAACGCGAGGAGTCTGGATCCAGCGGCCCCCCGCCGTAGGGGGTTCTAGAATGTTCTGCCAGGAGATCCTTGGCCTCAGAACCTGTCGCATGAATATTTAGCCGACTGAATTCATTGTGCATCTGAACTTGTATTTTTGCCCGATGATTATGATCCCCGGTCGAGGGACTATGAGCTAAGAGGACTCGCTGGAACTTGTTTTTTGGTAAATTGCAGATTTATTCAGATTTGTCCAAAACCGCTATCGGGAGTTTGTTTTTTTGTCGCTTTGATTTGTGCTCATGTTTCGTTCCTGATTTTCATCGTTGTAATCAATGTCTTGATTGTAAGGATTATTCCCCCGAAACAATCCAAGAGATACACTATGCCTTCAAGGTGTATCCCTACCTTTCTAATCAACACTTCCATCATCCAGAAAACATTTACTAACCAAGCAACATCCAAACTCTACTGCATATACAATGACTCATGCCTCTGCCTCTCACTCTCTCTCCTGGATGGAGACTGTTTGCCTGGCAGTGTATAAGCAGTAGCAGTTCATTCCCTGCTGGTTCAACAGCACCCCTCCAACCCGCTGCCCCACTCCCTACCCCCATTATTTCAAAGGGGGTCTTTGAAGAACACAGCCAGCCTCGTTAATGAGCCAGTACGAGAGGGAGAGAGAGAGAGGGAGAGAGAGAGGGAGAGGGAAAGGGAGAGGGAGAAAGAGAGAGTGAGGGAGAGGGGGAGAGAGGGCGATGTGAGGAAGACAGAGGGACAGGGGGAAATTCGGGGACAGATGAAAAGAGTTTGGGAGTTTGGGGAAAAAGAGTGAGGGCAAGAGGAGGAGGAGGAAGAGGAGGAGGAGGAGAGAGTCCTCAGGAAAGTCTACAGACACAAAACTCAAGTTGCTTTTATACTATTCTCCTTGTCTGTCATCGCCTCAATTATCAGACTGGCTGGCTGGTATATAAACAGCCCGACAATGCTTTACAAAGCCTGCCAACCGACACTTTGTTTTTATATTTAAGTCGTCACGTCTGCCTCTGTGAAGAAATATATACTTCTGAAAAGGAATGTGTCATGTACAATGTAAGCCATTTAACTGTGTGTTTATAAACTCATTTGAAGCAAGGCCTGATAATAAAAATACTCATAATGACAATAGCATTTAAAAAAACGGCCCTAGGCGGGTTTAAATCCTAACCATTTAAGCCTTGACTAGCACACACACACACATCCAACCCTCCCTCAATCCTCCTTCCTGAAATGCCACTTCCAAAACAAAACCCCTCTCTCCTCTACCCCTTCTGATTCTCCCTCGTGTTGTGTCAGGCTTTATTCTTGCACACATATCTCTGTGTCAGTGTTTCCTATCAAAACGAAAAGTAACCAGCATAAGCCCACAACAGAGTCTCA
>NC_136940.1:4895976-4920976 GCF_949987615.1 Pollachius pollachius
TCTCTCTCTCTCTCTCTCTCTCTCTCTCTCGCCCAGTCTTGCGTATGGCGTGCCCTTCATTATCACGATGGAAACACCCTCTCTCTCGCTCTCCTCTGTGTAATTTCCTCTCCTTTCCAGAGCTCACACAACGCATTTCACTTGCAAATGTTTGCAATGTGACGTCAGTCCCAATCGGCACGATGTGTTTACATTAGCCCGAGAAGGGTTGGACTCAAACTTCTGCAATTGGCTCGTTGCTGCGTTAGTGACTCGGAGCGGGGTTCTATTTTAAGTGCTCATCAGAATTCGGTTCAGCCTTAGCGGTTACGAAAGTATTTTATGAATAAATAATAACTCCTAAGTTATCCAAAAAGGAATGTAAACAAGGCTGTGGGTAATTATGCATGCAGAGAGTATGTGGTACTCTTGACAAAACTCGGAGGACTAACAACATGGCCACCTGGACAGGTGACAGGTTCATCTGGACCAAGTGTCCTTTCAATTCCCCCCCCCATCCCTCTCCCTCCTTTTGCTCTCCTCCCTCCCTCTCTCTCATCCATCTCTCCTTCCCCATCTCATCTCTTCCTCTCTCTCATCCCTCTCTCCTTCCCCTTCTCTCCTCTTCCTCTCTCTCATCCCTCTTTCCTTCCCCTTCTCTCCTCTTCCTCTCTTCCTCTCTCCCATCCCTCTCCCTCCCTCCCCCTCCTTCCTCCCTTCCCTCTCATCCCCCTCTCCCTCCCGGCTGTCCGTCAGGCCTGGCCGTGTGACGGTCCAAGGTCGCTAAAGTGGGATCTGGCCGGCATGGGGGCCGAGCGTGGGACGCTGCCGTTGTCAGGGCCCATCTGGTGGCCCGGTAACGCTCCTGCGAGATCAGTAATGAGCCAGGTGGGGAGCCCGACCAACACATCAACAGCCCTCCCTCCCTCCCCGAGACGGCGCCGTCTCCAGGGCAGGGCCCCGTCGCTCGCTCCGCCCAGCCTGGTGCGGAAACGTGTCAAGGTCAAGTGGGGAAACCTTGGCACCACACTGACCAGTTAATCCCATGTGTGTACGATGGGGGGGGGGGGTTGTTCTCTGTGAAGCTTTGAAAGAGTGGAACATAGGATGGTGCAGCCTTAGTCGAGGATGTTTGACTCCTCGCCGGAAGGTATTCGCTTCGCTCATTGATCATCCTTGACCTCGAGCAAGATTCCCTAACCCCGACCTGCTCCTCAGTGAAACATATCTGAAGACACTTTGGATAAAAGAGTCTGCTGATCAGTGAAAGTAAATGGTAAATAGTAATAGTAACACGCCCAAATATTATAGGTGATCTGTAAGTCTGATGGTACTCTCACGGTTCTACCATGGTTCAATTGAGCAAACACAACATTCAAGGGCTCTCCTTAACCTTCTCCTCTACTAAAGTCGACATAGTGGTGCTCACAGCTAATATTGCTAACACAACAGAACTGTAATTATGGGAGTCATACCATTTTCAGGCAACTCATGTGTGTCGAGCTGGTGATTTCCCGGACCTCCAAGCACACACACATCTCGATCCTGTTACAATTTCCAATTTTTTCACCACCACCTTTTCTCATTCCTCACAATGACTAGCTTAACCAAACCAAGCTAACCTGCTATCTCTCCTCAACACACATAAGACCACATAGACCTCCAACCCAGGCCTCTGGGTAACAGGACTGCACCCAGCCTTGTAGCTCTTGCAGTGCACCAACGAAGAAGGAAGAAGAAAGAAAAAAGAAAAATCACCTCTTTGGATCGGTAATGTTATTATGCAAATTCAGAGTTCATAAGTCACACTCGCTTTGTTCGTGGCATTATGATTTATGGGCCCTACGTATTGCCTACATTACAGATTCAGCCAGCCATGGACTTATTCACACTAGTAGCCAACACATGGGTCTGGCTGAGGGAGCCGAGTTTAAAACGGTTTTGATTTTAGTGTAGCGTCGGAAAAATAAGGGTGAGGGTGTCTCACGGCAGGCGGCAGTGAGGTGACTGCGGTATCCAGGCGTGTGTGAAAGGGATGAAACAAATCAAAATGGACGATGCTAATCTGGAAGATGTCGAGAAAAAGGAAGCACCTCCAGAGCTGGAATCAAATCAGTGGTAATGATGAAACAAGAGCGCACACGTCACACATCCACCGTGAACATGGGGAACATGGTTATACAGCTCGGTGCGGCGTTTTGCTTACCTGCTGCGCCTGTGGAGGAAAAGCCATTACACAAACCAACAGCGGGAGTAAATCTACATTTAAAGGTTGCAGCGGAGGAAATGGGAACGCACTCGACTGTCCGAGGAGATAACGCCACCGAGGCGTAAGAGAGAGGCGGTTAATCAGAATCAACGTTCGGCACAGAATCCTCAAAGCATTTGGAAAAGTCCTTCATGTCTTTCCTCCCTGTTGAACCTGAGCCTTGATAAATCTGCGCGATTGCTCTCTCAAAGCAAAGGCGCGGCCGACTTTTTCGTGTTTCATGTATTGGTTCAACGAATAGCAAGGGAAGGATTTTTTTAACTTGCCCGTTCTTCAAGTAGAGGCCTATGGGCAAACCAAGCCAGCTCTCTGCTGAGGAACACGTGGAAGGAGATCAAATCTGATTCCGTGTATGCCGTTTTCGGGGAAGTATCTCCCATAAGTATTGAAATGATTGACAGTGAGTGCTTGGGGGCCATTGGAGGAGGGAAAAGGCGGTTTATTTGTTTAACACTATTTGGCCGCTCTGAGCCCTCTGCAGTGGTGGAGCGCAGCGCAGACATGACAAGAGATTATCAAGGCTCAGGTAGTAACAAGGAGGTAGAACGGACAGTTACTATTGCTTGTCAGTGCAAGTCAGTAAAAGAAAGAGGAATACCTCACCCAACCCTCCTTGATCATCCACTGTGTACCCTAATCTCGTCTGTAGTCACATTGTACTCAATGAGGATGCCCAGCATAATAATCTCACTTGAAATACCTCAATACATACCGCCGACCCAACCACCCATCCATCCCTCCCCCAGCAATATGCCACTGTTATCATTTTGAACCTGGAAAACCAAAGCTTCTGGATCATTTTCTCAACATTACAATATATTGGGTTTGGGGGTTCGGGGGTGTTGAGGGTTACACCAACAGACAGCAGTGTTACACACCAGATCTGGAATGGATGGAGAGGCACTCACAGATACAGTTGGGACCAGACAAACAGATAAACCACGGACAACAGAACATAAAACACAGACATTGAATGTTAGTGGAAAGACATAGAAAGACATAAAAGACAATTTTGCAGATTTGGGCTTTTTCTTTTGAAAGATTGTTTTTTTTGAGGGGGGCTTTTATCGTTCGATTTTTAAAAGCTTGTCAGGAAGAATTGCGAGTGGTTAGGTGTGGGTTAGTGGAGAGTTAGAATGTATTGTTTTATCTCATTCTTACTGCTGGTTAGACATCTTACCTCGAATCGGGGTACTCTCTGGAGGAAACACAAAGACACGAAGACAACATCAGTTTAGTTGTTAATATTAGTGACTTAATAGTAGTAGAAGGTTGTTAAAGTAGGTTAAGCAGCAGAGCGTTACTTGGGATTGGAGGCAATTGCAATTATCAGCCTAATTTAGAAGAAGCTAGTTTTCATCAAACCCTTTAGAGAAAGGCTGAAGCTCTGAACCCAAACAGAGAGACCTTCATCTGCTGGTATCACAAATGACGAAGAGCTTGTTGACCTTCATCCTGAACTCCTCTCCTAAGCTCTTTTCGGTGGCATCTCCGCTAGAATATCGAGAATAACGGACTGCAACATCAACTATGTTACCACGAAAATGTCTCTGAGACCATAGCCAATTTTACATGAGACCATAGCCAACTGTATCGTATTTACAGAACAGGCCTCTGAGTAAGCATCACTTTAAAAATAATCCTACTTTGCACAAACGAAATGGCAGTTCTATGGACAGGGTTTTAAATGGCTGTAGCACAATTGTATGAGGGAACATGAAATGCTTATAGTGGGGGCCGGGGACTGTCTCTGCAAGGTCAGCGCTCTACACTCCGGAGCCTCTGCCAAACATATCAACGTGCCTTTCTGCACTTGGGTTCAGCTGTCCATGTTTAGACTATCCTGCTCTTCATTTAGAGTTGTTTACTTTCATCGTTTGTTCTCCCAAGCGGCGGCTTTTCTCTTTTTTTCTTACCCTGCCTCCTCTGTTTGTCTCTCTTTCTCGGCCTCTTCTGTCCTGCAAGTCCACCTATGCATGTAGCTCTTGGTGGATTCGTTGACTCCCTGCCTCTCTATATCCCTGTCGTCCTGTTGTCTATGTTGTCTCTCTCGCTCAGCTATACTGCCTTCTCTCTTTCCCTCCCTCTCTGTCTTATCTCTGTTCTCTATTCTGTTCTCGTCTGCTTCTGCCATTCTCTTGGCTTCGGATCTGATTCTATATAGTGTGGTCCCTCCCTCTGTTCTCCACTTGCCATGTGTCTCTCTCTCTCTCTCTCTCTCTCTCTCTCTCTCTCTCTCTCTTCTCTCTCTCTCTCGCGTGAATCTTTGTGATGACTCATGAATGATTTCTTGGCCCCCGCAAGAGAGGCCCAACGGACCAGAAGGTGGCCCCCCCACTATGGATACACAGCTCAGGGTCAGGGCTCAGAGCCCGTTAAGCCCAACACAACAGCCACTCGCCCCGCCAAAATGTTCGACAGCTGTGCTCAAGCGGCCCCAGACACTGTCGTGGTTGCCAGATTTTGACTACCCACTTTTACCCGGTCAGCCAGACTACAGACAGAGCCACGTGACCGGGAGAGAAAGTGGAGCTGAGAATCTTCTGAAAGCTATTAAGTGCATTGAGGGGAGGAAGAAGTAAGATTTGTGTGACTAAGAGTGGAGAAGTTGATGTTTATGCTGTACTAACACTACTGTCCTTTGTGATACCAGCAGTATGCAACTAATTCCCTGTGTACTGTTACGCCTGGTTTGCCATTCCCCGAATTTCAGAGGTATCCTTAAGCAAATTGTCTGAAAGAAAAACCGCAAGCACAGCACCATCTGTGGTAGAAAAAAAAAATAGTTACTGTAATTACTGTTTTCAGTCTCCCAAATTTGTGCCAGGGGACATCCATTTTCCCCCCATTCGTAAAATCAATTACAAAACCCAGGGTTCTGTCAGACTTGCAACACACTCTTTTTAAAAAAGTGTTTTGTCTGTGCTGTGCTTCCATACAGAGCTATAAAGCAAACATCAGTAAAAGGAAATGTTCAATGGTCAAGTGTGAAATGCTGTCATTAAAAATGCACTCACGTCTTGGTCAGGTTTTATACATTAATATATTTGAAATATGTAATTTTCAGTATGTAGACCAACCAGGCATAACAAAAGGGACTGTGTTGTTACTATTTTAACCAATATAAATACTGTTATTCCTCCAAACAGGCTAGGAACCATGTAATCAGACGTAATCAAAAGACAGGTGAAGAGGGGGATTCTGGGAAAGTTGTTAGAAGGTTTAATTAGCGGCTGCAGGAAGCTGTATGTTTAGGTCGTTTCAGTCAGGAGTTTTGGTCAAGGGCTTTTAGTTAAGAGTTTAGTGGTGGTGAGTTATAGATAAGGTTAGGTGAGGTTAAGGTTAAAGGACCAGTGTGGATTAATGCTAGCGTCTACAAGGTTAAATACACAGGGGTAGAAAAGAAATGAATAAAAACAATTGGCTCTTCGAATCCCCTCCCTGTTTATTTGGACTAGCCTACCAGCGTCTAAGCTGTTCACACACCCCTCGCTAGCTATCCCTGCGTGGGACTATTTCTGACTATGAAATTCAAGAACAACACCATGTTAAATCCAGCCTTTTTCACACAGGTGCCACAAAAAAACCTTGTGGATTCCTGGTGTCAAATAACACATTGGGGTCAGATTTATTTGACTGGTTAACTTCTCACAAGCTTGGATATTTATCTCCACATTTAATGAACAATTGTTTTTAGTTATGCATTATCCCTTTAAAGCCATAATTAATCATTCAAATGTGGCCTCTATGCGGATCATGGCTTTAGACGTCATTCATTGTCATACTCTTTCACCCCACTACACTAACTAGCTGTCGGTTTCACATGTCTGTATTATGCACAGTGGTCCTTTAAGGGTAAAGTTAAGGTTTAGGTTAGAAGGTTTAGGTTAGAATGGGGTTAAGGTTAATAAGTTTGTAAAGAAAAGGTAAAGGTTTGAAAAGCCACAGGATAGCACCTTGAATAGGGTAAAGGAGGAAGGGGAGAAAGGTAATAGAATGCAGCTCAAAAAAGCTAGAGGAAAAGAGAGACAGGACAGAGGAGCAGTAGATATAGTCAGTATGTGTCTGGGCTGAACTTGAACTCCTCATTCGAAGTGGACACGTGTGCACATTTGAAACCTGATGCAAATACCTCCCGTGTCCGGCGTCCTTGGCAAATAAATCGAGGAACCAAGAGGAACGAACCAAAAAAAAAGACACTATGCATACATTTTTATTTTTTAAATCAGGGTTATCCAGGTCAAGATCTGGTTCCATGATCTGGAACCAATATGTGTTGCATGCGTGATTCAATTATACTGAAAAATCCACCTGTGTTACTCACACGCACTGTTATGGCCTTAATCAGGCACACCCTAATCCCTTCACGAGCCGGAGGGGGGTGGGACAGCTTAGGGCGACTATAACCCAAACAGACCCTGACCTTCTCCCTACTGTCAAACACACGGCGTTATCCGCTGCGCATATCCAACCCCAGCTGTTTCGGTTCAAAGAATCCAATCCGATGAATTTCTTTGGAAAAAAATGAATGTGAAGGACGTACTCAAACCCCCAAAGGCAATCTGCTGGGAGATGAAGTCCATCTGCGCAACAGAGGGGTGGTGGAGATGGGATGAGCGGGGAGGAGGGGGGGGGGGGGAGAAGGTATGGGAGGAGGGGAGAGGGGGTGGGGAGGTGAAGGGATAGAAGAGGGACGGATTTGAGCGGAAGGGGACAGGAGCTGAACGACAGGGCCGGGTTGAGGGGAGCTGAAGGGAGGAGAGGGTTGGGGATGACAGAAAAGGGGGTGGGAGAGGTGGATGGGCATGGAAGGAGACCTAGGGGACGTGAGGTGAAGAGAGATGAGTAGAGGGACGGGGATGAGAGAAGCAGGGTCGAAGCAGAGAGCGGGTATGGTGGGAGAGGTAGGGACGTTAGGCTAGGTGAAGTGAGGAGAGGGGAGGAGAGGGATGGGGATGACAGAAAAAGGGGGTGGGAGCCAGATTGCGTGACTGGGGAGGTGCATCAAGGTCTTCCCCTCCCCAGCCCCCTACCAGGCACAGGAGGGGGCCGGCTGACCTTTCTATGATTGCCATGGAGACCGGGAGGCGAAGCGCATGGCGCCCGGGCCGGTTTCTGGGAACCCCGGGACTGTGAGCCTCCACATCTGTAACAGCTCAGGTCTTACCCCCTCACCACCCTGATATGATTACTCAGAGACCGCAGCCGCACGGGGGAGGAACGGGCTTCCTCTCTGTGTGAGGGTGAGGTGAACGCAGGGCGTTTCACCGACACGAGCGTGAACCTTCGTTCATTCACCCTGAATGAGTGCATTGTGCACGCCGTGGCTATATGTCTCCAGCCCCTGCTCGTCTCTTTCTGTAGCCTTGAATTTGACTCTCTCTTTCTCTGTCGCAGTGTCTCTCTGACTCTCTCTCTAGTTCACCTCGGGGGAGGATGTGAGGAGAAGGGGGAGGGGGGTTAAATGTCAGACTCCTGCACTTCTGGAGCTGTGATCACACACACACACACACACACGCGCGTGTATGCACTCACTCACACACAATCACACACACACAGCCTAGGACTTTTCGTCCTCTTAAGATGTGCATTTTTCTTGAGCTTCCATAAGCAGTGGGTTGGGGGTGGATTTGTAGGTTCAACCGGGTCACTAATAAATACAAGGAACGTGTGGAAGCCTCAAAGCACAGGAGCGGCAGGCTGGTAGAGAATAAGGGGTCTTTGCACATAGCCCCTGGACAACCTCCCTTCTCCCTATCATCATCCATTCCACCCACGGCCCAGGGCCTGAGCTCGGGGAATAGCTAAAGTGCTGAGGGAATAGGCCCCATCGCATCCTATTTGGCCCTGCGAGAAGTCTGTGTCTCAGCGAAAGACGTGCATACGCGCAAGCCCACTTGTAAACGTACAGGCATGCCCGCACACACACACACACACACACACACACACACACACACGCGCGCGCGCGCGAACCCACACACACACACACACACGCGCGCCCAAACCCACACACACACACACACACACACACACACACACACACACACACACACACACACACACACACACACACACTTTGGGCCTAGGATCCCATATATCACAGAGTTGGACGTGTCTCGCTTGTGAAAGTAGAACCACATGAATTCCTTAAGCCTAGGGAAGCCTCGTCTTCACCAGGACACAAAACATCTCAGCAGGAAACCAGGAAACGTCTTTGTGTTGAAGAACCATCTATCGGAACAGTCAAATTCCACCGCATTTCTCGTCTCCAGAGGAGTGGTCGTTGTGGGGGGGGGGGGGGGGGGGGGGGGGGCGCGCGATTGTCAGCAGCACAGATCCAAGATGGCGGCCGGAGGGAGCTTCAGTCTGCTGGTGCTGAACCCGCCCTAAGGGCCTCGTAGGTATTTTATTATTAGCATCAATTCTGGATGCCAGCTTGACACTTTGAAGTCTTTGCCAAGACTAAAACAACGCCCCCCCCCCCCCCCCCCCCCCCCCACACTTTCCCGCCCCTCACTCCCTGAAGCTAATAACACCTTAAGAGAGAGCTGTAGAGAATTGATTCTACGACCGCTAATTTCCTCTTCTCCAGCACCCCGAGTGCTCCCATTTACCTCTCGAATTCAGTTGCCTTCCGTTTATTTGCCCAACAAATTCCACAAAGGGATTCAGGGAAGGGATCCAATTTTCACCTGAGCCATCAATCTCTCCCTCTACCTTTCTCCCTCACATTCTCTCTCTCTCTCTCTCTCTCTCTCTCTCTCTCTCTCTCTCTCTCTCTCAATAATAGAGCAGGCACAGGAGATGTTTTAAGCCCAGCTTGGGTGTAGCCCAGCTGGGCAGGAGAGTAAAACCGCTCCCCCCCCTGTGAAAACAGTGGGCTAAGGCTGGATAGGAGAGAGAGGAGATAGACAGCCAGCCGGGCATGAGAACCAGCTCTTCCCTTACCAACAGAACCCCCAGAACAGGAGGGTGAATTATGCCATTTCTCTCAACCTCTGTCCATAGTCCCTGCTTGGGAGTTTTCTTTGGACCAGGGATGTTTTTACTCTTGTGAAACCTGAGTTCAACTGGAGTGTATTTAGGAAGCTAGGCGTTGGTGTGTTTGTGTTTGTGTGTGTCTCTGTTGGTTGGGGCGAAGGTCAGCAGCTTCCAAACCCACACAGTGTTTCTCAGAACTGATCCTGGAATAGATAGGCGAAAACAATAGCAGCCTATTCTGTCAAAAGCAGCCCTAATTGTTTTGTCAGAGCTTCCCAAAGCCCAGATAGAAGGCATTCTCGAAGGAATTTCCCATTCACCAGATTCCTACAGAAAGGGAGTAGCATTGCATTGCTTTGAATAGCAGCAATTAAACTGGCTAACAAACTAATTAAAATAAAAATACATTCTTCTTTCACTCCTACAAGTACCACCAGTCTTACTGGTGTTGAGTGCACTTGAGCAAGGCACTCCCTGTGCTCATAGCCTCCTAGTCAGCCGGTACAATGTGTATGGAGCAGGGCCGAGCAGTAAGCTCAGCATTGAGCACACACTCACTAGACTAGGTACATATCACCATTCACATGCTAGGCATATCCACGTCCTTGCTTCACCTTTCTACTTCAAGTTCCAGTGTGCATGTGTGTGTGTGTTTGTGTGGGTTGGAGAGAGCATGTGTGTTAGTGTGTGTGTGTGTGTGTGTGTGTTTGTGAAAGAGAGAAGGTGTATGTGTGTGTAGACCTGTTTGTGTGTGTGCGCTTTTGTGTGTGTGACACAGGAGAGAAGGGAGAGAAGGGAGAGAAAGAGAAAGGGAAAGACAGAGGAGGGAGGAGACGAACTGCAAGAAGAGGGGAAGGATAGTGTGGGGGGAGGAGGAGGAGGAGGAGGAGGAGGAGGAGGAGGAGGAAGGGGAGGCATGCATATCGGAGCTGATTTATGCCATCTGCCTGCAGGAGAGTGTGTGGGCTCTCTGAGCCTTCCGTGAGACACTTACCGAAGGCTTCTGGAAATGACCAACAGAACAGAAAGTAAATAGAAAGAAAAGAAGAAGAGAACAGGACGTTTTAGGGTGAGGTTTAAGAGAGCGTCAATAGAGTGAGAAAAGAGGAGAGAGTTGGGGGATAATCGCTTCGCTGGTTACCTATTTACTCTGCATCCATATTAAAATAAAAAAGTTCTACTGTTAATCACAACGGATTACATTTATGTTTAGGGATTATTTTTGAATTTGAATTGATGCATTTAAGTAGCTTAATTCAAATTTGTTATGGTAACATTTTATGATGTTTATTTGACATTTATTTTCCAAAAATGGTTAATCGTTGAATTCTAAACGGAGGGTATGTCGAGTTAAGTGCAGCAATCTTTTGGACAAAAGGGACAAAAGACAAGACAGTAAGAAAGACAATCACCAAATCTGCTTGGGACAGAGAGAGAAATAAAGGACATAGTGAAACAGGTGAAACATACAAATGAGACATTGAGGACAGAAGAAGACAATTAGCTAATTCCCCAGTCAGCAGCCATCATGGTGTACACATAATTACAAGACTAACCCAACCGTTAAATCTGTTATTTACAGAAACACCGTTGATAGAATGCCATAGTAGCAACATAACAGGCTTCCTAGTAGAAAAACAATTCGACTTTCCTTTCTGTTCATGAATATGCATTTATTTATGAGAACATTTGACCATCTGCCAGTCAAAACACGATCATAACCATATTATTTAATTCTAAATGTATTCTATGTTTGTTATTAATCACAGTCAAGCTGATTTTTGGATCCATTTGCTAGGAACATTTAGAAAGGAGGACTGTTTGTAACTTTGTAATGGAACAAAGCTCCTTCAAATGAATGCTAAAGCCATTAGTAGTACGTTCCATTGAAATATTAATAATAAACTATTTCTGACACTGGAGACTTGATAATGGAGCAACGGTTCAACTCAGGTATCCTGAGACAGTGCTTAGCTAGTCAACAACTTAGTCCAACGATTATTTAGCTTAATGTGTATGACAGTATTAATGTGCTCCTGAGCCAAATGAGGAGGATCTGGAAGTGAGAGCAGAGGATTCTTGTGCTAAAAGCATTAGCAAAAGAACCCCAGTACTTCTTGCCAATCCCCTGGAGTCCTCCCGTGTCCTCGAGCTAAAGTCAAACGCTTTGGCTAGCAGCTGTGTGTCTCTCTCTCTCTAAGTATCATAAGAGCAGCGACTGATATCCCAAGAGGGGGGGAGTACGAACCAAGAGCTAGCCCCACCAGAAGAGGGTTGACAATCACTTAACTTCTCAACACGAACAGATTTGTATTACTCCTTTTTATTTGGCTAAGCCGGGAAATACGTAAAAATGAGTTTGCCTTTAAAACTAAGAGCACAGTGGTAAGTCGCTGATATAGAATATCTTAGGTTTCCAGGAGTCTTGAGTTGTGGGCCTGCAATGTCAGGCAGCACAAAGGCCTACATATAAATAAGTTAAGGTTTGTGGGTTGAGCCATCGATTGTGTTTTAGTGTGCAGCTCTGGAGGACTACAACTAGGGCAGGGGCCTGTATTTAGCCCATGCCTGCCTTGATATACATTTGTGACAGCAAATCAACGAGGACTCATTGGATTTTTTCTGATGGGGACAAATCATCGACCTAAAATATCTACCCCAGGTCGCCCAGGGCCTCTCCGCGGCCCGTACTTCATTAGCGTTATAATTAGACTTTGCTTTACTGGCCCCCGTTGGATGGTTCTAATCAATGGCAACAGGACTCACCTCTACCAGGGCTGTAGTGGCGGTAGACCATCCACCTTGCCTCTTTGATAACAAGGTGTGCTCTTCAACTCGTAAAACAGGTGAACAACGACCCTGATGTTCTATTGTTGATTTGTATGGGTGGATTGATTTAATGTTAGACTACTTCCAAGACAAGTAGAGTAACCTATTGTACGGTATTGACTGCAGGACCAACGGTGCTTCCAGTCATATTTCTACATTTTTTCCCTTGATACGACAGAAAAACACATCGATAATAAGACCAAGAGCCAAGTCTATGATATAAAACAAGGGAAAATCAGTTGGCGCGGGTTGAGCCACACATGCTAACGTTTAGCATCCAGAAAAAAACGGAACTTGGAAGCGTTAAACGTTCCGTTAACACATAAAGAGCTGACACACCTGGGGCGTGGGTCCTTACCGGAGCGCAGCTGTTTGATTCTGCCGTTACTTGCGTTGGGGTCAATGGGCAGGAAGTCCTTGTACCAGGTGATCTCTGGGTCGGGGTTCCCGCTGGCCGCACACAACATGGTGGCCGTCCGAGTCCGCTCCACCACCTTGAGCTGAGGGCCCATGTCGATGTTGGGGAACCCGGAGGGAAGCAGGTCCTCTGTGGGGGGACAGGTAGAAGAAACAACCGGGGTTAGGACACTCACAGAAGGTCTGGGTGGGGGCGCTCTCGTTCTCAGCACGCGGATTCGGTTTGCTGGGTTTAATATCGTGTTTGTTGGCCGGGAGTTTATCATTTAATTGTTGTTTGCTGAGAAAATAGCAATCATTGATATTAACAGCCTTGCTCTCTGTTGGTTTGGGTTAAGTTGTTTTCTTTGGGCGCCCGGGGGAATTGGGATTAGCGGTTCAATGTCTTGCATCAACAACAGACTGCTGGTCACCGCGACACAGGGCAAAGAGTCGGAAATACTTGTTTGATTACGGGTTTGATATCTGTAATGAATGTGGGACATGCTTTATTTCTTATTTATTTTGAAAAAGGGGAGAAAAGAGTGTGTAACGGCGTGAATCAATTTACATCTTAACATCAAATTATTATGATCAATACTTTTCTGGATTTTAATGTAGCACTCTTATCGCGGTGGACATTGCACAAAGTTAATCGCTTTCTCTGTGGATTAGGTATATTTGGACAAGAAATATTACTAATTAAATTACAGTTTACATTTGTGTTTACATGACATCTATACAATGCAATACTTAATAATGAATGAAATAGGCCTCGTTGCATGAAAGAACATTCCATGAGGCTGCAACTCTTTGTGTCACAACGATTAAACTCGCTTCGTGTTACTGGACTGGAAATCCACTGTAATAAGCCAATTACAAAGAAACGCGTTATCAAAGGCTTTGGTATCTTCCAATCTCGTTCTCAACCACTAAATCCCCTAAATAGAGCCAACCATAACAGGCTTCTCCAATGAAGAACCAAAGAAAAACTAGCAGTTCCTGACACTTAATCTCACTCAATGCCCTAATCCTAATTTAATCTGGATCACTGTGACGTATTCACCAAGGGAATGTGGGATTAAGGCCCTGTGATGTAGACAAACAAATATGTGAGGCCTGAAAAACATATTTGGAAAGTTTTAACCCCAAAACCAAGCCTGGGCTAACAGTACAACAGACATGCCTCCCATTTGAACAGAAATTAACAATGTACAAAAAATATGGAAACCTAAAAGCCTAATAATTGTTATTATTAGGCAGGGAGAGATATGTTGATAGAGAAGGTATGGTATTGGATTCTAACAGTCTGACTCCAGTTAGACCGAGGGCTGACAGTCATGTTTTCTGTGTATGGCATTTACTTTGGTCACAGTGGAAGCCAACAGCCATTCTCCCGTTAGTTCAGCTGACCCAGACTTCCAAACGGCAGTTGGTACCAAAAGCAAGTGTCGGCCCCCCTGGTCTCCTTCCATTGATCCCACCCTCGACTCGTGGAAAACATGGCCATGCACATGCTAGCGCACAGGCGCCCATCCATTAACCAATTAGACGCGCTAGGCTGCACAGATGCTGGCCAGCTGTTGGGGTGTGTAACCTTCCACACCGTAGCAGACACCACAGGCGACATCTTCAAACCATAGCTCTGAGACATTACGAAATTACGTCACTCTGACTCACTTTGTTTTATTCTGTTTTTACCCACTTTTTGTAGATTTAGTTTACTGTTTTCTATTTAGTCGTACAGCAGAGTATACACTTTAGTCGTTAAAGAGCAGGGAGGTGCTCAGACTCTCTCTCCAGAACGGCTATAGGTCGGCTGAGGACATGGGGGTAGGCGGTGATGAACCTTGTGAAATTCCAACCGCCACAAAAATGCTCCAAAACAAAATCCAGAACTCGATTGATATAAACAAATCCATATCAAGACGTTAATTACTTCAAGCCACGACACATTCTTTGCCTCCCCAATTAGTATGAAGTCAAGCGTTTCCCGCGTTCACTTCAGACATTAACTCCGTCACCAAACAAGTGATCACAGTTCGTCCTTATTTACATCCACGATTGAGGCGTTAAAAACCCTGTACGATAAACTCCACGATGGGAGCAGCAGCCCGGGGCGGAGATACCGAGTAAGAGGCTTTCCTCCCGCGGGCCAAGCCAACGGCGTGGCCCCCCTCCTTCAGCAAAGCAGCACCCATGAATATTTCAGCGGCAGGTTAAATGATGTAGAGGCGCGTCGACGCTGGTTCAGCCTCTGTACCGGCACTCGCCCATCGATTATTAACCACCTCCTGTGTATAATCTCTTTGTATCTCGCTCCCCGGGGGGGCCGCGCAGGGGGGGGGGGAAGCTTTGCAGCGTCGGCGGACAAACAAGAAGTAGAGGCCCTCCAGGACAGGAAATAAGTGACATGATCTCACTGCTGCAGTGTTAGTCCAACGCCAGGTGTTGACGTTTTGAATTTGAAAGGGCCCTTAAACAGTGCAGCTCTTGCTGCTGTTGCTGCTACTGCTGCTACTGTATAGCGGGCTCCCTACGGCGAGTTGTGTGTCTGTGTATCATCCAACTGAGCTACTACAACTACTACTACTAGCTGATGGTCTACACGCGTAGAAAAACCCATCTGATGTTCCCCAGTCCTCTCCGCGTACTTCCTGTCACTTTATCTTCGCCTGGGTGGCGGTTGGAGGAAATGGTTGATTCTGACCCCGGCACAGGGCTTATAAAACACAGAGAACATGAAGCACACCCAGTGAGGTTTGAGGTGAAATAAGGCAGACACGCGGTGGGGACGCCTGGAGGTTTACTGGAGGACGGGGAACAGGCGCCAATAAAACTAACCAGAAACAACAAACTAACAACACTGTTAAACGTCCCCACGCCGTCTGAGATTTCACTGAATGACAAAAATGAAAAAAGCAAGGTCATAGCAACCAATTACATAAAAATATAATACATTCATGACATGTTGTCGCAAAAAACCTAAAACAATAGAAACAAATATTGTCCTGTTAACTAAGTGCTCATTTTTTTAAATACCAGCCTTCTATTCCGACCAAAAAACAATAGGAACAAATATTGTCCTGTTAACTAAGTGCTACAATTTTAAACGCTAGCCTTTTATTTAGACCGAAAAAGAATATAAACAAATATTGTCCTGTAAACTAGGTGCTACATTTTTCAAACGCTAGCCTTCTATCTGGACCATGTTCAACACAACCCTCGTCCATTAGGCCTGACAGAAGTATAATCCCTGACTGGTCACTCTGCCTCTGTGTTGCCAGACCAATCATCACAGCAGCCCTGGGCTCAGCTGATCAACTGTCTTCACCCCCTTCTGCCACGGCCATTTTGTGCGGAGAGCAAACTTCTTTATATGCATTGCGAGATTGATTTGGACAAAGAAAAATGGACTGAGACCACAGACAATTTTGTGTTGGCACGTGCCGTTGGCCGAGCATCTGGACCAATCAGCTCATCCGTCTCCGCCTTCTGTGAGCTGCTCAGACGCCAATGATGATGCAGTGAAAGGGACAACAGGTTTTTTTTTAATTTAGTCCACGCTTTTATCCAAAGCGACTTGGGTGAATTAAGATAAACCAGTGAAGTGTCTCTGCTCAAAACAAACAGGCCTGCTTCGGTCGTACCGATTGCCCGCGCCTTTGCTGCTCGCCAATTCTCAAGAGCCGCTCATCCAAACAACTTCACACTCGACACTCCGCTTCCTTCGGGTCCTCAGAGGTCCACCCGCCGAGTGTGAAGTCGATCGGATAAACGGATGTCGAGAGAATCAAAGGGAGAGACAGAGAGACCGACAAGACAGACAGAGGCTCCTCATATCATAGTAAGACGTCACTCAGGAACAGGGAGCGGTCGGAGCTCCTTTCTCCAGTTTGCCTGTACAGCTAGGCTACGGACAAGGGGGATCAAACGCACATATCGGTTACGACCATCACCCTACCAATAATAGCTATCTTATCCAGCCCCCAGGTTAATGTCATTTTGAGGTGGATGAGAAGAGAGGCTAGGTTTTGCATCAGGCGCCATTGTAGATTTTGATTTAAATATCATTATGCAATACTGATTCATAGAAAGTACGATGTATACCGTACACACCTTCCGCAAATAAGACCGCATGCCTCCTGCTGTGCGTGTGTGTGAGCATGTGTGTGTATGTGTGTGCGTGCGTGCATGTATGTGTGTGACTGTGTGTGCGCGCCTGTCTGTGTATGTATGCATATTACATGTGTGCCCATGTGTGTGTGTGTTTGTGCCTGTCTGTCAGAGAGCAATCGTCCTCCTCTTTGTTCAGTGTAGTTCTTTTTAAGTGTGTCAGGCGCAGAGTGGGTCCAGCGCAGCGACGCGGTCATTACGACCGATTGCCTTTAATTTGTCGACGTCGTTTAATGTCATTACACAGACGACAGGTGCAAAAGCCTCTTATCAGCCGGCCGTCCATAATCCACCCACACCGCACTCTCACACACGCACGGCTCTCGGTCCTCCGAGCCGGCAGAAACGCAACCCCACTTAGCCACACAAAAAAAAGTCAAGTTCATTTGACCCTCCTCGAATAATCCTATTTGCAGTGATTCACTCCATCATCAAATTATTTCCCATTTTGGCTAATCTGAGGCCGGTACAGTCATAGCGGTTCAGGGCAAGGCATTACAGCGCAACAGAATGATTCACAGCCTGGCCAATTTGGTGATGCTTTTATCCAGAACTCGAAGGACGTTTACACTGAGGAGAAAGCATGGGGGGGGGGGGGGGGGGGGGATACAATGGTGAAGAGTGGCATTCACCGTTGTGGTGTTAGTGCTACGCTTTACAGACTCGGTGATAACAGGAGTCTCATGTTAAGGATGCCACTTGTGCTATCTTTTGAGCAAGGCATGGAGGGGAGATACTGCGATCAACCTTTACGGTCCAGTAAACCATAAATTATAATATGATAGAGAGACAGATTGAGAGAGGCAAGAGAGAGAGAGGATGAGGGAGCGAGAGGATGGGGGACAGAGAGAGACATAAAATGCCAAAGGGAGCTCGACCATCCCTCCCCCTATTACTCATAGTTTGATTTTCAATTACTGAAATTATTTGATTTCATCAGCTGCATAATCATCATCTGGATGAACACACATACACAAGTGGAGTGAGAGCTTGCATTAAAATGACTGAAGTATCGCCCTGGCTAAAGAAAAGAGTCAGAGAGCAATAGGGAGAGTGTACCTGATGGACAGAGTGTGTGAAGTTTTGAGAGGTTCAAATTGTGCTGCCTTGTTTTCTTTTACTTTGAAAATCACATTGAGCCCGGCGGGCGTTTTGTGCTTTGTTTTCAGAGATCAGCCCAAAGCTGCGATGCCTCACGCTTTGTGTTGCATGGGACTCGGAGGCCGACCCATTCTTCCTGCTGAATCACCATTGGTCAGCCCGGGGAACGGGGGCAAGGCTAAGAATTATAGAAATGAGTTGTGCCCAGAATAGAGCGCTTTGTGGCGGCCATTTTGTACGGCCACTTTATCCACCTGCTCCGGGCGGTCCCTCTCCGCTCGGCTGGGCAGAGGAGGGAAATGGATGTTATAGGGGTGGGGGTGAAGGGGGGGGGGGGCCGATATGTCAACTCGCCAACTCAACTGCTCATTGCCATTTTTGGAGAACTTTTTTAAAGAAAGATAGTTTTAAAATGGGGAAATGAAAAGGCAGGGCCAGCTGTTTCGGTGTCTTTAGGCTTTTCTCCTGCTTGTTTCGTTCCGACGTCAGCCTTGGTCATGGGTAAACTGTCACGAGCCATTGAATTCAGATCAAGAAAAAATCATCAGCATCTATAATTTAGTCCTAGGCCTGCCTGAAATATACAACAGATATATGGAAACAGTGATTGTATTAATATCTCTCATATTTCATGGGTTAACCTACCGATTGTTAGTGCATTGAACTTGGTTCTATGGACATCCTTACTGTACCGACAGCGATACATTTTTTCACTTTCTTATGCCAAATGTACTTATTGTTAGTCGTCTTGGATAAAAGCATCTGCTAAATGCCCTAAATGTAAATGTATTCTTTGATGTTCTTACTAACTGTTGCTCTAATAATTAATTATATATATATAAAAAACACATAAACGTAATTAAGTCAACCTGACCATGACAACACGCCGAACACCAGCAGATGCTAGCTCTTTTGATTTCCCTCAGCAACAAAACAAGCAATCAAAGCCACTGCATGTGGTTGTTAGTGCATACAAGGACAAGGCCAGCATCATTCAACACTGTGTTATTGTACACATCCCCAATGAAAAGTTAATCAATAGCGGCTGGCATTGCCTGTCTAGCCCGCAGCAAATAGACCCTAACCTTTGCCTCCGTCGACTGTATTGTATAAAAAAACAACAACATTAAACCTAGTAGAGAGCTGGGCTACTTTAGAAAACTATTTCAGAGGTTCCATACCAGAGACTCATAAACATTCTTAAAGATCGATTGTACATATATATGACTTTGCAACACATTTTTATATGCGTTTTAGCAACAATGAAAGTTAGTGCTTTATGGTACGTTAGACATAGCATTGTGGAGAGCAGAATAGATTTGCGTTTTAGTTAATCCCATTGCTCATGTCGCAAATATATAATCACTACAATGTCCCTTATCCGATGTTCAGAAGTGCTTTCCCTCTAAAATACTTGTTTGGCCTTTAAATATAAATGTACTTGTTCCAAATAATGACTAAATCAAAATCCATTAACCTCCATCAAGCAGCAATTAGCCTTTCTCAATGTGTTGAAGAGGTCATTATACGCTGCGGACTGTATTTTAGTCCTCTTTCGGAGTTATAGGATTCTTCTGCCTGAAATAAAATAACATAATAATATGCTTTGCTTCTATTTATAACAACGGCTGCCTTTTCTCCTCCTACACAATAGAGACGACTCCTAAGGGTAACACACACCTTATTATGAGGAAACACAAACACACACACACACACCACACTTTATATTTGGCTAGGTCTTTCTCAGGCATTCGTCGTGCTGTTACACAGTGGGGACACACACACACACACACACACACACACACACACACACACACACACACTCCATCTGACTATAAGTGCTCCTAGCCTGCAGGGCCAGCGACTCACAGGGAGAAACGGTGAAAAATAAAACACAGAGCACTTCCTCCTCCCCTATGGCGCTACACTGACTCTGTCATGGCCGCCAGAGACCAGAGACTAGAGTAATTGTCTGGGAAAGGTTTAAAACCGTCTCTCCTAGCCCCCCTGAGGAGCCCATAACCTCTTCCTCCCTGAAGGACTGTGTATCCTTTATATACAGTATGTGTACACACCGAAGACAGAAGGGATGCGTCTGTCTCTGGCTTGCTTCCCCCTGCCTCGACTCCCCCCCCCCTCTATCTGAAGTCTGTGTCTCGCTGTTACTCGGAGTCTCAGAGGGAGAGACACAGGAGCCGTTACAGGAGAGACCAGGGAGAGACCAGCCATCTCAGTGGAACAAACACCTTCTCCTGCTCCATCTGCGTTGTGCGTTATACAACTGTTGTTTTGTCTCCGTTTATAAACCTATTCACTGAGGTGTTTGTTGGCTGGTTGTGTCATGGGTAAAGCGCGGACGCAGGTTCTTTGACGCGAGCGAGAGCTGTTTTGTGAGGTCGATGAGATGATGATGATGAGGACGATGACGGTGATGAGGAGGATGATGATGTGCAATGTGTGCGGAGTCGATCCACTCCAAAGAGGTGTGGGGTCGGATGAAATACATCGATAATAACTGCCAGCGTAACGACAGTGCCCTGAGGTCACACCAACCAACTACGCAAACCACCCAACGAACCCATGAACTCACCGACTCAATAAGCACATAATGGGAGCGCTCCAGGAAGTAGACAGGGGGAGGTATATCCGGGAACACCGTTCCAGATGTAGTGTGCTCGCCATTAACTCGGCCCGATTACAGCTCTAATCATAGGGTTGAGATTCCCCCCCCCAGCTCCCATCTCATAATGCGCTCACCGCCCGACATTATGAAAGTGTTCATATTAACCATCAGATGGAAGGGTTCTAATTTATCCGTTCTACCTGTATGGACGGAGGGGTCAGAAAGGACGCACGCGGCCACTTGCTTAGTAACGGAAAACTGCTGTTGATGTGAATTAAGTGGAATAAATCGCTTAACAACGCGGACAACAGCAACGGCGTAACGGCGGATGTGGGCAGCAGCTTTGGGGAAATGGCGGCCAGGCGGTAAACTAATTCCAGCACCCCTGCCCACCGCCACAATGTCATCATCATTTCCTCTGCAAAGTGCTTTTTCCAGCAGAGGAAGACAACATTTTTTTTCTTTTTACAAATCTCCTCTTGACTTGACCTCTTCCTCTCGGCAAACTCTCCAAACACACACACAGAAATATAACAACATTTTCATGAATATCAATGGAATTTTTCAAATGTTGCGGCGACAACACGCTACGGTGTAATTCAGGCGTTATGAATTGCCTTCTCTCCAACCTGTCAACAGGACCTGTCAACTGTCAGTAATTTCCCTAGTGGTCGTTGTTTGTGCTCGTGCTTGCTTGCTTTTCCTTTTCAATTGCTTCCTCAGGTTTCAGGGAAGAATAACGGAAATGATTCAACACAGTTTTGGTGCGTATCCTCAGCAAACGGAAACGTTTTAACAAAAAAAATCCCCCAGAAGCCCAAACATCTTGTCAGAACGTGCACCTCGTAAAACAGACGTCGGTCTCAACGGCGGTAGAACATTTCGCGGCCCAGAGTTCGATCAGCCTGACTCCGGCTGACTTGAGGTTAAAACTAGAGAGGCTTCGCGGATCAGTTAGGACGGGACCGAAGGCATTAACCCCGGGATAGATGAGAGATTAGGTTAGTACTGGATCTAAGGCGACAACATAAAATGGCCCCACCCCCTTTCAGACTTCAAGAGATCCTTTAAACATGAACAGCTGCTGCTCATTGCTGGCGCTACCTGCTTCACAAACATCGGCTCTGAGATGAGTCGAAACCGAGCATAGGGTCAAGTTACACACCCCCACACACACACACACAGTCTGTCTCTCTCGCTCTCTCTTAAGAATTCTATACAAAGGGGGTTTGACCTTCTCATTGAGAATGACTTAAAACGAGTATTTGAACGCCCACATCATGCCGACTTACCCACAACGTCCTGACATTTCCATGATGATAAAAAATAAATAAACGTTTTTCTCTGCTGTTTGGTCATTCAAAACATTAGCTTCTGAAACAAGGAAACAAGACGTAACTCCGCCCCTTGCAGTTTTTGGTTTCCGGCCCCGCCCCTATGCCATCTCCCCCCTGAAGTCCTGCTATATTATAGAAGGACCACTGGAGGATCCCAGATTACCTCTAACCCACCCCTGTGACTTCCTGCCTTATCCACAAGCCCTCTGACCACTTCCTCCCCTCACTGTCCGACACACTGACACCTTGACGCCTTGTCAGCTCCCCTCAGAGGCCCCTGACCTTCAGCCCCCTGTTTGGCCCCTCTACCATACAGCCGGGGGGGGCCCGATGAGCTCATGACCTGATGCTGTACTGCCCCGGGCCCCCAGGGGGTCCCCTGGCCAGATGGCTATGCATGAGATGAGGTGGGCCCCTGGATCGGGGCCTGCGTCCCTGCACTGCTTGTTATTCATGAGGCCCTCCTCGCCCCGGGTCATCGCTCACGCCGTCGCTACGGTAACCCCCCTGGCCAGGTGATGCTCAGTGTCGGGCCAGCTCATGTTTAAAAAAATTGAGGGCATTATCCCTCCATCGTCATGGCGATGGAATGGAAAGGACGAGGATGGTCATAGTTATGAAACGAAATAAAGATAACCCATTTTAACATATCTCCAGATCAAGAAAACGGTGGGGGGAAATGAAGCACAAAGAGAAGTGGAAATAGGCTCTAATGAAACAGATGGTAACCTTCTCCAGCAGACCGGGTGCCTTGGCCAATCAGACTAAACCAGCAGTGGTCCCCATCCAATAGACACCAATCTTTCAATTGAGTAGTCGCGGCCAAATCCTGGCCCCCGGCTCTCATCAGCAGGGCATCCATCTATCTGAATTCTCTGTGGGGTAATGAACGACGTCTGGCCTGGTTTCCAACTCCATTCCTCCTGGTTCCCCTTCTCAGAGTTTTTTCTATTTCGGCTGGCGGTGGTCAAGTGTGGTCCTGGAAGCAGGTCAGCTCGACTTAAGCGGCCATTTCATCAAGTTGATGACAAGTGCTTGTGAGTCACCACAGCGCCTTTGACTGGTGAACTCCTGCCACCAACACCTCAAAATCCAAGCATCACCACTTACACACTCTGACACAACCAACACCACACACACACACCCACACACACACCCACACACACACACACACACTCAACTCGAAATCCAACCTTCCCCCTTACAGACACACACATAACCCCACCTTCCGACATACTCAGACTACATTTCCCACACGCACACACACACACACACACACACACACACACACACACACACACACACACACAAACCAATCAAACATGATTACTGCTGTCCAGTTCCTCAGGATCAAAGGATTTAGAAGTCATAGACCCTAGTTCAGCAAATTTCCTCTCAACCAACTCTTTCCACAAGTAAAGCTGTGTGTGTGTGTGTGTGTGTGTGTGTGTGTGTGTGTGTGTGGAGTCACTGGAGTCTTCTTTAAACAGAGAGTAGGTGACAGCCATGAAAAGCTGACAGAAGAAGGATTTCAGAGGGGAGAGAGACTTGGAAAAAAAAGAGAGAGAAGAGAAAGCAGTAAATCTGTCAATAAGATGGCGGGGGAGAGGCTGCGGGCGCCAGCCGCCCTTTAACGGCCATTTGTCCTCTGGGGCCGGCTGCTCTGTCTTCTCCTTCCACCATCAACAACAAAAACCACCACCACAACAAAAACAACAACAACAACAACAACTGCAGGTATGGCACCGTGCACCCCAACAGGGACAGTGGACATCTGAACTGTAGCTTTCCTTTGCAATATGTTTATCTTTATGTCATCTTTAAAACACAATGCAAAGGCCTAAAGATGCACCGTCTCTGCTTTTCTCTTCCGTTCCCTCTCGCTGCTTTTCCTTTCCTGCTACTCTACCTCACTCACAGGCTGTTGAGCTGTTTGGGTGCAGCACAGGAAGCAGACTACTACTGTTTTCCATGTAGGATGTGGACCAGAATATGATGATGATGATCATTTAAACGTGTCCCCCGGGAGGAGAGAGGCCCATCAACGGTTGTAAAGGTCAACGGCGCTTCACGGTTTGGTTAAGCGTTGGCAGAACCAAAAGGCTTGGGACTGTGTAAAGTACAGGCTGGACATTCGGGCTGGGCAGTTTTCAAGGGGGTTTTCCTGGGGGGAATTTGGGAGGATAAATTGGATTAAAATCTTCCAATTTACTTAGAGCAGCTTGGCCACGGAATCACCTGACCATGGCTTGGCTAGCTCTCGGTATCTTTACATATTCGATAATCTGGTGTTGGCATGATGGTGTCCATGGCAAACAGGCCAATGTTTTATGCTAGACTTGGGCTAGCATCTAGATTTGGATTCAGGATCCAGGTGAAGTCAAATCCTGTTGTCTGTTATCTTACCTTCCATCTATCTCAGTTTCCCCCTCTCTTCCTCCGGTTGTTTCTGTCTCTCTCTCGCTTACGTGTCAAATCGGTCTCTCCCCATTTCTCCCTCCCTCTCTCTCTCCCACAGGTGCATGTCGAAACAGCCAGCTTTTTGGTCACTGTCTCCGCCTCGCTCTCTTCCCCCCCATGCCTGTGTTGTGATTCTCTCTCTCTCTCTGCCCTTTCTGCTCCCCTTCCAGATCTTAGCTTTCTTCAGAACTCAACCCCCCCTGCTGTTCTTACATTTCTACTCTTGCGCCGAGGCCATTAGCAGCCACGCTCGGTCCAAAAAACACACAGCTGATGAGCTTCTTCACGTGAACACAAGCAGCCGGCAGACACCAAGACTAATCTGAGTTGGACCTTTCAACACCAGCCCTGTCCGTCCGGCCATACCCAAACACAAGTCAAAAGAAAAAATGGTATTCAAACAAGAGAAATCTGGACCCTTTTCTTCATATATGCTCCATGAAATACCCGGGCACGAAAAAGTGAGGTTTATAAATAACTATGACATCTTGATTCCAACCGTCTAATGAAACTGAATTACTAGAAGGAACCAAAATCGTTCACCATATCAAGTCTTTTGAAGCGACAACAAGAGTAAATCATTCCAGAATAAAGAGAGGGGTTAGTATAGATTAGATTTGTCCTCGCTCACTCAATCACGTACCTCACTTTCTTCATCAGTTTCCCTTCGCTTTTGTCCCCCCCATCAAGCATCAATCATCGTCTCTTTCATCGCTCCACCACTATATTACTCCATCTGATTATCTCTTTTGTTAACGGATTGTCATCCACCAGCTCTCACTGCTGCCAGTCTGAGGGAATCTGTTTAACGGGCTTATTAGACGCATGACTCAACCTCTGGTCAGGGTC
>NC_136940.1:4925976-5113476 GCF_949987615.1 Pollachius pollachius
CCTTAGCTCCCCAGCTGTAAGATCCTTTGTTCCTGCATTATCGTCCTCCTCACACCAATCCAGTCCACAGTCCCAGCCTTTCATCCACAGCCAGCCTCCCATCTCTCTCTCTCTCTCTCTCGCTCTATCTTTTCACTGTTGTCTTTTCCTTCCTTACCAATCTCTTTAAATCCCTTCCACCTCCTCCTCCTCCTCCTCCTCCTCCTCCTCCTCCTTTGTTCAATGTGTACGCTCTCAAATGACAGTCTGTCACATTTCGGTCAACCCCCAATTAACTCCCCTCATAAACGTATAATAACCATGTTGTACGACTACAGAGGGAGTGCACAGCATAAATTGCTATTTTGGAGTCGCATGGTAGCAAACAGGGGAGAGAGGGAAGGATAGCTTAGATGGCTTTTGTTACGGCACCGGGTTTGTTCTTCCTACCTGTAGGAGTCCTTCAGCAGGATGCCCTAACCCCTACCTGCTCCTTAATGACCACTTTGGATAAAGGCCTCTCCTAAATGAAGTATGAATAGTCACACTAATAGCAATAGCAGTAATATCCCACACTACTAGCGAGGGAGATTTAGCGTTTGTTTTCCTACTTGTGTGCCCGAGCTCTCCCAACAACACAACAACAGCTACGGCAAGGCTAACTGTGTGCCAAGAACACAAATGTTAGTTATTTTGCACACGAAGAGGCACGCTGAGAGGATTTGTAAGAATGGCACATTTTTAAAAAAGGTCAAACGGTCGACCATGTGTCTGGTTGGGCACACTGTTGGATCTGCCAGCTGCTCACTTTCAGTCCCTCTGTTTGACAACTCAGCCACGGGAGCCCATGTACAATACCCAGGATCACAAAATGGGTGACGTTTTGGGGTGCTGCTGCGTCCTAGCAAGGTTTAGAGAGAATACCCCTCAAGAGCTGAGTGGTGGATACTAACACTAGCTAGAATAGCTGACGACCTTGGGATAAAGTGTGTAATTTAAAGAGAGAGAAAAGGGGAAAAACATTAATAAAGGGAGACTCAACCAGCTAGAGTGCTAACATCTTAGGCAACACGCCAGGCAACGACCCCAAGGCGCTAGGGTTGTTACAAGGCGTGAAGAGAAATCCCTCTTTCTCCTTAAACCCACTTTTCTGTTCCGTCTTCGCAGTGTTTTCCATAAAAAGGCACACAAGAGGCGGATTAAGAATCAAAAAAGAATAAGAGAGAACGAGATCAAATGTGTGATTTAAAAACGAGGCTTGATAGCAGCAGCAACAGGAAGAACCCATCTGTACAACACCGCTTACCTCCATATCTCCCAGAAAGAATCCAGATTTGGCTGAATCTAATCCACCGTGTCATGAAAAGGCCTTTGGAACAATGACGCTGATTTCCATGTTATCTTTCCTCTAAGTATTATCTTGTCACTCGTCGGTGTAGCGCTGCTTGTTGGCTGACTGATCTTACCACCCAAACACCTGCCAGTCTCCAGCAGAGACTGCGGTTGACCAATCAAGCCTCTTTATCTATCCACACAGAATTCACCCCCCGCCCCCACTGAACCCCCTGCTTGCATACGCTATCCACAGCAAACACACATGAGGGCCTGGAGTCTCCCTGAATAGATGGTTGATCACATGGACGGCCATACTAGGCGATGGTCCCGGAGAAATTACACAGTCTCCATATGTATAGGGCCCCTGAGAACTCAATTAGCCGACACCATCAAAACCCAAACAGCATTAGTGTGTCCAGCAAATGGTTGTGCTGTTTTTATTCTCACCATTGCAGGAATAGGGGCAAAATCGGAAGGAAAATGTCCCCAAAAATATCAGTGCCGTCCCAAATAAAGTCTTTAGGTTTCTGCTCTTGTTTGTAGCAGACAGACTGGTAAGAAGACGGAGGATTTTTATCTCAGACAAGGAAGACATTCTCCCACTGAGCTTTTGCCTGCATGTAATAAATTAAGAATACGTTTTTATGCCGTATGTGTCCCATCCTGTATGTGTCAAAGTCTGCCATCTGAGTGGTTCAGAATTGCGGTAATAAGGTCAAGGTTCCGCGTGTTTTTGCCTCCATTTTGTCTACACAGTGGGCGGGACTTACCTCTTATGATTGACAGCTTGGCGTTGACCGTGATCTCGCCCTCGCTGTTCTCAGCGACGCACTCGTATATGTTCTCGTCCCTGGGCGCCCGGAGAGGCTGGATCCGAAGCACGGCCCCGGCGCCCTCGTCGAACTCGATGGTCTGCAGGGTACAACCACCCCAGAAGTGAGGACAGGCCTTCTATTGCGCTTCACTGCGTATAGCATTGTAGTTGTGTAAGCTTTTCGTAAAGCATCTTGGTCAGGTATTTTAAATTTGACTACTTGCGTAATTGAAATTCATCACAAAGGTTAAAAAGAAAAGGTTGAAAAGGTTTTCAGAAAGGTTCAATGAAATGCTGAGAAAATTAACAATTAAACCCTGGAATGGCATTAGATATAGAGCGGCAAAGGCTAAAGGCTCAACAATTACGACTAAACCCTGTGGGAAGAAAATTTGTGATTTGGAGGAGGCTTTGGACACCTTTTAAACCGTCCTGCCTTTCGAAAACAACTTGTTTGAATGAACACCTGTCCGTTCCCCCTTGGAATCGTAGTAACGCCGGATTTAATCACAAAAACGGCGCAGGACTTTGAATCCAACATTGACGGCACATTGCCGTCAATCCTCAAAGCTTGCTAGCTAATTGGGCTAACAACACCGCAAGCCGGTGGTGCCTGGATTCATATCAAAGCAGCTGCCTGGAGGCTAAAGCTGAGATAAAACAACTTCAACACAACCACTTCAAAACATTTTTCTTTACGGATTTAGTGCTTAACCGAGTAAATACGTTTCTGATTTCAGCTAAAGCTCAACAATTTGCTAGCTGCACTGGGCTTTGTATCTGATTTAAAATGCGTTTAAATATCCATGCTTGTCATGGAATCACGTTGAAGCGTTTGACAACCAGACTGCTGAACTGTAGATGCCCGCCCATGTACCTTTGACAGCTTATGCTACTTTATTTGGTGCAAACTAACCCAAATCAGACCAGTTTGTTTCAACAAAAAAACAGAAATGTCATTCTGCCGTTCACCATGTAAACATGACCTTCCGTATTTAACACATGTTACCCTCCAAGCCTGCAGGGGGCAGTAGTGACCAACCCGACTCACCTCAATGCGCTGGGAGTTGACCTTCTTGCCCTTCTTGTTCCAGCTCACCCTGGGCTTTGGGTCGCCCGTTGCCTGGCACACGAAGGAAACCACGCCCCCCGAGACACCGATCTGGTCAATGGGAACTTTGGTGAACCGGGGCGAAGCTATGAGGGGGCGGGGAGGAGGGGGGAAAACAAAGAACAAAGTCAGGATGTTGCACCGCTGGAGCTACCCCAATTCCTTTAGAGACGACACTAAATAAATGTAATTACATTTCTGAAAGGGCAGACCTCCAAGAGCCCTTGGATTCACACAACCACTTACACTAGCTGGCTCGCTTGCGCGCGTGCGCGCACACACACACACACACACACACACACACACACACACACACACACACACACACACACACACACACACACACACACACACACACACACACACACACACACACACACACACACCTTGTCCTCCAACATATGGGTAGAAAAACACAAGACTCTCACAAGCTTGGACTCGTGAGACGCATACACATATCCTCACACACATCACACACACTTTCTCACACATTACACATACCTTCACACACATTACACACACTCTCATTCTTTACACAAACACACACACACACACACCACACACACACACACATACACACACACACTCTCTCTCTCTCACACATTACACACACATATCCTCACACACATACTCTCTCTCACACACTCACTCTCACACATTAATCACACACTCTCAGACATCACACACACTCTTACATCAAACTCACACTCTCACACATTACTGAGACTAGCTCTCTTACATTAAACACAAAAACTCTCTTACATTACACACACATATTCTCACATTAAAACACACACACTCTCACACATAACACACACGTACTCTCAGACATGGCCTTTGCAGCAGACCCCGTCTCAGACAGATATGATGCATAGCCTTGCAAGCCAGGTACAGACAGGCCCTTTTATATTTTATCACATAGCTCAACTTTTATTTAGTGCACCTGAGCTGCTTCATGTGTCATTTTAATGTATTTTCTAATATACACTTATTTTAAATGCCAATTAAACTGGGACGATAACATTAATTGAGGCAAATTTTACTCGAAAATTCTGCATAAAAAAGTAATTGCAGTTGCGCGTAAGACGCATTTAAAAGAAATATAAGTTCTGAACCAAAACCATGTAAGGAGAATGTGTGTCCTGAGACCAGATTGTTAAAAATAGGAATGAATAGGAAAACGACCAAATGGTCATATAGTCTACTGAGTATAAAGACAAATGGTTTACAAGGTACAGCATCAGCTCCCCTCATGTGTACATGTGTGAAGAGAGATAGAGAGAGAGAGAGAGAGAGAGAGAGAGAGAGAGAGAGAGAGAGAGAGGCAAAGGGCGATAGGGAGAGAGAAGGGAGAGACGGAGAGGTAGTGGTGGTGGTGTACGAGCCTCTCTGGGAACTAGTTAAAGCTAAAGAGGCAGATGGGGGGAAGATCAAAGTGCTAGCGCGGTACCAAGGATTAATAATTGAGGGACTTTGGGTCGACACTGGCCCCTGGGCCTGGCTAAACACACAGGGAGGAGAGGTCCCTACACTCTATCACTGGCCTGAGATAGAGAGAGGTAGAGGGAGAGAGAGAGCGCTGATGGGAGAGAGCGGGGGGGAGAGAGAGGGAGAGGGTGTAATGTAGAGGGAGAGGGATGAAGAGACCGGGGGGGGGGTGATGTAGAAAGAGAGGAGGAGTTGATGTAGAGAGAGGGATGAAGACAGAATTGGGGTTATGGATGAAGAGGGGGATTAGAGTAGAGGGAGAGAAAGAGGGAGAGTGCTGGAGGGAGGGAGGGAGAGAAAAGGTTTGGAGGGAGTGGCGTAGTGAGAAAGGAGGGGGTGAGGTAGAGAGAGGGATTGAGAGATGGAGAAAGAAGGATGGGAGAGAGTATATAGCCTCGGGAAAGCAGCGAGAGTGTGAGTTAACTTTGGTTGACTTTTTCGACTCCCACACACACACTTTAATGTTTCGTTTTTTGTGATGCAAGTATTACGATACAATGTGCGTGTCTTTTCTCAATCATAGACCACAATGCATTGCAACACTCACCACTTTATCAGCAAGGTGTTTTTCCGTAACAAACAACAAAACAGAACAGCCCAAATCACAGAAGCAGCGACAGTTTGTCATGTCTGTTTAAAAAATGTCCTACTTCATCAACGATTTTGCCAATATGGCTCTAGATATAGACATCCTTTAACTACAACATAGACAGCGCAGCCTGTGTCTATATCCGAGCCTGCTACAGAGAACAGAGCCACTAGCTGTAGGGCAAGGCAGGAGCCGTGGTCCTTCAAGGTGTCCTGACTGAATGATATCTCGACTGTTTGGCACTGTCACTGTGAAGGCAGTGAGGTTGGGACAATCCAGTGGGAAATATTAAAACGGATTCAAATTACCAGAGAGGTTGAGAAGGGGTAATAACCATCAGATAAGATGGAGGGTGTCCCGAGGAAGGTATTCATCCTAAAATGGCCGTTTCTGGGAGCAGGAGAAAACTGAAGCACCCGGATTAAACTCAGTGGACTGCTGCATAAAACCACATTTGTACCCTACAACGATGCTAACCACAGAAACGTGCCATTGTTGCAGTGGAAGCATAGCGCTTCGGGTCTAGACAATTTTTTTTCTCCAACTCCTGTTTAAGACAGCCTAGAATTGCAATGATTCCGTCTGAAGCATCTTTGACATGCGCTCCATATCAACAGACACAATGAGTTATATTGACGGACAGATGGAGTCTGCCAAACCAAATATCAACCGATTCCTGAGGCTGAAAAGAAGCCTGCAATAACCATGCATCAACATGTAAAATCAAGCGCCTAACACCCACTCTTCTTTATATTATACCCGTTTACCTGTGTAAGTTATCATGACAGCTTTCCAATATCTCTTTCTCCTGATAAAAACACATTTAAAATCCCCTGTATTCAAATACTAATTGCGCTCGTTTTGTCATAAGCTGCAATTACTTTTTTTCTTTCGGTGGATGAATGTGTACCAACGATGAGGAGAGCAATTAACCTTTTATTCCCAATTTTCCCTTTTTCGTCTGGGGGCGGCTGACTTGCGCTGTGTTTTAACCGTTTCAATCCGTCCTGTGAACTCCGACGCAACGCAGCCAGTAATTAATTACGTCGCCGCCATCGTAAGAAGGCGGTTATCGGGTCACAAAGTGCTTTCTAATTAATCACCACTGTGAGTGCTGCCGCGGACTACACTTATATACGATGTGACGTCAAGTAGATTACCTACGTACAAGACTACTCACATAGTGAAGTCACAGTGTACATGGCTGTTCACTGAGCGCTGGATAAGGTGTACATAATGTTCATGACTACTCACTGAGCGCTGGATAAGGTGTACATAATGTTCATGACTACTCACTGAGTGCTGGATAAGGTGTATATAGTGTACATGGCATTATCGCCTGATCAATACAACCAGCAGTGGAAGATGATTATTCCGTGGAACTAGCAGGTCTCTGCACATATCAGGCTGTGAGACCTCAGTCATCGTCCATGAATCTGCGCCATCGTTCCTCTGTGGATTGTTCCTCACCGTGCAAGACACACCTCCTCGTAAACATATAGACATGCATGTTTAATATGCATTATTCCATCCCACTATGTGCGATTCCATGTATGCATCCATATTCATTATTCAGCAGCAGGCGCATGCATAAATATTTATCTGTCGTTTTTTTTCCCTGTTGTTATATCCTCTCATGTCATGTACACGAGGAGAGAGGTTGTATACCGGGAGCGACTTGCTTCACCTGTGTGATAGCACGCCCGACCAATAACAGCGATTCCGGTTTTGATTCCAGGTTCCAGCGTAGCAGTGTAAACAGCTCAGAGACAAACCTGCCAGAGTGCCCACGGCGGCAGAATACAAACAAGGGAGCGCCAACGTGTTTAAATATTCATTGATCAGATCTGCCCGAAGGTGATCCTCCATCAACGCTCAGTCATGCGGATCTTTCTTCTTCTTCGCCTCCTTTTTTTTTTTTAAATGCTTCGTTGAGCTATCAAGGTGCGGTGATTAGATATGTGTAATGACATGCTTCATGTCCCCCATTGCCTGTTGCACATAAGCTATTGAGCACACTGTGCGTGCGTGTGTGTATGTGTGTGCGTGCGTGCGTGCGCATATCTACATACGTGTGAGTGAGCATCTGTGGCTAGTCAGCCACTAAATGTTTACGACCAAGGACTTCCATTGCTCCGAGAAAACCGATTATTTTCCCCCCACTGGAGCCTCCCATGCTATGAATGCAACCCCCCCGCCCCCAACCTCCCATTCCTCCGTTCGTGTGAGGCCCATTGTGGTGGTGGGGGGGGGGAGCTCATGTCCAAACTGTTTAGCTCATGCTATCTCAGGGACTGAACAGCGTGAGATAGCATCACCAGAGCAGGCCAGGAGTGGAGCGCTCCCCTGGTGATCCCGGCGGCCCCGCCGGGAAGGCCCCCCGTGTCCACTCCGGAAGAGGGGAAAGAAGGAACCACAAACAAACACATCTCTGTGTGTACCCGGGGCTTCTTCTATCCCGCAGGCATCAGTGTAGGGTGCAGCTCTGCCCAGATAAGCACACAGGACGTATCTTGATCTGCCTGGTTAGGGGCCCGGCTCCCCAGCAGAAATATAAATACATAGGCGTCGCGGGTGGGGCCCCCCAACTGACTTCACGGGGCCCTGTATATAATGTATTTCCAGGCAGAGATGGTGGATAGATGGACTGGGGCGTCGGACGAAATGGAGGCTTTGCTCACAGTGTGCAGCGAGTGTAGGTTTGTTTTGCTATTGTCGCCGCTGCCACCTGCTAGTGTTGCGCTCCTCTGCTGGCCACAGAGAAGCTAACCCTTCTCGAGGTTGGTGCTGTCCTGACAACAGGAGAGAGGTTTGGATAACTGGCACACAAGGCAGCTCCATTTGAGGAACTTGGTTGTTTTCTGTCTGGCGGAAGGTGGGAAATGAGTTGATGGATGGGGGGGGGGGGGTATCGAGCTAACGTAGTAATCGATGGACGGAGAGAAGAAAAAAGGTGTCTGGGAGCAGGAATAGGGGCCATTATGCCTGTGATTTGGGAGAGTGCTGGACGGTATGACGTGAGGCCATTTTGTGATATTGCGCAGAGAAAGGTGGCCGCAAATACAGCCCATTGGAATCCATCTCACTTGGTGTCTTTCCCAGTCTCTCTTTTTATTTTTTTGGTAACTTGTATTTTTACTTTTAGGGCTGAGGGAGGCAGAGAGAGAGAGAGAGAGAGAGAGAGAGAGAGAGAGAGAGAGAGAGAGAGAGAGAGAGAGAGAGAGAGAGAGAGAGAGAGAGAGAGAGAGAGAGAGAGAGAGAGAGAGAGAGAGAGAGAGAGAGTTGAGGTTGTCTGAAATCCAGAACTATACCGTAACCTATACAAAATGTAGGCGTCATTGCAATGTGATGTCACGGTGCACAAGCCCTACATCTGTACTGTCTTCGATGGGCTAGGTTATGTAAAGCTCTACATAGCAACCCTAACAGTAAAGTAGAGGAAGGAAAACACTCCAAAACACTGTGTAACATTGAAGCCAAGTATCCCACTGATTAAACATGGCAGGTAGCTGATTTACAAAAAGTGTAAAAGTTAATCTTCCCGGGAGCCAATTTAATTATCCTGTTAGCTAGCAAGGACACACATGACTGGAAACACAGTCCTGGTCAAGCGGGTTGCTTGGTGAAAAACATCAACAAAAGTAAAAACTGAGCTCAATCGACGTGTTCGCTCACACAGGCCATGTAAGCGGAAAAGGATGTGTGCCTTTGTGTCTTTTAGGATGTGTTGGAGGTGGTGTGTAGGATGTCAGGCGAAGAACAGGCTTTCTGCTTGTTCTTCTAGCGTGTTTAACACTTGGTCTGGCTCTACACAGACACGCACGCATGCACGCGCTAACGCACAGAGAAGTACACACCACTACACAATCCCAAACATAGACCCCCAAACAAATCACTCACAGAAGTGAATAAAAGTACAAGGACACACACACACAGACACAGAGACACACACATACACACACTGCTTAAAGAAGTGAGCGGCATCAATCTAGGCCAGTTCTAGGAAGTTGCCTCGGCTTAGAGCCATCACTATGGAAACGCCGCCTTCAGTCAAAAGCTCTCCTGCCCCTGCGCGTCTGCTGGGTTTCTTACGCAACCTCCCGAGACGCAAGGAGGAGAAGACGGCGGAACAGGAGAGACAAGGGGGTCCAGGGGGAGAGGCGGAGTGCGGAGGTATTAAATAAACATCAGGCCGCCGAGGTCAAGATGTATAGCGCCGGCCGTCGAAAATGAGCAGAAACGGCGAGCATGGCGGGAGGGTGTAAGAGCTTCAGTGGATGAGAGCGATACATAGCGAGATGGAATAATGGCAGAGAGGCAGAGACTGGAGAACCGAGTGGGGGGTGGACGAGTGAGGGATGAGAAGATGAGATGAGGCATGATGTCATGCTTTGTTCGGCATCGCTGCTGCTGTGTGAGTGAGTGAGTGAGTGAGTGAGTGAGTGAGTGAGTGAGTGAGTGAGTGAGTGAGTGAGTGAGTGAGTGAGTGAGTGAGAATGAACCTATATATCATGTAGAATAGGCTGATATCGTTCAACATAGGTAATATCAGTGGTTTGGTAGATTGGTAGATGGTGAGAAAAGGCCAAATGTTAACTTTCTTCGGGTATTTTGTAAAACATCGATTTTCCTCCCCCTTGGCTGTGATGATACTTGAGGGCATCCATTATTGCTAACAATAAAAATATGAAATAAAGTGTCAAGACTTGGAAACGATATACATACTGGTGCATCTCTGAGCGAGACATTGTGAGAGAAAGCAGGGGATCTGGATAGAGGGAGAGTGAGGGAGAGAGAGCTGATAGGGAGAGGGAGATGAAGTGAGGAGGAAGAGCGGGGACAGGTGACAGGTTGCCGTGGCATCGGCTAGGAAATGACACAATTTTACAAGGCATGCTGACAGCTTTTAGTGGGGACGCCTTTCAGATCCTCACATATGGCAGGTTGTGATGTTTCCTGAGTGCTGTGCTTTTTACACTCCTCTTGATGGGACAGGTGTGGTGGAGGGTGTCGAATGTGTGTGTGTGTGTGGGGGGGGGGGGTTATCTGTCTCCTTGTATGCAGGATCTGTGTGTGTTTGTGTATATATCTGTCTCCTTGTATGCAGGGCACGTATGTGTTTGTGTGCGTGCGCGTGTGCGTGTGTAGGACGTACGAGGACCGATATTGAGGATTCAAATGAACAAAACATAAGTGACAGGGCCCCTATTGAGTATGGATCTAAAAAAGGAGGGCTCCGCTATACAGAGATAATGTACCTCCATTACCATTACATCCACTGTCAATCATCGGATCGTCTTTTGAGTAGAGGCTTTCATCCAAATGGGTTCCCTTAGATACATGTCAGTAATGAGCAGGTTGGGGTAAGGGCAGCGGGCTCAGGGAAGCCAACAGGTAGACTGAAGACATCTGGGTTGAATCAAGAACCTTTCGGCTTCAGAGTCAAAACACTTATGATGCCATTATCCTGCTCCTGTGCCCTCTGCCTTTAAGCAAGGCACCGATCCAACTCTTCTAGGAAAGAAAAACGTGTTTGGAAACGGCAATAATAGGAGTGAGGAATAACCAAACACAGGATCGGTCCCAGAGTAATTACAAAAGTAGTTTGGATTCCATAGTAGGCCTGCTTGGCTTGGAAGCCCTCCACAAATTCCTCCTCGCCTTGGTCGCCGAAGGTAACGACGAAAGGTTAATTAGAAAATGTTCTGTGGGCCGGCACCAGGGGCCAGGAGAAGGGGGGTGGGGGGAGATTGAACCATGCAATAATGTAAAATCACCCCGGCTGCTATCAAGCCTTGAAGAAGACATTGATTTTTAAAGACTTGTCTCGTCTCTATGTTCTATAAATCGTGGTAGTGTTGCATTCACATTCAAGAACAAGTCCTAGTCGACATGAGATTTTTCAAAACACCCCAGAAATAAACTCTCAGATTGAACGCTATAGTTAGTGAATCCCACAAAAATCTCACATCCCCTGCTAGCATATTAATAGCCATCCGTGCTTTCATAATAACCTCCAATCCTTTGCTTCCAGAACCTTCTCTATTGCATCACACCGATAAAGTGTCAGCGCAGACAGCACAGACGTCCAATGAGCTTGCAGCGTTCAAACACAAGGGGGGGGGGGGGGGGGGGGGGTCCAGCGGGTTTGTGGAGGAGCTGGCAGGCTGAAGTTCTGGAAGGGGGGGGAAGAAAGAAATCCTGCTGCAATAGCACAACGCTTTCTCTAATAATTTGACTAAATTGGTCCCAAAGAAACCGCTGGGACAAAAGAAAGAGAAAAGGGCCAAATCGGTATCTGTAACTATCCCTTAACTCGCTGGAAACTGAAACAACCGGAGGAATTACAGCGGCACCCCAGCCAGATTGATTTTGAAATTGCCAATGTTTAGAGAAGGTAAAATGAGTTGGGACAACAGTGAAGCAAATTGAGTTTCTTTCTTTCTTCCCCCCTCTCTGGAGACACGTAGCGCCTGTCATTTTCTGATGGTAATTCGTGTCGACGGATCCGAGGAAACGGCGCAAACGGAAACTACCCCGAGAAAACGAGGCAGTTGCTTTATCTGAGAAACGAGGCAACGTCGAGATGGCGACAATAAGAAGGAAAATGGCAGCCCTCTAATAAACAGACGATATGAACATCGGACACGAAAACAAGTTGGCCGGTTTTCGGGGCGGTTTTGAATGTGCGTCAGAATCCATTCTTAAAAAAAGGACATTGCGTAATCTTTTGCCGCACTCCATGCAGTTAATAGAGAAAAAGGGCTGATAGAATATGTCAGTGACAGTCTAGCATTTTTGGGAAGGCAAAGTTTGATTCTTATTTATTTTTCCCTGTACCAAATCGCTGGATTCAGAACCCTTTGAAGATGGGAACAGAATTAGGATAGCACTCATGAAAAGTTGGTGAGGCGGAACAATTTCAAAGGGCCCACCTTTTTTTTGTGGTGTTTATTTATTTATTTTTCTGTATAATCACACCAGACCGGCAACATGCTGTTTAATTTCAGCGACAGGACGCCGCGCTGAAAGGAGGAGAGACAGGGAGATAGCTGGAGCAAAAAAGCCAAACTCAATGTGGCTGTTGTTGATAGGGATAGCATTCTGTGACTGCTTCTCAAACAGTACAATGCACACTAACATAAATACCACTTTAATACCGCCAACATGAATACAACCATGAAAGAAATAGGGCGACTTGTTTTCTGTACCATATTTCTGTACATTTTAGGAGGCTGAACTGGCACGGACACATTTTGTTTGACTTCACATGGGATGATAATCTGGTCGATGATGCCTAGTAGTATCAGTGACAAGTACACATTTTCAATGACTGCTCCACACACACATACACACACACACACACACACACAATGATGGATAAGACACAATTACGCTGTCACACATTTGCTTTGTTTATGCAATCACACACACAGATTTCTGTTGATGTATTTACTCAGAAGACTAGCATTCAGCTTTGATTAAAAACGTTTCCTTCAGAGGATACATGGGGCGAGGAGAAAGAGAGAGAGAGAGAGAGAAGCTGGGACGAGCAAGGGATAAAAAGATGAGATGTGGAATGATCTCATATTCTTTGTCCTGCATTTCTGCTCTGTGTGTGTGTGTGTGTGTGTGTGTGTGTGTGTGTGTGATGAAGTGGGGGAAGGGCTCTTGTCCCCTCAAGATCAGGTGTGTTTGAATATAATTGGACAGCACCCCTGGCTCTGTGTGTGTGTGTGTAAAAGTGATGTGTGAACATTTATGGCCATAATGACGACAGGTGTGTAGACCCCGCAGGAGATGGCAGGGTGAGAGAGAGAGAGAGAGAGAGAGAGAGACAGAGAGAGACAGAGAGAGACAGAGAGAGAGAGAGAGAGGACATGTTGACAATAAAGGAAATGGAAGCCCTCAGAAAGCTGTCAATCACACAGAACAGGTATGGCCACATCCAACAGTCACTGCACCAATCAAGTGATGCGTGTGTGTGCCTCTGAGCGTGTGTGATGAGGGATTAAATAGTAAAAGTGGAAGGAAGAGGAAAAACCCTTGACAGAAAAGAGGAATCGTACCCACGAGCAGACAGACTGTCAGATACTGACAGATGGAGACACGCTGTGCATCTGTGTGTGTCTCTGTGTGTGTCTGTGTGTGTCTCTGTGTGTGTATGTGTCTGTACTCAATCTGCACTGCCATTTAAGTCTTTGTGTGGCCAATTTGCAAAAATGTGTGACTGTTGATCTGTGTGCAGATGATTGGGTCTCTGTGGACATTGTGTGTCCATGCATGCATGAGCATGCAGGAAATGTGTGTGTGTGGGGGTGTATATGTGTGTGCATGCGTGTGTGTGCGTGTGCACGTGCGTGGGCTGGAGATTAGACTGGAGATGTTGACAGCAGAAGAGGTCTCTAGGGAGGAGGAGAAGGGAAGCTAGAGACGGGGAGATAAGAGAGGGACGGATATAGAAAGAGATACAGTCACAGATACACATGCAGCAGGAGGGAGATGCAATGGGCAGCACATGAGAGAGAGCAACAGAGAGAGGCCGAGGAAGAGAGAGAGACGAAGGGAGAATTTGAGAGAGAGACGTTCAGAGAGAGACGGAGGGGGAGAGAGACAGAGGGAGAGGTAGAGAGAGAGAGAGAGAGAGGGGGTGGGAGCGATGGAGGGAGAGGTGGAGAGATACATTCAGAGAGAGATGGAGGGGAAGAGAGAGGTAGAGAGAGGGGGAGAGAGAGGTAGAGAGAGCTAGATAGAGAGGGAGGGAGAGGTAGAAAGAGGGGGAGAGAGGTAGAGAGAGAGCTAGATAGAGGGGGAGGGAGAGGTAGAGAGAGGGGGAGAGAGAGGTAGAGAGAGGGGAAAAAGAGGTAGAGAGAGAGCTAGATAGAGGGGGAGGGAGAGGCAGAGAGAGAGCTACAGAGACGGAGGGAGAGAGAGAGGGAGTGAAAGGTAGAGAGAGCAACAGAGAGGGGGAGGGGGAGAAATTGAGGGAGAGGTAGAGAGAGAGAGAGACATTCAGGGAGACTAGGAGAGGATACAGAGAATGACCCGTAGTGAGGCCAACGAGAACAGAAGAGAACAGGGCGGGAGAGTAACAAAGCTGTCAGAACATTTGAAAATGGCACACTGAATCATATACATCCAAGGCTTCTGCTTTTATTTGTTCAACTGAAATTACACTGTGTTTCGTTTTTTTGTATTTGTGTTACCGGTCAAGTGAAGAGAATAAGAGACCAAGGTTATGGGGATGCATATAGAGGGAGAGAGGGAAGTGAGGCACCTTGAGCCCACACAAAAGAAAAAAGGGGACGGAAAGTGGGACCGCATCCAATCAAAACAGCTAGAGGGAGGACGCCACACACACGCATACACGTACGCACGCATGAACACACACACAGGCAGGGTTTCTAAACAGTCGGCTAGAGGTCCGCTTGGCTCCTGTCGTCGTCTACCTCCTCTTTGTTTCCTTCTCCCTAATGTCCCTCTCTAAGCCCACCTTTAGGAGGAAACGGGGCAGAACAAACCGAACAGGAGCTCAGTGGAGGGGATAAGACACTCCTCGAGGAGCCCCTACTGCTAACCCGGTGTCGAGGAGATGCTTGGCGAGCACAGGCCTGCTGAGATATTCTGCTACTAAAAGACTGCTGAGATGCTCTGCTCGTCAAAGACTGCTGAGATGCTCTGCTATACAAAGACTGTTGAGATGCTCTGCTCGTCAAAGACTGCTGAGATGCTCTGCTAGCAGAAGACTGCTGAGATGCTCTGCTCGTCAAAGACTGCTGAGATGTTCTGCTCGTCAAAGACTGCTGAGATGCTCTGCTAGCAGAAGACTGCTGAGATGCTCTGCTCGGCAAAGACTGCTGGGATGCTCTGCTATACAAAGACTGCTGAGATGCTCTGCTTGTCAAAGACTGCTGAGATGCTCTGCTAGCAGAAGACTGCTGAGATGCTCGGCTCGTCAAAGACTGCTGAGATGCTCTGCTCGTCAAAGACTGCTGAGATGCTCTGCTAGCAGAAGACTGCTGAGATGTTCTGCTCGTCAAAGACTGCTGAGATGCTCTGCTAGCAGAAGACTGCTGAGATGTTCTGCTAGCAGAAGACTGCTGAGATGTTGTGCTAGCAGAAGACTGCTGAGATGCTCTGCTAGACAAAGACTGCTGAGATGTTCTGCTAGCAGAAGACTGCTGAGATGTTGTGCTAGCAGAAGACTGCTGAGATGCTCTGCTAGCCAAAGAATGCTGAGATGCTCTGCTAGCAGAAGACTGCTGAGATGTTGTGCTATCAAAAGACTGTTGAGGATATGTTCTACTACTAAAACCTGAGATGCTCTGCTAGAAGCAGCCTGTTGAGGATATGTTCTGCTAGTAAAAGACTGTTGATGAGGTGTTCTACTAGTAACAGCTGGTTGAAGAGATGTTCTACTGCAACAGACTGTTGATGAGAAGTTCTACAAGTAGCAGACTGTTGGAGGAGCTTATCTACAAGTAACAGACCGTTTGAAAAGCTACTCTACAAGTTACAAAGGAAGAGGAAGGGGAGATGAGTGGATGTAGCTAGCCGAAATAAAGATAAATGCATCCACAGCTTTCAAAGGCAAAATTGTGTGTGTGTGTGCGCGGGCTGTTGGGTGCATGCATGCATGTGTGTTTGTGTGTGTGTGTGCCCACTCTTGCTTTGATTGCCTTTGAGCAACAGCATGAGACGTCCGACTGCTCAGACAGAGGGACACAGGGAAAAACCCTTGGTAATACAACTTGCCAGTTCATTTCATTCTGAACACTATTTTAACGTTTCCCTAGTTTAGCACGGCGACCCTATGGGCATACCTAAGGCGTGGGAGCCGGTGAGGAGCAACGACAGCAGCAGGGTCCCCACAGGCAGGAGCGCCGGCAGGGAAACCGAGGAGGCACTGCCGGCGGCCATCTTGGCTCCAGTGGGGTGGCAGAGGACCGGAGCTAACCTTCGACCTGAGGCCAGAGAGCCGAGGGCCCTACTGGGCAGGGAGTGGGGTCTTCACGCAGGCTGGGGCACTCTGAGGAAGGAGAAAGAGAGGGGGGAGAAAGGTTAATATCCAGCTTATAATTGACATGAGTCCTCTCTTGAAGGCTTACCCATACAAAAGTGACGTTAGCCTGAGTGACGTTAGCCAAAAGTTAGCCTGAGAACCATCAAAGCCATTCATCAAAATTGGAGCAGCTACACAAAAAAGCACTTGCGGCAAAACTTCAATCAACCACGTTTCTTGGCATCACAAACGATGCACTTTTTTTTCAAGACACTTTTAAAAAGGGTTTTAAATGAGTTTCACGTTGTATTTGTATTGGGTTGAACTCACGACCCTCTTTCATTTAAGCGGAGGGGCTTCATCTTGGGTGGGAGGTGGGTGACGTTCACACCTTCCTGAGAGTCCCCAAGGAGACAAAGGAAGCAATCTGCGATGGCATAGGACTAATTGAAGTCCCCCCCCCCCACTGCCACCTTCTTGTTCCTCCTCTACTCCCACTAATGCCACCCTCTTCCCCCCGTCTTTGTGACTCTGCTTTCTAATCACCCCATCTCCTGGTTCTTTGCTTATCTCAGCGCCTCGTAATTACCCAGGCGGTAATCTAGAAACCATCCCTTTGTTTTAGTGGAACTGCCATTAATCTGTGCAAACACACACACATACACACACACACACACACCCTTTCTCTTGGAGAGACGGCTGGAGAGGGGACCCTGCGACACACACACACACACACACACACGGATGTACACACACACACACACACACACACATCCTTATTGATTTGTATTGTGCATAGCACCGCTGCTCACACCCTGTAATTACATGGAGGAAATGAGAGGGGGGTACAAGGGGGTGGGAGACAGAGAGAGGGAGACAGACAGACTGACAGACAGACAGAGAGACAGAGAAGGAGGAGAGAGTGCAATGCCTGAACCCAGCAAGAGAGAGAGCGAGAGAGACTAGAGAGCGAGAGGGAGAGGAGAGGGAATTACTCCTAAATCCAAAAGTCCTACAGGAGGGTAACATGTTATTCCGGAGGTGACAGATGTAAATTAACACACAGATTGAGTGTGAGTGCGTACAAATATCCCAGCCTCCTTTGCAGTAGTACCCTTCAGCGACTAAGCTGCTCGAGAACCAAGCGTAATCTCCCCCTGAAACACACCAAACAACGTGTTTTAGTTTCCCCCAAAACATCTAAACGTACATTTAGTCCTATGCTTTGTCTCCGTTTTTCTTGTGTCGTTTGTTTCCCTGTGCCTGTGGCCCCGGAGGATGGAAGGAGAGCCCAGAGCTAATCCTATTGAAACCACGCAGCCCAGACAGCGCAAGGCAACCTGCGCCAAGACGCTCTCGCCTTTTCACCGCCGCAGGGCCAATCTATTCATCTGCCTCAGAAGCAAACAAACATGAAAGAGCACTCTGACTTCACTTACACGCACACACACACACACACACACACACACACACGTGTACGTGCACGCCGCCTCACACAACAAGTCAAAAGCCACGTTTCCACGCACGCACGTGGCTTTCGGAAGGGAGGTTGCCAAGAACACACGCGTAATACACACGGGCGTGCCATTTGTGTTTACAGTATCCGTAAGCTTACAGGTCGACTTGTGTAGACACGCCGAGTATATACAGGCCAAACATTGCACAAACACACACACAACACCTTATTTAAGTCCACAATAGCTTCCATTGTGGGGCACATCGTCGAGTAGGGGTGGGCGAGCGCCCAGAGAGACTCACAATGAGAGGACACGGGCGACGACATGTGCCGGGATACGCAAACTTTGCGTCGTTCCCAGCCTGGAGGGCAGGCGATGTCACTGATGGGTAGGGAGAGAGAGGATGAATGGATATTGAGTAGGCTCCAAACAGAAAGAAAGCGAATTCTGGAAGCCCCGGTCGGTGCTGGATGACGGCCTCAAGGCCCCATCAGGCCCTGGCTGGACTGTTTTGGCTGGTCTGTAATCTGTATCGTTCAGGTCATACACGGTAACAGGGCAGATAAAAGATGATTACTCTTTCGTTTTGTGAGAGTTCCACTTAAATCCAGCGACATCGAAAATACTTTATGCTTATGTTTATGCTTTGCTGTATCATTAAGGGCTGTTTATATCTAATAAGCATTATGAGAACTGATAGGAATGATTCTTAATCCGAATGCAAGTCGTTGGCCCATGTTTTTGTGTGTGCTTTCGGATGCCAGGTATAACTTGGGTAGGATTAAACAGGGGGTTTGGCAATGTCAGCAAAGTCTCTAACCAATCGGTTTATTGATCCTACGAACGATGAACCAACCAATCAAAATCTTTTCGCTTTTGCTTAGAAATAATCGTATTCATACCATTGCATCCTTGAAACATGCACCACTCACGTTTGACAAATAGTATCTGTGAATTCGAACGACGGGTTTGAGATAATTACAATTTAAACGGTCTGGCATTCATACTGTGAAGACTAGGAGTACAATGTCTCGGCGGCTACCACCTCACACAATCTCCACTAGCAACTGTGACCTACCATTAGTGTATTGTAATCATGCCACCAGGACTGCTCAGCGAGTGGTTTCGAAAAACACTCAACGCCATGCTGGACCTTTGCATAGTGGAGGCTTTCTTTCACTATGGTGATAACTGACAGGGCAACTACGACAACTAAAATTGTAACGATTTGTAGCTTGACTTTTATTCATCCCTCCTTGGTTAAGGTTGCGAGGCAAATAGGGACATTTGTATACTTCTCCAACGGTGTGTTTGTGTTCTGCTTCGGTTTGCAGTAAGATTCATTTGAAGTGGCCACGGCTACGCGGGTATCAATCAAGCGTGCCATGGACACACCCACACAGTCCTGATCATACATTGATCAGCAAAACAACACATATTCCTTATATTTACGTTTATCTATACGCACATTTTGGTACACACACAGGCGTTATATATCAAAAATCACACATGCATTTTTGATATTCATGGCCTTGTTGTCTGTGGAAGATGGACCTGGGGGAGTCCTGCCTGCATTGATCCCAGCCGTCAGAAGAGTGTGGCTGTTATCACCGCACGTGGTCAGGGAGATGCAGCTCCACTTTCCCGCCCTGTCTCGCCATTAACACCCCCGTATAAATAGAACAGAACTGGAAAAAAAAAAAACACGCCCCATCCCGCAAGCCCTCGCTAAAAGCCAGCAACGCACACCTCTCCCGAGACGAGCTCGGAAATGGGCTCCAAATTGAGATAAAAAGGGTACTTCAGTTGTTTGTTTCAGGCTAGCCTAGCGAGGGGCTAATCGATCGCTAAAAACATTCCCCGCCCAAACCGTTATTCACATTAGCTGGATGCAAAAGGAAACCATGGTGGTGAAAGTGGTATTCGGAAGCGGTATTTTACCTCCTCTGTGTTAAGGAGGAGTCAATACAAAGATCGCTCTTTGGTTTAAAAAGGTACATTCTAGTGTGGTGTAACACAGCTTGAAATCGAAGGCTAATGATACAGTCCTTGCCACACCACTTATTGCAACATGCACGTATTAGCGATCAATGTCTTACAAGGAATAAACTAAAGGGTGGGACAGGCTGTTTTAAACCCTTCATAGTAACATGACTTATCGCTAAATCCCTCACTAATTTTAATTTGTAGCCTGGCTGACCCTACATTAACTTTTATTTGAATTTTAAACAACGTCGGGTCGTTGTTTGACTGTTGTTCATACATCGCAGCCAGAGCTCTAGTTTGTGCCCTTGAATCATTCAATATATTTTGGTTTATTTTACCAAAAAAAAAAAGAAACTATTTGCTATTGAGCGAAGCATTGAGTAACAAACTGATGTGTACGGTCATGTTGATCTTCCTCTTGAACACCGCTGTGTTTCTGAGTTAAGACAGCTGTCTCTCAAGGGTTGGAGTGGAGGTCCTCAAATCCAAGGATTCCCACATCATACATGAATGGGTGGACATCTACTTAGATTGTTTGTGTGTGTGTGCGTGTGTGTGTACGTGCGCATGTGCACGCGTGTTTTTGTGAGGAACAGCTTCAGGAGCAAGTCGTCACTCGCTGTTTATTTTCTCCGGCAACCAAATTTGGATTGGAAATCATCCTCTTAGGTGTTCTCTCAAGACATGCTGCAGATGATTACGAAACACCAGAGAATTAGCGTGTGCGTGTGCGCATGGCATGCAGGCACATGTGTTTTGTTATCCATTCAGGCAATACCACCACAAAATTAAATAAAAGGGAGTCAGGCGAGTGGGGGCTGTTTACTAAATCAAAGTGTGCCAGATTCCTGCATTTCATGGTGCGTGGTTGCTTATCGCACAAGGCTCCCATCTCATTCAGTTCTGGACCAGTCCAGGTTACTGAGAGGTGTGTGTGTGGGGGTTGGGGATATGCCATGATTCTGACACTAGCTGGATGGTTTTTATCCATTAGTGGCTGAAGTTTTTTGGATCGCAATGGGCTTCTGACCAGAAGAGTGGAATTCAACAAGCAGGTTTCTGGTTTTGACTTTCTGGTCAAAGATCCCCCTCCGGTCTTGTTAAGGCAATGTTTAGTGGCCTGTTGTGGGGAATATGAGTGGTAAATCCACATGAGCAAGGGGGCAAGGCAAGGAGAGTGTTGAAGTGTGCTTAACACATGGCACATGCTAGTTATTCAGCACCAGGCGGGATTAATTTAAATATATAATCCGCAGGGTTTGTTTGACTGTTTGTGTCAACCTTGTGAATTAAACATTTCATGCTTCACTTCCCCTTCAGTGATTTAAAGAATATGCCTGGTTCAGAATGGCAGAATGCTCAAATATGAAGCTATGGCGTGCTCTGTAAGAGTAGTATAAAACATAGAAATAATGAAAAGCTAGGCCCAAGTCTAGGCCTTATTGGTAATAAGGAAAGGAAAGTAAGTGACTGTCAAAGAGAAATTCTGCTGGCCACATTATGTGACTAAACCAACCCCATCTTATACAACCTTGATGACACAGACGGCCTTAAAAGCAGACTGCTTTGCAATCATAGAATCCATAACATTTTCGATAATCATCATCAAGTTCAAACATTTCAGGCTAAAGGTTCTCAATTAGCTCACCACTGCTGTTGGTCTGCTGTTGAAATAAAGAAAAATGTTCTCAGTTATTTGTGAGGGTCCACGGCCGCAATGACAAGCTCTTTATCTTAGACCAGCGGCAGTCTGCTTTGAGTTTCAAGCCGTTGGAGAAACCGAGGACACATGAATGTAACTTGTGGCTGCTTCGTGTGGGGTGGCCTTGTGACTGTATTTCTGTTTAACTGGGTCTTGCGTGCGGAGGGAGATCTTAACCCGAGGTAAACCCAGACCGCCCAGGCTCTGACTCTGCAAGCAATCATGTTGTACCCCAGCAAACCCAAATCCTTAAGGTGATTTCAGGTAAAATGACCAGGCTCTGCCGCTCACTCTCTGTCGGTCTGTGTGTTTGTCTCTGAGTGAGGGTGGGGTAGTGGTGTGTGTGTGTGTGTGTGTGTGTGTGTGTGTGTGTGTGTGTGTGTGTGTGTGTGTGTGTGTGTGTGTGTGTGTGTGTGTGTGTGTGCGTGCGTGTACGGAAGTGCCCATGAGTGTGCATATACGTGAGCAGAATCTACAATTACATCTAAATCCTTCATCTCCGTTTCCCTTATTCCCTAAAGCCCCCCCCCCCCCACACACACACACACACACACACACTCACTCACACCACTCCACCATCCCCCCACCCTTTCGTTCTTTCCCTCTATCTCATGCATACTTAACTCTGCCTGCATTGTAGATGTTGGCCTGGAAATCGCATGCATTTGCATGGATCTTCAGGACTATTATGTAAATGTATGAGTGTCTACCTTTACACCTTCCTGTCTAACTATTTTCTTCTTGCCAAGCTGTTCTTCCCGCTCTCTACGTTTCTCTTAAGAAGGAATGCTAACCTTAAGTACCCCTCTCTCCTAGCATGTGTGCAATATATATAACTATTTCAATTTCTAATGAGACATAAAATGACTTCTCAGTGTCTTATGTGCAAGATTAGCCCTTTTTCTACATTCATTAGAGATCCATGCCCTGTAAGAGAAGTCTACAACATTCCCCGAAAGATAAACTCATACTCTGAGACTGCAACCACAGCTTCCTGGCATCCCAAGTCAATGTAAATATTCCATGGGATGACGATGTATAATTGAGTGCTGGAAGGCAAAAAACGACCAGAATACTAATGGACCAAAGTTTCTACCTCGTTCCCATAATCCTCAAAAAGCCTTGGGTGACAAAGGCATCATCGTGTGCACGGTGTGGAAGTCATCGTTTAACCCCTTCATCTAAAGCCACCGAGGGTGAATTCAGACACATGTCACCTGGCAACAGGTAGGGGCTAGTGTGTTACGCTGAAGGTACCTAAAAGCCGGGACACGACATACGTTGGGGATCGAACCCAGAACCTTTTCCACTGGGATTCGAACCCCGGAGCCATCCGATAAGCCGCACCGATATCCTACTCTTTCCAACTACCCTCCCTCAGCGAAGCGTCCTCTGTCTCCAACACGTGGATGCCATTAGGGAAGAGAAAACTCACTCCTTCTTGGCTTGTTTTTTTAACGATCTCTGGAAGGGTCATTTTTTACGTGGTTGGAGGGGCACTCTAGCCCCCCCCCGTGACCTCATTAAGAGATTGTCAAATCCCCGGCCCTGGCAACCCCCGCAGTGGGAGACACTTTCCCATGAGCCTTTGTCCCTCGATCATACCACCATAGACACCCCAGCCCATGGCCGCCCCCTCAGAAGAAGGGAACCAAAGGAGGAGTGATGGAGAGATCAACTGCGGTTCTTCAGCAGCTCGTGGGAGGGCTTGCGTAAGCCTACCACCACCCCTCCCCCCCCAACCCCAGAGAGACAACTAACCTAAGCATGGGTTCTCAAGAACATCAAGTTTTTACAAGAATAAACCCCACTTCCAATCATCTGCAGGGCTTTTATTCCACAGAGAAACGTCGAACCACCGGTTAAAAAACATGGCCAACTCAGGTCCTAACAATCAAGAAGAAACATGCACCTTGTTGTTCTTTATTATAAGGAAGGTTGTTGGAATCATGTTTTAAGCTTGATTGTTTTAAGCAATGTGTTTTATGCTAGACGGGTGAAAAGCAATTCGGCTATTTTTATCACACTGAAACAAATCCCTCAACATTGGGCCTGGTGTGTGTGTGTGTGTGTGTGTGTCACTCTGCCTGTCTGACTCTCTGTGTGTCTGGCTGTGTGCGGTCGTGTCTGTCCTCAGAACAAACAGAAGGATAAAAGCGGCGTCTTAAGTCCAAAAGCGCTTGGCTTCAGTGTCTTTACCTCCGCCACTGACCCCCTCCCAAACCGGGCTCAGCAGGAAATGACCTTCGCCTGAACATTATGAAGCTGTGCTTTCCAGCCAATAAACACGCGGCTCCCTGTGGCCTTCCTCTTAAACTGTCCTCCGTTAAAGGTTGAGCACAGGCGTAGAGTCGCTGGCGGTGGTTCTGTGGGGGGGTGTGGGTGTGAGAGGAGGATAATGGTAGTAATGGGCAGCCATTTTGTTTCGTGTGAGAAGCGTGACCGATTTTGTGTCTGCTGTCCGACCCCGGCTGACCACTGCACGGCAGTGCATGTTGGCATGGAAACAAACACACACACACACACACACACACACACACACACACACACACACACACACACACACACACTCTCAAACACACACTTTCACAGACATATGCGCAGATACACACCAACCAGACAAAACACACACACACACACACACACACACACACACACACACACACACACACACACACACAGACGGACAAGACCGTCTGGCAACCATCACCAAGGTCACAGGTTAGTGATCTCCATCCCTCCCTCCCTCCCTCCCTCCCTCCCCCACACCCCTGCAGCCAGTACCTGAGCCAGACAGGGCCAGGGATAGTGCAGGGGGAAACAGAGCTGTTCATTATCGGAGAGACACTGAGAGGTGGTGTGTGTGTGTGTCTGTGTGTGTGTGTCTGTGTGTGTGTCTGTCTAGTATTGGGATGACGGCACCCGTTGGGCCCTGCCCAAAAGATGAGGACAATGATCGCAGTGTCAACGATGGCCTGCTGCTCTGGTGGGCAAAAGGGGGGGGGGGGGGGGAGACAGAGGGAGACTGGGAGGGAGGCGGATAGAAATAGACATCGAGGGAGACAAAGATCGAGAGGGGAAGGGTGGGAGTGAGACAGGGAGAGAGAGAGAGAGGGAGAGGGACAGAGGCTGAGAGGAGGTGAGAGCGAGACAGAGAGCGAAGGAGGGAGGGATAGATTGATAGAGATACAGAGGGAGGTGGAGGGAGAGAAGAAGAGGGAAGGGGAGAGAGAGAAGAAGAGGACAAGGGAGAGGGAGGACAAGAGGGAAGGGGAGAGAGAGAAGAGGAAAGGGGAGAGAGACAAGAAGAGGGAAGTGGAGAGAGAGAAGAGGAAAGGGAAGAGAGACAAGAAGAGGAAAGGGGAGAGAGACAAGAAGAGGGAAGTGGAGAGAGAGAAGAGGAAAGGGGAGAGAGACAAGAAGAGGAAAGGGGAGAGAGAGAACATGTTGAAGTGGTTGGAATGGCGACGGAAGCACACAGGAGTGTACATGCTTCCGATGGACCCGAGGAAGGGAATACTATTATTTAGAGTGAGGAGAGACGAGACCGGAAGGAGGAGGAGGACATTAAGAACTGATCCCCACACCTCCTCGTGGGGGAGGGAGAACAGGAGAGCTGGGAGAACGCTAGGCAGCAGCTCCCTCGCAATCTGTTGCTGAGCAAACGTTGTGCGGTGGAGGCACACGGCCATTAGCGCTGGACGGCCACAAACAAGTGGTGTGCTTCTGATTTGCAGAAGGCACACGAAGCTGTTCCAACCCGACCCAAAACCAAAATCAGCTATGCCGTCCTCAAACAAAATCCAATAAAAAATATATGTCGAAATGATTTACACACAAAGAAATGAGAAACTAGTCTTTAACATGCTTAAACACGGCACGATTGTTAAAGGTCATTTACATAAACTGTTCTCTTTTATTATAGGAGCCCATTTGTACCATCCTCAAGTACAAAAAGAAAAAGACATCATTATGTGGAATTATTTTTTCAGTCTGTTCAAGAGGCCGAGCGGTGAATGGGGATGAATACAAGTCTAGACAAGTTACCTTTTCTCAAGGGCCATTAACCCAACCACCCACACCCAGCCCCCCACCTCCTCCATCTATCAGTTATCATGAAAGAGAAGAAAGAGCTTTCATTTGGTTAATGTGAGCCCGACTCATCGGAAGAGCAAGAATCCCTTTATTTATTTTCCTGTAACAAAGGGTAAAGAGCTCCTCGCTGTAAACGCGGGTTGCCTTCAGATGCCGAGATGGAGAGATAGCGTGCTATCTTTAGGCCTGTGGATATCAGCAGGGCAGATCAGATATACAGTCATGGTCTTTGACGACGTACGGGCTCACATCCAAGTCATATCCTGATTTGATATTGTTCAAATGCTTTTTGATCGCTCGCCGAGTCATTCAAGCAATCTCAAAGATGTCAAGGATAGGATAACCACTGACGATAACGTTTTATATTTAATTTCACACTTCACATTTTATTCCATTTATGCCATTTTATTCACGACGACGATGTTAGTTGTGCTGTCTGTTTACGGTGTTTAATTAGAATCTCCTCGTTCTGATAAAAGGGAAATTCAAATAAATAGTGTGTTACGACTCTAACCGTATTGACTCCAGTGAGTCGACAAAGGGTGGTTTGAAGAGGGAGGGCAAAATACAAGCTTACCCACCCGGACCCCCCCCCCCCCCACACACAAGCTATCAATCAAGCGGACATCGCAAGGAACGGAGACAGATGGACAAGTTGACCCCAGTAACTGTGGCTGTCTGTCTGTGTGTCCGTGTGTCCCAACCCCCCCAGGTAAACAAGAAAGAGGAAGACAACTGGTCCACTTTCACTAGCTCTGACACCTTCACTCACCACCGCAACTACCACCAATAAACACACACACACACACACACACACACACACACACAGGAGATATATACACACATGGCAGTGGTGTATTATTACATAGAAAAACATACAGCTTACATAGAAAAATAACATGAAAACAGACTCAAGGGCATGATAGAGTAGTCACAGGGGGCTCTGCTGTTGGGACAGGCAGTGAGAAATGCGGTGGGTTCCCCAAGGTCTTCCTGCCCTTAATTATCTATATATGAAAACACAGAGTCACTGAGACCTTTCTCCACCACACACACACACACAAACACACACACACACACACACACACACACACACACACACACACACAGTCTGTGGATAACATGGAAAGGGTCACAGCAGGGAAAGTTCCGTGCTCTCTGGTTGGAGAGGTCAAAGGGCATGTGTGTTGACCCCAGATGGCTTGGGCGCTGGTAGGCCAAAAGGGAAGGGGTGGGGGACACAAAATCCAGTGAATGTATTCCATCTTTATGGGCGACTGAAACAATGGACTAGTGTTGAAGACCGCCCTCCCACAGCTTTTCTCTCTTCCCCTTCCCTCACTCTGTCCTCCTCCTCTTCTTATCTCTCCTTCCATCTCTCCTTCCATCTCTCTCTCTCTCTCTCTCTCTCTCTCTCTCTCTCTCTCTCTCTCTCTCTCTCTCTCTGTACCCACCATTCCTCCATGATTGGCTGGTCCAAAGTGTGTGTGCACGTGCGTGCGTGTGTGTGTGTGCACGTGCGTGTGTGTGTGTGCCCATGCGTGAGACAGAGGTCTTCATTCAGCGCGGGGCGTGAACGTGGGCAGGAGCAGTCAGCAGACGGCGTGCCCATTCTCCCTCGCAGCACACGTGCGCAAGCAAAGAGACAGGGCCGCATGAATGTGCACATGCAAATGTGGGCACGTCCATCATATGCATTATTCACACATGCATAACTACATACATGCATAACTACACACACGTACACATACACTTCACAGTCTGATCAAATAGACCCGAACCAGCTGTTGGCTGAGTGAGTACAGGGAAGAGCGAGAGAGGAAGATAGAAGGGGGGTAGGGTCAGAGGTCAAGGGTCAGACAGCTGGCAAACCTCTTAAAAATCCTCTTTTTTCGTTTTACACGACACAGCATTCCTCCGTCGTCCACTGCCTACCCATCTATCCCTGTCTTACTGGTGTGTGTGTGTGTGTGTGTGTGTGTGTGTGTGTGTGTGTGTGTGTGTGTGTGTGTGTGTGTGTGTGTGTGTGCGCACACATCTCTTCAAGACGTACAACCGAAGGACGAAAATAATGATTTTGAATCTTCAGCAGACAAGAGGCCATTTTCCTTTCTCTCTAGCGCGCTGAACACAAACAAGTAAACAAAAACACTCATTATCCCCCAACTCTTTCTCCTCCTAACCCCTTTCCCCTGCTGATTCCCCCTCCATCTCTCTCTCTCCCCCCAACCCCCCCCCGTCGTTTCTCCAGCCAAACGACTCTGCATGCCTGCCTGCTGTGGCCAGGGTCCCACCATACAAGGAGACACACACACCATGCGAGAGAGACACTTGGAGAGCGCGAGAGAGGGAGACACAATGACAGAGAGCTACAGGGAGGAGTGGGAAAATCTATACTTTTGACACTTTGCTTTCGAAAATGAACTGACTTGACATCTATATCCCAGCCAACTGGGCACACACACACACGCACAGAGATTGTTCATTGCGCTACATTAGAAATGGGAGAGAGAAGGAACGTTGAATAGAAGAGACAGAGAAAGAGAGAGAGGGAGAGAGAGAGAGCAAGACAGAGAGAGAGAAAGCGAGAGAGATAGAGAGTGAGCGTGACAGAGAGAGAGAGAGAGAGAGAGAGAGAGGGCGAGAGAGAGAGAGAGCGAGAGAGAGGGAGAGAGAGAGATAGTAACAACGTAACATGAGGAAGAAGATAAAGTTCAGGGTGAAAGAGACTGGATAAAACGTGAGAAACAGTCAAACGTGTACACACATAATCCCGTGGGTGGGATCGAGAGACGGGTTGAAACATTATGGGGGGGGGGGAACAACCACAGCAGGCCAATCACATCGATAGGTGTGTCCGATAGGCCGACGGGAGTCTGCAATTTACATGTGAGAGTAGAAACTGAAGCCATGCATATGGACCCTGCGCTTCAGAGACCTGGGACTGCATAATATCCATCGATTGCTTCCATTTCTTTTCATATCATCTTAATTATTTAGTCATTTAGCAGACTTTAAATAATCAATTCTGTGTTTTCTGTATTAACTATGAAGACATGTGGCCCCTCTCCAAATAACTAATTTGTTTGTGTGACTAGGGAGCGGGTAGGGGCTGGGCATGGTGCTCAGAGATGCCTGCGGTGGGATTCGAACCGATAACCTTCCAACTGAGCCGCGAAGCCCTCCTCTTTCGTGGTCGTCAATTTCCTATAGAAAACGACCAGATCCAATAAAACTCAAAACCTTGAAGATATAAACGTTCATTTTGTTTTAATGGAGGAAGTTGGTTTTGTCTAGGTTTATTTTAAACTGTAGGTTTGAGGCTTCCAGCCGGAGAGAGCTTGAGCCTAATTGGTCTCATGCGACCGTCGTTATGGCAACAGGACTTCCATGTGGAAAATAAATATTTATAATTAATTTACATTTCTATTTTAAAAACACTTTTGGTATTTGGTAGGGTTACTTTGCATGGTTTCTGGCCATCCACCGGTGACCAGATTAAAAACTGGAAACAGAAAAGAGAATAATTTAAAAAGTGAGAGAGAGGGAGAGAGCATAATTTGCTCTCTTTGCTTTAAGTATTGGCAGGATAACCGAGAGACCATAGTCCATAGTCTCCCTGGCTCGGTACACTCTGCTCTCTCACACACACTAGCCATTGTGACTTAATATTGAGTGCTTTTATTTTCTTACTCCTTTCAGTTTTGGCCAATGCCATGAGAGCATTTGTTTGTGTGCCCGCCTAGCATTCAAGGTCCACCAATCACTACTCAGTTAGAGTCCAGTCACGACGCCTAGGGTGGAAGGAAGGAGAGAAAAGAGATCGAGAGCAGATGACGTAATAGCGGTAGTTACAAAGTGGACAAACATAACACACAGGTAAGTGCTCTGTAACACACACACAAGATGGAGACGGAGGGAGAGAGAGAGAGAGACCGACCAAATGCTCTCGTTGCGATACAGCATATTTAAATTGTGAATTTCAGACAAAGAGGGATTCAGACAGTTCTCAGTTGTATGATTACGATCGGCTACATTGTATAATGTGTGTGCATACGTGTGCATGTGACTGGCCCGTGTGCTCCACCTCAAGCTGTTCAGCTGTCGTCCGGCTCGCTCAGCAAGGAGCAGGCAGATCCATATGGTCTTCCCACCCCCTCCTCCTCCTCATGGGACTGTGTGTTAGTACATCCGTGTGTGTTTGTGTGCGTTATTACATCCGTGTGTGTGTGTGTGTGCCTGTGTGTGTGTGTGTGCGCGCGTGCGTGTAAACGTGTGTGTGTGCGCGCGCAAACACAGCACGTACATCCGAAGAGTCACAAAGTATGCCGCACACACCCAATCCCACACACACACGCACACACACACGCACGCACACACGTCAGGAAACCCCCACAAGTAGGCAGGGTAAATAGCTCTGACCCTCATTGAGTAGGGGGCTCATCAGGGTGTGTGTGCGTGCGTCTCTGTGCCTGAGAGTGAATGACTGCGCAGGTGTATGTGTGTACAACACTGAAGGAAGACAAAAAACGCCCCCATCCACACCACGCCACCCCTGCTCTTACTCAGGCCCGCTCTCTCCCTGTATATCTCAGAGCCGGAGTACCAGCCTGCAGTGTGCATGACAACAGCGGCACTGCGCCAACACACTGAGGGCTCGGCTGCCAAGCTGTGGAACTTTACAGACGTCTGTCTATTCTGAGTGCCCGGGACAGAGAGGACTGTGGCCCTAAGAGAGAAGGGGGGGGGGGGGGGGAAAGAGGGAGAGAGACAAAGACACAGCAGGCGGAGAGAGAGGAGAGAGAGGGGGATGGAGAGAAGAGAGACGGAGGGAGATAACAGAACGAGAGGAAGGGAGATGGATATAAGGATGGGGAGAGGAGAGAGGAATAGACACAGAGCGTGAGAGAGAAGGAGAAGAGGAGAGAGTGGGAAAGGACGATCTATAGAGCGGTGGAGGGACACAGTACGACAAAGATAAAGAGAGAGAGGGACAGAGACGGAGAGAGAGAGAGTGATTTTTGCTGAATCGCTTTGCAAAGCACCTTCAGCAGCCATCTGTGACCATTCGAGCATGACCAGTGGACCAATTCCCGACAAGCCCGCGCACACACACACACACACACGCACACAAAACTCACACACACAACGACTAAGAGCTCTCCGTGATGGAAACATCTAGAAACCCTCCAATTGTTTCTGTGTCACCGCTGTTTCAAATCAAACATTTATTATAGACATTCCTCTCCGGTCGGATTTAGAAAGGGACATGCACTGTATTGCTCAAGGACATTTTAATAGGCCACTTTACTTAAGACTTTAGTCTCATGACTCAGTGATACGTCCCTGATGCGATCCAACGACAGACGGGAGAGATGGGGAAGAGAGAGCAAGAGAGAGAGAGAGAGAGAAAGGGCGGGACAGAGAGAGAAAGGGGGGGGTTGAGAGAACGAGGTAGGGAGAGCTAGAGCAAGTAATGGTGGGAGAGAGACAGACTAGATGAGAAAGACAGAGACAATTCAAAAAACATGGTAATTTGTTTTTGAAACACTCAACGGGACATTGAATATTTCTGTCCTTGGAATAACAACCCGGGGAATCCAGTTAGAGTGTTTTAGAGTCCACATAAAACCGCATACTTTAGCAAAATATGAAGTTGGCCCGCTCCTAGACGCAATGGGCTATTGTATTTCAGGAGGAGAAAAAAAACCTTCACAGATACACAGGCCTAATTGTGTTTCTGTTTTTAAAAATATGCAACGAAAGAAAAGTGTGTGCGCGTGTGTGTGTATGTTGACAATAAGGTCCCGTGCGACGGGTATAATAACCGGGGAATTTCAGCGTGCTGTTTACTACAGCGTCAACTCATGATGGAATATGAACAACAGGCCTCTCCACTTACCTGAACAAGGGGGAGAAGGGGGGTGAGGGGGGAGAGAGAGGGATAGAGGGGGAGAGAGGAGAGAGGAGTAGAGACACATGGAGAGGAAACCAGGCCAGAACAAGAGGAGAAAACAGGAGTGCAGGAAGAGGAGGAGAGAGTTTTGTGTCATGAAGGCGGTCATAAGGCTGCCGTCTCTCGACGCCGTGGTAACCAGAGCCCCTCCTCGCAATCCCCCCCCCACCATCACAGATAACACTTGGCTCATTGTACCCCTCTGACCCCTTCTACCCCACACACACAGCACACACTAGCCTTTTCTCTGGTTCTCTCTTAATTCACAACCAAAAGGACAGTCTGTCGTCTCTCTTCCTCTTCGTTATTATTTAATTCCTTCTGCTCCTCCCGAATCCCATCCATTTCTTTAAGACTTGTTTACCCTGGTCTCTTGCTTCCTCCCTCTCTCTATCTCTCTCTCCCTAGCCTCTCTCCCCCACACTTCCTTCTCCTCCCTCCCTTCAGTCCACAGCCTCATTATATCTCTCCTCCTGTGTCAACGTCTCATCCCTCCATCCTGCCGTTTTTTTCTCTTCTTCCTCACCCCCGTCTCTGTTTACTCTTCCTGTGCGACTTCTGTCGCTTCTAACGGTCTCATTCCTCGGTCCAGCGTCGGGGAAGAGGAACACACCCACACACCAGAAGAAAATAAATCACACTTTGTCTAAACCCAAAGGACGGTCTCCTGCACACACACACACGCACACAAATTCTAATTTAGCCAACACACAAACAGACCGGGGCAGCAAGCACACACTAAACCGTCAACGTAAACTGAGGCACCTGGCTCTTAAGTAGACTGTGTGTGTGTGTGTGTGTGTGTCTGTGTGTGTGTGTGTGTGTCCACACGAAGGTGCATGTGTATGCATGTGTGTGTCTAAAACCTTTGCCGTCTTCCATCAGAGACGAGAAGGCCACCTCGGACCACACACACCGGCTAGACCCCCCCCCACCTGGCTGTTGTTTGGTCCTGATGTCTGGCATGGGACCCTCATCAAATGGCACCCTGATATTCAGAGCACGGCCCACAACAAATCGATCCTAATTAAATTATTGACTTGACGGATCGCCATGGAAACATGGGCAAGGGAGAGAGAGAGGAAGGGGGAAAAAAAACAGACGGAGAAAAAGGCAAATATGCAGACTGAAAGCAGCCTTCACCCGTTTCCCAGCTGCTCTCTCTCTATCCAGGTCCTACCTTCGAGCCATCCTGCATTCCAGGAGGGGATGCTAGTCCAGCCTTGTGTGCTGACATTTTAATGAGGGTTTAGGAGACAGAGAACCTCTGAGCACCCCACACACACACACACACACACACACACACACACACACACACACACACACACACACACACACACACGCACTAAGGCCAGCATTCCTCACCATTGGGAAAGGTCCATTACCTCTAACGACCCAACAATCGTTTACGATAATCTCTCCTTACAACTATTCACCGTTGTCTTACTGTATAAAAAGGTACACATGCTAGCAGCTGGAACACAGCGCTGGCATCAAAATGGAAACAAAAATGGCCGCCACAGCTTGAACTTGAAGTCTCGTCAAATGGAGGCCTGTTGTAGTTCTGATGTGTCTGTTAGAAGGTTTAAAGTCAATCCCGCTGGAGTTGACTGATGCCTCTGTAGGGGGCCCGATGGTGGTTGTATTAAATTAGGTCTTCACGTTGGAAGACAGTAGACACCAAGAGGTCCGTGGAGACATCCACACACACGTCGTGCACACGTGTGTGTGTGGCGATATTAACCTTAGGGGGCAGCGATTACATTAACCTTTCGAGAGGCCCGGGGTTAGCACACACACGAGGGGGGAGACAGGCGTTGGGGAGCTCCACTACGACGACGAGAGAGAGACAGAGAGAGAGAGAGAGAGAGACAGAAGACAGAGACAGAGACAGAGAGAAGAGAGAGAGAGAGAGAGAGAGAGAGAGAGAGAGAGAGAGAGAGAGAGAGGGAGAGAGACAGAGAGAGAGAGAGAGAGAGAGAGAGAGAGAGAGAGAGAGAGACAGAGATAGAGACAGAGACAGAGACAGAGACAGAGAGAGAGAGAGAGAGAGAGAGAGAGAGGGAGAGACAGAGAGACAGAGAGACAGAGAGAGAGAGAGAGACAGAGACAGAGACAGAGACAGAGAGAGAGAGACAGAGACAGAGAGAGAGAGAGAGAGAGAGACAGAGACAGAGAGAGAGACAGAGACAGAGACAGAGAGAGAGACAGAGACAGAGACAGAGACAGAGACAGAGAGACAGAGACAGAGACAGAGACAGAGACAGAGACAGAGACAGAGAGAGAGAGAGAGGGAGAATGATAAAGTAGTGGAACGATGGGTAGAAAGAAAAAAAAAGAGAGGGGAAGAAGGGGGGGGAGTTATGAAGAGAAATACCCCAAAAAAAGAAGGAGAAAGAGTGAGAACCATAAAGAGAAAGAGAGTAGAAGAGAGACGGAGAGAGAGAGGGACCCAGTACTGCAGTGCTGCCGGTGGGTAGAATTAATGAGATTGTAGATATCTGCATGGCTGCACATTTTGACTGGGCTGCTTCAGATGGGTGGTAGTGGGTGTGTGTGTGGGGGTGACGAAGAGGAGGACGGAGGGAATGGAGGATGAGGAAGCAAAAGGAGGAGCACAGAGTGGGGGTGTTTGGGTCAGGAAGATTGAATGACGCAAGCACACACACACACACACACACACACGCACGCACGCACGCACGCACACACACGCATCTCGTTTCCAGCTCACCGTGAAAAACCTTGACTTAACCTTGCTCCTCGTAGAGGACACTGTGTGTGCGTGTGTGTGTGTGCGTGTGTGTGTGTGTGTGTGTGTGTGTGAGTGTACGTGTCTGTGTCTGTGTGTGTGTCTTCCCGCGCAGCCAGAAGTCAATTTTGTGTTTGCCCTCTTCGATCACCATGCATTAAGCCTCATTGAAATTCAGCGTACTGAATGCAAACACACACACGCACACACACACACACACCCATGTTAGCGTAAATAGCGTAGCTCTCAAAGATGGATGACATCAAGTCTCTGAGACGCAGGACAAACACAGGCGTCTACTAATGTCGCGGCGTCCGCGGCCATTAGCCCTAATGAACAACGTGATGTCCTTGTAATCCACGGACCCATAATTCATGTCCGTCTTATCCAATTAAACAATATTTACACTCCTCTGCAGCCAGAGAACCGCTCCAAGGACTCCCATCTACTGGGGGAGAAGTTTGCTTGAGGGGATCTTTTTAAAGGTTTTTCTCCTTCCCAGTCCGGTATAACCGGCTGACACCAGAAATAGCCGGAGTAGATACTTGTGTGTGTGTGGGGGGGAGTGCGTGTGCCTGTGTGTATTGTTTTATGAACCTTTGCACTGTTGTGGAGAGGGAAATGGAGAGTGTTAGAGGGCAGCTAAAATAAACATGAATTGCTTTATTTATATTGTAAAGGTATGTGCGCCATGAAAAAGTCAAGACATTGACCATTTTCAATCCCACATACAAACCGTGTGTTGGTGTGTATTTTGAAGCATGCAGTTAACTGTCATGTATTAAATAATGTGAACCTAGAGACACGACAGACTGACGTGTACGATACAAAATAGGGGGAAGACATGTAGAAAGAGGGGATTTCTGAACCTGTAGAATGAAAACATTTTCTTAACCTTCCCGACCTGACATGAACAAAGTCAAAGGAAAAAACGGCTTTCCCCCCCTCTCCCTCTCACCTTTGTGTTGCTCTCTCCCTTGTCTTCCTTTCTCTCTCTCTCTTTCCCACCATTTCTCTCCATCACTTGGTGTGGCTTTCTCTCCCACTTCTACCTCTCTTTCTCTCTCTCTTCCCCCTTCTCTCTCTATAACTTTGTGTGGCTCCCTCTCTCTCCCCCATCTCCTTCTCTCTGAACCCATTCTGCTGTTGCAGTGATAAAATATTTACAAGAGGCTTGGCGGCCATTACATCCAAAGACAACAAGCATTCACCTTCACCGGCGTACTCTCCCAAGTCTACTAGGAAGAGCAATGGGCTGACACCGCGGCGTACACACAAAATGTCTGACACGCACTACACATCAGACACACACAATAAAACAGTAAACCGCACAAATTCCCACAGATACACTGAAATGCGTACCCACACCTAACATAATTGGAAATGATTTGGGGATGTTGACAACAGCGGCTGTTTGAGGAAACACTCCAAAAGTGAGGCAACATGTTGTGCGTCAGGAGCAATATAAAGCTTTGCTAAGATGTGATGAAGTGTGCCTGCTCTGTTCTCAGTGTTTTTGTGTTGGATAAACACGAGTGTGCGCATTTTGTTTGTTTTGAATAATATGAGTTTGTGATGGTGTATTTGTTTCTACGTGAGTGCGCTTGTCTGTGATCTTGCATTTGTGTGGATGTCTGTGTTCGTGTGTCTGTGAACGTATGCTTGTGTGTGATAGTTTGTGTGTGTGCGCGTTTGTGTGCAAGTCTGTGATTTTGTGAACTTATGCTTGTGTCTGATAGCTTGTGTGTGCACTCAGGTGTCTGTCTGTCTGTCTGTCTGTCTGTCTGTATGTCTGTGTGTGTCCTCCTGCTGCTCTCTCCTCAGATTACAACAGGAAGCGGGGGGCTCTGCTCCTGGCAGGGAAGCCAGCGGTCCCTTAAGCAAATCAACACACATTTTAAATCTCTCTCCATCCGACGAGCACTGGAATCGCTGGGAGCTGGAGCCGGTTGCCACGGTGAAGCCAGCGGTGGCGGCGAGAAGGGCGCTGGTATTTATGGTTAACAGAAATGAAGTAACCAACAAGAGGGGGGGGGGGGAAGTAGACAGAGATGGAGCGGTATAGAGAGAGAGACAGAGAGGGCGGAGCTGGAAGAGAGTGGATGAGGTGATATATAGAGAGAGAGGGGGAGGGGTGGACAGAGGTAGAGAGGAAGAGCGACAGAGTGAGGGATGGAGAGAGCAACAAGGAGGATAGGGAACGCGAGGGAGTAGAGAGAGAGAACAAGGAATTCGGGAGTGCAGGGAATGCAGAGCAGTCGCTTGGAGGCAGGCGAGCGAGAGAGAGTGAGCGAGCAAGAGAGAGAATGAAAGAGTGAGCAAGAGAGAGCGAAGCAGAGCGAGCAAGCACCACGGCTGTGGAATGCGATGGGAAAATAGAGAGGCCAGGGTGAAGAAAAACAAAAGACACTGGGAGAGAAAATCAATACTTTTGCCCTGGAGACACACATACAAACACACACACGCACACACCAAAGGTGCAATTATGCTAAATGTGTTTTGTTTACGCCGCAGCCAGCCGTGGCGATCGCGCAGGGGGCAGTTAGTCGGTGACAGCGGTTGGCAATGGCGACAGCGGTGGGAGAAGGGGTGGGGGAGGAGGAGGAGGTGCCACCTGTTCTAAATTAAAATGTTATGAATCCCAGCGATGAAAACTCACTACACACACACACACACACACACACCGGGCTGTGCCCCGGATCTATTTCTGAGTGTTTGTTTTCGCTGGGGTTTTCTCTTTTTTTTCCTTGTGTCAGAAATGTGAGATTGCTCTGGAAAAACAATTCATATCCAAGTGAGGGCTTACAAGAAGCAGCTTTCTTTCGCTGTGCATTTGCCTCAAACTTTGCCCTCTCCGGATCACTTATTTAGTTTTTTGCTTGCTTGCAATGTTCTTGTTCAAGTGTGTGTGTGTGTGTGTGTGTGTGTGTGTGTGTGTGTGTGTGTGTGTGTCTTAGCAATTTACCTTAAATGTAGTTCTTATAAAGTCCTTTATTGACAACCTACCACTTATCGCCATGTTGCCTCGTGACTCATGAACCATTTCCTGATAAACAAGTGGATGTTCAACAGCAAAACAAACAAAAACAACAAAATAGTTGGCAAAGTTTGATTGATGTCTGTGCCGAGCCCATCCATATGCCCTTGGCCTGCAGGTTTGTGTGTGTGTGTTTGTCAAGTTCTTACTGGAGAAACATCCCTTCTCTGCTTCACCATGACCTTTTGAACTGGTGGATCACCGATTCTTGTATTTCAAACATCAGTATTCTTCTTTGGAATAAAAGTGTGAACAAAAATGATATTGTAGCAATGTCGCTGGCTGCTGCGCGCCACCTAGATGTCTGCATGACTCCATCTGGCTTTCCTGGGCTCCTCCAAACACCATGACGTAGGGTGCTAGTTGTGAAAGCCGGTTTATCGTAATGTTTGCAGATAATGATGCGCAACGTCGTGGCTCCACGTTGCCATGCAGGAGATCTCTCCCTGTGTGTGTGTGTGTGTGTGTGTGTTTGTGTGGAAGATGGCTGTCCTAACCTGTGCACACTGATTACTCAACGTGCAACAGATGTGCAGCCCCGACCAGCCCCAGAGTCCAATCCGAATCGGGGCAGGTAAGACTGCTTAAAACGGCCATCATCCACACACAGACTCCACAGATATAAAGGTCACACTTTTCACTTCATTCTTATTTCAAGACAATGTCCAGAGTATTTTTCCGTGAAACCTTTTGTTGAGAACCATGTTCCAAAAGAGTGCAACCCAAATAAAAGGTCACAGTTTGTATTTCCTTCTTATTTAAACATAAAGACCCAGGGCCAGTGTGGGACTGGACATGCACTTGAAACCAAGCCAAACTACAGCTTACAGCCAGGTCGTAAAGGTATAGTAATTAAACCTGCCCCCGTTGTTACACACCAGGCGGTCCCTGTACAGTGTTTTGCATACAGCGGGCTAATCAATTCATCCACCCCTGCTTCTCACACACAAACACATACACACACACACACACACACACACACACACACACCTGGGGGAGTATCCAGTGCCATACATAATGTGCAAATGTTCTTTATTAACCGAAACAAACTTGGCCACATAACAGATTAAATACCGGTACACTAGGCCGTGAGTGACTGTAAAACTGTAACCACAGTACCACGAGAGGTCCACGTGGGATGTTGAATGGGCTAAAGTCTAGACGACCAAACCTCTGAAGAGAACAGAGAACCTACTTTCAGTTTGTAGCACCTCCCACCCCCCCCCCCGCCCAATATCCTGAGTCACACATATGAACACCCACCACTTCATGAAACATACAGTGTGTGTGTGCGTGCGTGCGCGTGTCTGAGTGTGTGAGTGTGTGTGTGTGTGTGCTACATAAGAAGGAGCGGTTGGGGCCTCAGTACAACTGCTGAGGTTGCGATCTAAACATCCACAAGGCCACATAAGAGAGGCGCTTGGATGCCGCAGCAAAACATTTAAGAGCCAATGAACCCACTGGTTCAGCTGGAATTTGAACACTGGAGACAAAAAGAAAATGCTTTTGGGTTGAGAGTGTTAGGAAAGAGGGGGGCATTGCAACCCCCAATGACATTAAAATGCCATTTTAATCAACCGTGAACCCAACGGCACTCAGGCATAACGAAAAGAATGCCACCACCATCCGCAGGGTAGAACATTCACGCAAAAACATGGGATTTTCACACCTATTTTCTAAATTGGGGTCTTATTTCAGTAACGTGATAAAAAAAAATAAAATCCATGAATCCACAAAAACAGTTTTGGGTTCACTGGTTCCCTGACAGTTAAGAGAAGGTGTTAATGACCCCAGCGAGCTGAAACCCAGCCAAGGTGTTGACAATGGCAAAAGGTTAGGCACAGGAAGAATATCCCAGAAACTTGAAGCTTTCACACATGTTTCGAGCTAAGCTCCATCCCAGCTTGTTCTAATATCCCTAAGTCAAACAGTGTACGACAAATAATCTAATCAATGGTCTCTGAGAGGGCTGTCCTGTCCAACAGGGTGTCCCTGCTCACCAAAGCGCCAAATCGCCATCGAATCCAAGGTGAGGTGGAAAGGACAAGATGACAGTCGCCGCTGCCGGGTCGCCAACTACACTACCCAGCATGCACGGCTTTCTGTGAGGTATTCCCATAGCGCTCCCCCACTGCTACTGCAAAACCCTTCACAACCCTCTGCTCCTCCCTTCATCCCAACCGGCAAAGCCCTTAGTGCCTTGATGCTGTTATTCCTCTCACGAGGCCCTAAACGACGCATAAACCGCCATACTTTAGCGATGAATCAGCGATAGCCGACAGTCACGGCACACATAGTACATCAAAATATAATAAATGAGGAAAACCCGAACCATACCGACTGACAATATTGGTGCACCGTTCAGGAAGGTGCGAGACTAAACAACAATAACAGAGGGATTTGGGGCCGAAGGTACCCGAGCCTGAATGAACCCAATGGCCTCCCTGCTGAAGCCATTACGCAGCATCGCACACCTCCACCACCTATCTCCAGACTAACATTATCCTCCATCGCTGGCTGTGGCCCACTTTAGCCCACCGTGGAGGTCGACTGAAGACCGACACCGAAGGGGGTGGGGTGGGGGGGGTTAATAGAATACATTAGGCCTGAAATGAGAAGTGGGGTGTGCAACTGGGGGTTGCGTTGTCATTGAGGCGAGGCTGTAGAAGGAGATTACAGCACTAGTCCTTTATCCCGTCATTGTTTCGCCCCTTAATAACCAGATATGGGAAAGGGGGAGGGGGGGGGGGGGGGGGATAATAGGCAGAGAGGCCGGCCACCAGCGACAGCCAGAGCATCCCCGATATCACTGAAGAGGATTTGGAAAGAGTGGTAAACTCAGCAGCAGCACGATTTTCTGACTGCAGTCGATCACTCATTCCCCCCCAGCCTTTGTTTTACTCCCACTATCCCTCCATCGCACATTATCCACACCTCTCTCTGTCTCTCATTCTCTCTCTAGTTGTCCTACCAACTGCATACCTGTGTCTACGATTCACCTTCACTCATTTACCACACTCCCTTCCCAAATGACGTCCTGCCTTTTTCTCTCCCGGTTCCCCCTCTTCTCTTTGACCCAATTCACAAAAAAATATATTAGACAATTATGATCTGGCCAAATATTGCCTCCTTCTCCATGTCACCTCCTTTCTCTACATTATCTCCCCATCCACCCCTCTCTCTCTCTCTGCCCCCGTCTCTACCTCCGACTCCCTCCATCTGCCCCCCCGTCCCTCCCCCACTAGGTCAAGTGCATGGGGGGAGGAAGGGGGCTCCATCACCCAGTGACCTGCAAGCCAGATTACGTCAAGTGAGATCATGGCCCATGGCTCCAGGGGGGTATAAATAAACCGGTGTTCGGACATTACTCATGGCCCCACAAAGTGCAAATTGCCACTCTGGCAGGGGTCACTTTCAAGCTCTTTAGCTTCTTGTAAATGATGACCGGAGCACTTAGAGGGGATCACATCAAGCTCTCGGATCTGATCTACATGAGCCAACACAAAACAAAAATATGTGTGTGTGTGTGTGTCTGTTGCTAAAAATTGACTGTGTCCAGGGGGTCTCAAAGCTCAAAGTGACCTTGGTTCCGTGTCACTGGATTGGCCACCACCGTGACAGGGGCCGGCCTGTGATTGGACAGACAGGGAGCTCAGACGGCTAGCGGGGCAAAAGTCACCCCTGGACTGTGTGGCGAGCCTGTTGTTAGGGGGTGTTGGTGTGGGGTGTTTTAAGGGGGTCGTGTGACAGACTCCGGGTGGGCCAGATAGATCGCTTCCCTCAGATTGTACCCCCACACTGGGACCTAGATAAATAACACGCAGTCCCAAAGCTCTTGCTTCCAGACAATGGCCAACCCCCCCCCCCCCCCCCCCCTGTGAATGTCGGGCTGTAACAAATGGTCCACCAATTCATAATTTGCCAACGAGTTCATACATAATGGCAGAATGTTCAAATACACAGTAACTAATTGTATCACATTCAATCGACACTCAAAGAACATACGACACAAAAACAAAACAAACAAGTGTGAGTATCATGTTTGATACTGCTCATTTAGACATGCATGAAGTGTACACACACACACACACACACACACACGCACACACACACACACACACACACACACACACACACGCATACGTGAGCGACGACAGAAGCAGGTCTGGTGTAATTAGAGGGATGTGGACACTTATCTGCCTACTGTGCTCATGCGCTGGCTCTCTCACCATTTCAGTTGAGAGCATCAAATCGGGTCTCCAATTACAATCACAACAAAAAAATAAATGGCCCTTCAGCATCTAATAGCCGCTGTGAAAACCCCTCGGTATAAACACAACTGAACTCTGGGAACAGCCCATTTCCTGTGCTTCTTGTTCCTGCCGTTTTCCCTTATTCTCTGGGCATGACTCTAATTTGGCCAACATCAAAGTCATTACAGGAAGTCATTTGGTAATTGCTTTTGTTTTTCGTATCTAATTTCGCCTTTTTCTCTCCCTTGCACGCCGACACCACGACTGACCTCGGTTGTGGTGGGAACCATGTTGTTGTGATGTGTGTTTTTGTTTTTTTGTCTTCCCATCAGAAGTTGGCGATTCGCCGCTGTTACAAGATCTACTCAGATCTTCTAATCGCAGTCGTTTGAAGTCGGAAGGGGTTCCAACTATTTGCAGGCAAATTGTTGCTACAAAGGGTGAACCAGTGGAAAGAAAATAACCATGCTAATAATAGGCCAGTTTAGGAAGAGATCTTGGACCAGCAGTGACATTCAGGAGTCGGCTCGGAGGGGTCTTGCCCCACCACATTCAAGTGGTCCTTCTTTTACTAGGGCCGGAGGTCAGGCACCCCTAACAGTTGGCCCGTAAACAGCCAGGGCTCTTAGGATTCCAGCACATTAACAGAGAGCAAAGATTTGGAGACGCCCAGAAACAGCCGATGCAACAAAACATACACAAACAGAGTAGGAGAAAAAAGTCGAGAAATATTACAAGAATCAACACGCACACATTAAATCCAGATATTACACACAGGCCAAAGATGCGGTAGACCCACTCAGACAAACAGACGGACACACAGACAGTCAGAGGAAGCTATGCTACTGAAAGCTTCTGTTTGGTCTACAGAGACGTTTGGTGTGCTGTAAATTCAACCCAAAAATGGGACATAGGGCTAAAAAAGAAGGAAAAAAGAATAAAAGCAAATCACATTTCACATTTTGTGTGAAATTCCGTGTTTGAAGTCGCTGATGCACTCTGAGTGGTCAGAAATAACCTACTTCAAAGAGGAAGATGGCAGTTGCTCAGTTGGTTCTTCTTCTGCTGTGGTTCTTTCTCTGCATGCAGCAGGTTAATCCCTCTGCGCTCAGGTCTGAACGGCCACAGGAAGAAGAGCCATTTGGGGGAAAAGCGGTCGCACTGTTCAGTATCTGAAAGGACTGAATCATTGCCGGTCAGGGTGGATTGATACCACAAAAACTCCAGCTCCCCTGCTATTTAAATGTACGCCATGACCACATCAGGACCATTTTCTACAAATTTCCAATAAAAATGTGTGTAACTTATCCGAGAACACATCTTCATCAATGCAGATCATCAAGACTGATGTAGGTCTGGACTCAAATCAATGACTTCTCTTTTCAATCCTAATTGAAATCTTGCTCTTGATAAAAGTGTCAGTTAGGCTATATAACTTTAACACAGATATATAACAATCCTTTACAAATGTCACACATGCATTTCCAAAGAGTGGAATTAATTAGAGCCAAAATGGGGAGCCTTCTTTGAGCGCAGAAAACCTGCAGAATGGCAAAACCTTTTTCTCTGAGTAAAATGTCAATACCCGCTGGCGATGAATAGTAGCCAATCACATTCAGGCCAAGCCTATGACATCACCCCACTCTCTCTGTGGCTCTCTCTGTGCTTCCCGATTAATATTCAGCTGCTTTATGAAACACTGGGAGTCAAAAGGCCACATTAATCACTTACAATGTTGCCTCATGTCTCTCTCCCTCTAAATCTCCCTCATCCCCGCCTCTGTCTCCCTCTCCCCATTGATCTCCCTCTGTCTCTCACTGCCTCTCTCTCTCTCTCTAGCACCCTTTCACACATGCACTGAAACCCTGAACTTATCTAACCCATTACCTGGAAGAGCTGTTTGTGAGAAAAACAAATGTCCGGATCAGTTGGAGCAGACATTAAACCGGTTCTTCCCGGCAAGCTCCCGAGCACAAGTCTGTGTAATGCCCGCTAGGGCCCATGTGTAAATAGTGCCGGTCATTATCTGGTGGGTCATTGATAGCAACACATAAAGCAGTCAACATCACAGACGAGTCGGTCTCATCCACCACCTTAAATGTCCTGTAAACAAAACAAAGGTTGCGTCCTGAGTTGTCCTGGCCCCTGAACACTAAACCCAGGCCCCACTCCTCGCCTGAACCCAACAGAGTATTTCTGCTTGGAAGTGAGAATGCGTCTGACACAGACAACCTTCTGTTGTGTGCTGCACGTATGAAAAGGGCAAAGCCGCGAAATGTCCGGTCCCGATTCTCTGGAGGTTTTCCGAAGTTCGTATGTTAAAACGGTTTATGTGTGTGTGTGTGTGTGTGTGTGTGTGTGTGTGTGTGTGTGTGTGTGTGTGTGTGTGTGTGTGTGTGTGTGTGTGTGTGTGTGTGTGTGTGTGTGTGTGTGTGTGTGTGTGTGTGTGTGTGTGTGTGTGTGTCCCCCTCCTCCTCCCTGCCCTGTTTGCACTGTGAAGACTGTCTACCATTTGCCTGAAGGCGTCTGCCCGGCAAGAAACCCCTCTGTGATTTACAATGGAAGGGGCCAGCCTCATCATTAGCTGAGCAGGGACGAACCATTACGACTGCACTTGGGGGAGTGTGTGTGTGTGTGTGGGGGGGGGGGGGGGGGGGGGGTTGAAGCCAGAGGCGGTGCTAGGCCTCAGTGGGTGCATTACGAGGAGCATGTTGTGACATGAATAGATTTATGGTGTGCACCACGGGCTGAGGTTCGTCCCAATGTCTTCGCTGAAAGCATGGCTGGGGGCTTGTTTCGTGTTAGTCCAAGGCCCCCCCCCCCCCCCATTACGCCCCGTTCTTCAGAGGCTTTGATGTCGTCCGGTTTTGATGAATGTAGCCACATATAAAATAACATGATATTTTCCCTTCCAGTTGGTATTTCTTCTGCGGACCTCCCAGTGTTCTGCCGCACACGGAGGCCGAGCCGTGCGGCTCTTCCGACTACAGAGCCCGTAGCCCTGTGGCTGCGCTCCCCAACCAATTGAGAGGCTTTTCCCGTGCTGGGAAATACAATCCCATTCCTTGAGTTTGAACCCCCTGCAGTTTTTAAAGACAAACAGAAAAAGGACAGGGAAGTAGGGGAAAAGAGGTCTCTTACTATGGTCCAATCCTATCCTGTCGCTATCAACCTTCACCGTAACTGTTAACCTCACCCGTTCTCCACCCGGTCTCTGCTAATCTGCGAGTCCGTTTGGATGCAAAATAACCACGACTCTAAAACATGGAGTTGTCACTCGTAGAATGGATCCGTTTTTTCCCGCTTCCCACAAAAACAAGCGACACAAACACTTCAGCAGCCCTCCGCCACACACCAACACGGGGGTTACAGAAGAGACGCAGAGCCACTTTGGTTCGTGCCGCAATGTCTCTGGCGCTGTGCGAGGCTAATGAGGTATCTGAGACGGCGGTGGAGAAGGGCTAAACGGAGCAGCAGCTCCTCACAGCCTGGGCCCGGCCCGCCCTCCAACTGGCGGGTGGAGCGACCCTGCACACCAGGTGGCCGCAACAGACCACCACCACCCCCACCCCGGCTCCTCCACTGCCTCTCCCTCCACCTCCGCCCATATCCTTCCCTCTTTTTGTGACTCCCGCCCCCCCCCCCCCCCCCCTTCACGCCGGGCCTTCTCGATGGTGATGGGCGGCGTTAGGAGCAGAGAGAGACCGAGGGAGACACCGAGGGAGAGACCGAGACAGAGACAGAGGGAGAGGTAGAGACCGAGGGAGAGAGAGAGACCGAGGGAGACACCGAGGGAGAGACCGAGACAGAGACAGAGGGAGAGACAGAGACAGAGGGAGAGAGAGAGACCGAGGGAGACACCGAGGGAGAGACCGAGACAGAGACAGAGGGAGAGGTAGAGACCGAGACGGAGGGAGAGACAGAGACAGAGACATTGAGGGAATGAGAAAGGGAGGGAGACAGAGACAGAGGGAGGGGGAGAAAGTGAGAAAGAGAGGGAGGGAGGGAGGGAGGGATTGGCAGAAGGAGAGATGGAGAGTTTGGCGATAGTCAGATCCATCCATTAGCATGCCCGGCCTGTTCCCCAGCCCCTTGCACACCCGGGCGCCCACTCTACCTTGCCCTTATGCTGCACCCCTGGAGGGCGCGGGTTCAAATTCATTAGCGCCTCCGCCTCGTCTCTCGCGCCGGTCTCCGTGAAGATGACGGCCCCTCTGTTCCGTCTCCGTCTACCTTCTGTCATTAAAGCCCCCTCCTCCTCCTCCTCCTCCTCCTCCTCCTCTTCGAACCAGTTCTCCCCCACTTGTCTCCCCCTCCCTCCCTCCCTCCCTCCCTCTTCTTCACTTTCTTGTTCTAGTTTCTAATTTCTTTACCAATGCTCTTTTTCTCCCCACCCCAAACCACCATCTCACCCACCATCTCACCCACCCCTCGCTCTCAATCTCTATTACCTTCAACACACTCTTCTACTCCTCCCCCTGCTCTTCGTTCCCCCACCACTGCCACACTAGCCCCAGGGTGTACTTGATCGGGCTGATAACCCCCCCCCCCCTTCCCTCCCTTCCTGCTTTTTTTGTCTCCCCTCCCCAGCTAACCCCCACCCCACCCTGCGGAGGGGACAGATTGAGGGCTCTGTGTTGACAAATGGTGTGGGGGTAGCGAGTGGCAGTGAATTTAGTCCCAGATTAACCCCCACCCCCCCTCTCTCCACCTCCCCCCTCCCTGCCTCCCTGCCTCCCTGGCCTGCGGCCCACAGAACTGTGCCAAGATCTTTGTCTAACTGTGGAACATCCTTTGCCATGTTGAATTGTAGCCATCGAAGCGGCTCCCCGGTTCCAAACCACAGACCGTTGACAGAGTCGCCGCACTTACCCGGAGCGCTGTGTGGATTAATGTAGGGATATATTTTCAGCCGCTATATGATTAAACGCTTCGCTTAGGCAACTCTATGGGGAGATTGAATCCGCGGCCTGCTAGGTATCAGATTCGGCCTACGTCGTAGACAGGCCAATATGGCCATGGATCCTGGCTCTGGAAGAACTTATTGAATGGCAATCACAGAGCACAGCATGCCACACTGGGTTCCTTTGTCTTGGTTAGAAAACGGGCACGGCGTAATTGCCTGCGACAATCTCCTGCCTTTTATACGAGACGCTAATGAAAAAGGTATTTAGCCCGCTTGATCGTGGCGTGTGTGTGCGATAGCCGTAACCCGTAGCGACGGCGGCGGGGGTGGAGTCTGGGGCGGCCCTCCCCGGCGTCGCTGCTAATCTGCCCCAGATGAGGCCCCCGGATCCTGTCTGATTGCCAGGTTGTCGCTCCCTCCCCAAGGTAGTGCCGCTCATCTAATCTGGATTATCTGCCCCGACGGCGATAATTCATTTCATTTCATTATTCCTCTTCCTCCAATCCCCCGCACCACCCACCACCACCACCACCACCCAGTTTGCACCCAAAATCCCCGCCTTCCTCACCCCTAGCCACCCGGTTTTCACCCACAATCCCCTTCTCCCCAATTACCCCGTCGCCATGGAGAACTACAGAGTTCCAAATCCGCCAAAGAGGGTAAGGCGAGGGAGGGAGGGGAGGAGAGTGGCAGGGGGGGGAGAAAAACAAGGAAATTAACTTCTCGGAGGCCATTGAATGGCATGTTTGCAGGAGCCTCTCTCTGTCCGTGCCTAGCGACAGCGAAGTAGCGTTGGGGAAGCCACAGGGCACTGCTCGTTACCTCCAGGTGTCTGTCCCCGTCAGATGTATACCCGGACAGTTCCAGTAGACACGTTGTCTTAGGAAATTTACATACAAATGTCGGCCTCTGTACATACAAATTATATGCATGTTTATATCTATATTCCACCCTGCGGGCTCGGGGATAGAGGGCTTGACTCTTCCCCGGGCGTGTCGCGAATGACAAGACCTTTCAGCTCCGTGCGCGAGAGAAGTTTGTGATGCATGGCAACGCACCTCATACAATACCGCCTGTCTCTGGTGGTCTCTCTGTCTCTCTCTCTCGCTGCGCGGCCCTTTTTGTCAGCACTGCTGGTATGATGTAATTTATGTATTCAGAGTCACGCGCTGCAGAGTTCAGCAACTTTTAGTTATTCTATTTTCTTTCTGTGGTGGGGGGGGCGGTGATTATTCCTAAGTACATTGTGATTAAAGTTTCCCCGATGAGGCATGCGGAGGGGATATCAGGCTGATTAATAATACAAAATAACACAAAAAACGTTTTATTACCAACACACAGAAATAATAACGCCAGTGAGAGAGAAAAGAGAGGGCAAAAAACTAAAAGAGAGAGGGGGGAGATTGACAGACAAAAAGGAAATGACTATACCAGAGAGGAGGAGGAGGAGGAGGAGGAGGAGGAGGAGGAAGAGGAGGGGGGGTGTCCAAAGAGAGAGAGAGAGAAGGGAGCGGGAGCATCAGGGGATGATAAACATCTCCCAGTAAGAGAGAAGCCTTCATCATCTGCATACAAAGCCACCTGAGCGGAGGAGTGATGATGCGCCGGTGCTCTGGGCCCCCGTCCCACCGGAGGACGCCATTTTCCCGCGGTTAAGTGGCCCACATAGCGAGTGGCGCGCCATCTCTCATAAACCGGGACACGTATCCCCAGATGCACTGCGATGAACAATCGTCCTGACAGGCAGGTAGTTACTCCTGCTTAACCCCGGCCAGCACTGACTGATGGGCCACAACAGCAGGTCCTCCCTCCTTCTCCTCCTCCTCCACCTCCTCCTCCTCCTCCCCACCCCAGCTCCTCAACTCCACTCCTCTCTCCCTCCACTCCGGTCCATATCCTTCCCTCTTTTTGTGACTCCCCCTCTCTCTTCTGTCCCTGCAGGCCCCGATTCCCTTCCATGCCCACTGACACTGCCACTGCCACTGCCACTGCCACACACACACACACACACACACACACACACACACACACACACACACACACACACACACACACTCCCAGAGGCCCATGTTTTCATGCTTGCACGACACACGACCAATTACTAACATCCATCATGCATTTGCCTACTTCTGTTTGGAGACCCCCACCCCTGATCACACACCCACAACAACACAACACCCGCCCAGCCTCCACCCAACACACGCCGCCCCCCACCCCCACCAACAAACCCAGATGTCCTTTCAGCAAAGCTGGGCTGGTGAGTGGTGGGGGGGGGGGAGGCGATATCAATGAAAACAGGAGGTAGAGTATGGAGAAGGAGGGGTGGGTGTGTGTGTGTGTGTGTGTGTGTGTGTGTGTGTGTGTGTGTGTGTGTGTGTGTGTGTGTGTGTGTGTGTGTGTGTGTGTGTGTGTGTGTGTGTCCGGAGCCTCCCCATCCTGCCCTGGGGGATGTGTGTGGGGGATGGGGGGGGGGGTCTTTCTGTCCCCACACAAAGGACCAGAGGATTATAAGCTTTTAGCACATGAACACCCCCGCATCCCTCACCCCGTTTACTGTGGCTCCACCACATCCCCTAACCCTCCATCCAGTTCCCCGTCTCCATGCTCCATCTCCACCACTTCGTCTCCACCCTCGAGGGACGTTTAGCGTTACACACTCGTGTCCACAAAACATCAGGCGGCCTGCACCACTCCCCAGCCTCTGCCTCTTTCCTTCTCCCATGCACACGCGCACGCACACAGATATAAACGAGGTTCTGAACGCCGCACCAAACACTGCAATGCTGTGACAAAACACACAGATTAAAAGCATGACCAACCCCCCCCCCTTCCCGTCAAAAGCAACAGCATGCTACAATAGCGACTGCATTCTACAACGCCAACGGGACACTTCAATACCGTAGCACTACGATAGCAAGCTTCAATATGAAACTGCACACTGCACTGGACTACACACAACACCAAACAGCAGGCTACGATAGCCTAATAGAATGCTGGAATATCAACAGCATGTGACCATTGCAAACGCACACTATGATATCAACACCATACAGCAATTGCATACTTAAATTCCAATGCCATACTTCATACAACAACGACGGAATACCTCTATAATACCTATATTATAGGTTGCTTTTTAGCGTAAGTTAGTACAGGGATCTTAGAATTAATTATACTTCCAAAATACATGAAAATTACCCTAAGATTACATAACCTGGATTTATTTTCCCATCTTTCAGCAGCAGATGTGACGTATAGTTATTCAATAGCAGGTAATTCGATGAGAAGAGATCATTTCATTACAAGCAACACACCGGGTAGGTAGTCATGCAGCCGTTGACAACCTGTTCCTCTTGACCTTTTACCGTGAATCAACAGTGGTCTTGAGCGGGCCCCCAAAGCCCAGACCCGCCAAGGGGTCGGGCCCCCAGGGGCCTGAGCTCCTCCCATTCCCTCAGGAGCAGGAGGCGGGCCCGGGGGTTGTCTGGGCCCCTAGGGGACAATTTAAGGATCAATCTAGGCTGGAAAACCAGATGGCAACGACAATTTAAGAGGCTGGACATCAGCTTGTTGCAGTGAGAGGGGGCACTGCAACAAGAGAGAGATAGAGAACCCGTCACAACCAAATAAAAAGACAGAGAGTAAACGGAATGGAGGGGGAAAGAGAGAGAGGGAAGGTGGCGGAAAGGGAGGACCGCAACAGAGTGAGATAGAGAGAGGGAAAACCCTGTCGCTCCCTGTCATCAGACCTGCCACTTAGATTCCTCTTGGCTGATGCAGCTATAAATACAGGTGTGAACGAGAGCATAACCTCTCGGTTCGGTCGCAGGTGGCTGGAGGGGCACATCCGGCCCCGGCCATTTTGTTTGCAGTTAAAGCGGTGTAGTATGCAGTGTGTTTATGATGACTCCCCCACCATCACCGCAATGGAAACTGTGACTTCATCCATTTTTTCTGCTCCATTCAAATCAACAGGTAGCCCTGTTTGAGCACTTCATCCTCCCATTTTCATCTCGACAGAGGAGAAGTCCGTGAAACATCCAAACAATGAAGAATGCACCGGCCACACCTCCATCTCGAGGGAACCGTAATAACAAAAACAAAAACCGAGCAAATGTTTTGATCCTTCGGAGCGGCGTGTCGGGACCTATTGTGGAGCCAGGTGTGACCGCGGCCCATCGCGACCACAATGTGGATATATGTGGAAACAAGAGGCCGGCTTTCAAAGAGGCCGGTCAAAGAGAGAAATAGGAACGGGGAGAGACCGACAAACCCCCAACCCCCCGAAATGTTTCCAAGACCAGGCGTTAATTACTTCTCACCATGAAACACCAGTTTAAATAAACCCATACTGCAGAGGAAAGAGAGGGAGGGGGAATAGGAGAACAGCTGTTGGCCTCCATTGAAGTTGTAAAATAGCCCGTGTGTTCATCTCCTCAGCCTTATATGGACTTCAAGTCTATTTTCCGCTGTGGACGCAACAGATTTACTCATGCGGGGTAGTCTGTATTTGTGTGGAGCCGAGAGGTGATATATTAGGTTGATACAGGTGTTGGGGTATTGGAGGGGGAGAGACATTAAAAACATTGAGTCAGGCTGGGACACTCAATCTGGACGGTGAGTGGGAAGGGTTAAAACGGGGCAGGTTGATAATCAGTGCCCTAAAAGTCATATGTCCGTCCGTCCCCCCCCAACTCAAAAGGCCTGTGTCTGCCCACTCCTTCCGGAAATACCATACAGAAAGCAAATATTCACACAGGGTGGAATGTTCCATTTCCTCATATTTCCTCCGCACCTTAAAGCTAGGGTAGATCATTTATTTGTTGGAGCCTTTATTTATTTTTTATGTCCTAGGTGACAGCCCGATAGCAATCAGTAAATTAAATGCTCTTACAAAGAAAATATACCAGTATCCGTGCCTTTCGCAGGCCTGTAATTAGGCCTGGATGGCCTACCTGTCTACCTACTTACCTGGCTACCTACCTAGCTGGCTACCTGCGTGCACTCTGCCCATGCACTAATGGGCAGAGTTTTTTCAGCAAATACTAGGAGGAATTACGCTAAAGCTAGCGAGCTAGTCAGGTAATTTCGGTGAGTGGCATTTGACGAAGGCCGATATTTTAGTGGGATACTTTGAAAATCAAGCTTAAACAGGCTGGTTCCTCAAATGTGGCTACCCTAGCTTTAACTTAGCACCCATTCAATCAACGGGTTATGGACGACTACAGATTCACCGACTTCGTTTCTTAGCAGGTTCCCTCAGAATTCCTCAGAAAACCCAGAATACAGTCATTCGGAAGAAGGGGGGGGGGGGGGGGGGGGGTCTTCTTGTTTTCACAGCTAAACTAATTGCGCCCCGTGTCTGTGGAGGAGCACCGATTTAGTGCTCTGAACAAATGAAGATAAACAAACACAATTAGCTGCGTGTGCAACGGCGCCCCCATGTAAAGCACCCCGCCCTCCCACCTCCCTCCGACGCTACTCATCCTCGACAACATCCTCCATTAAAGCCGCCGCCACATCAAGAGCCATGTGACTAATTGCGAGGTACTTGACGTCGAAAAGCTCTAATTTGGCTTTGAATGCAATCAACGGGGCGCCGGGTGAGGGAAAATTAAGCAGCCGAGAGAACGCCGGGCGTGAATGCTGCGGAGTGAGAGAGTAGAATGTGGCGGAACATTGTTAGAAGAGGGTGGGTGTTTTGTCTGGTACTTGTCATTGCAAAGAAACATTTGCTAATCCGTGTACGGTTTCATTCAAGCCACAGGACTAATTAAAGTGTAAATTAGCAGATTATCTTCAGTAAAAATTTAATTTGCTATGATCTTAACATAGTTATTGAAGCACTTTCCTTGTACGCAAAATTGAATGCACTGAGGAATTGGTAATCCTTCATCCACTACCATTGTCCTGACTGGTGTGTGGTCAACCCCGATGTAGAGATAACTGTCCTTTTATTTGACATGTTTTTAAAATAAATGTAATTCCTTGAAGCAGATGTAGGCAATTTCGAGAAAAAGCCGAAGAGGCTCGATTATGATTGAGAAATCCCTTCAAAGCCACTCCCCTGAAACACGCGCCTAGCTCGCTAGCTTTACCAATGGGGCATTCCTATCCTAGTGGAAGACTCCGGTCCTGCACTGTGAGTTCGAAGGGAATCTACGCATAGGTAGCAGGGTATGTCGCTAGGTGCACAAACCGGTAGGCCATTGGAAGGGCTTATTATAGCACTGCGACAGCCAGATAGCAGATTCACTTCTTTATTTGTCACAGCATTTGTTTTATGGCTTGCTGTCAGGGTGTAAACAGAATTACCACAAATATGACAAAGAATGCTTCTAAAAGGAATTGCGCACCCTAACTTTAAAGTGGCAGGCATATATTTTTTCCACAAGAGGGAAATACTGACGTTCCACTCATGTATTGCCTACATGGTGGCACTAATTATATTGAAGGCCTGTCTTGCAAAGAAAGTCTACCCAAATGGTTTGTCCTTTTTCTTAAATGTTGAGCACACCCGCCATCACCCCACCCCAAACTACAGCGAAACACTGCTTCTTTTTCAGCTTTGGCACATTGATAAGGACCAACATCTTGAGGTAGAGTAGGCAACGACGGCACAATGACACTTTTTGACAGCGTAGTTCCAAAAGAGGATTTTTTAAAACCAAGAAATTATGATTCGTGCAAGTCGAAATTCACTTGATGACAAGGGCCCCAGAGCTAGAAAAATATATGCGCCAGTAAGCTGACAAGTCCTTCACTCTTTTGAGTACCACAAGAATAGTAAATGAGTTTGAAGGGCTTACCGACACCCGTTTCGTCTCGCAGCTGTCCCCCTCTCCCCGATCCCCCCCCCCCCCCCCCCCCCCCCCGTTTTGCCCCCTTGCAGAAATAGAATGGCAGTGCCCTGCTGGAATATAAATAAATAAATAAAACACAAATACACCTGAGAAGTAATAATTGCAAAAGAAAATGAATTTTTTGAAAAACCCCTAGGAGGGCACCTCCAACAACCCTGCCACATGAAAAAATGAAAATAAGTTAAATAAAATGATATCCAGGGCACAATTCAATTAGCTTTTTCTTGCAGGTAGGAAAGCAGCCCCGGGGGAGGCATCCAAAGTTTTGCTCAATAAATGTTGAAAGTTTTACGGGCGGCATAATGTTTTCATCACTCCCCTAGCCCCGTATTCATTACCATCGCTTATGTCTTTTTCAGACAGACACCAACACCTTGATCTGTAATTTCACGGGGGGGGAAAAGGAAAAACCAGCGGCGCCGAGTACGTTTATCTCTCTCTCGCTCTCTCTCTCTCTCTCTCTCTCTCTCTCTCTCTCGCTCTCTCTCTCTCGCTCTCTCTCTCTCTGGCATGCACCTTACCTGGGTATGTGACAGTGATCACGGGTGATAAATGGTTCAATTAAAGGCGCATTAAGCCGAGAACAGTCTGTTGGTATGCTGGGTGTCGTCTAATTAATCCAAAAGGACAAGGCTCCTTCCCCGCTGACCACCAACGTGCAGATTTCCTCTTATGACAAATGGGTTTTATTTAGAACAGTTAACATGTCAAATGAATGAAAATTGGCTACTTTCTAATGTTCTGCCTTTGCAAACCAATAACTACATCAGATTCAAATATCTGCAATGCAATGCAAATGCACTGCAATCCTAAAAACGTCCTGCTTTAGGATCACTTCAGGATTGCAGCTCTGGTTGGAAAGACAAATGTAGACAGACATCTGGTGCTATATGATCTTGAATTGGCCTGATCTATGTGTGATATAATACAACATAATCACGACTCAATATTCAAAACAAAATCAAATTGGTTTTATGATGGTTTCTTTTTTTAGATAAGGCAAAGCAACATCCCAGCCTTGGTTCAATCTAGTCCATGCATAGTGACGTGTAAAGGCTAGTCTATGCCTGGCACACACACATGGACTTGACTTGAAAGAAGAATCAGTGGATCAACTTGGGGGGTGGTTCGGTAATCCGAATGCAACACCTAGACATCGTTTAGCCATATATTACGAAAACATTTATGCAATCAACGACCATGGACCATCTACATCAAGTCAGGGGTTTGAAAACCACTCCACTCTTTGTAGCCGAGCATCCACCAGGTTTCCCCGTGATTACACCAAACAACTCCAGCAAAAAGCAGTAGGAGACTAAAGGATACAATAAAAGGTTTAAAATAGACTTAATATACACATGATGTATCTGCAGAATAGTAAACCCGGGATATTTTCACCTTAAAGTAGTTTTCCTCCCCACCTTGGGATCCACATGAACAAAGACCCCAAGTGTGTCAAAGTAACGGTTCATACCAGCAGAAAGTAGAGACTAGAAACTCCTCAATCCTCCCAGTAAAACTGCTATCGCCTGGCAGGTTTACGCACGTTGTTTCCCCCATTGAATAAAGGCACAACTTTGAATAAACAGCCAACACTTACTGTGGTAGCGTGAGAGAAGTCTTTTCAACGCGACCCCCCTCCGTGGAGTCAGTAAGGCGAGTTAAGGGTAACGAACGGGGGGCGATTCTTAAAATCCGTAGCGCGTCCGCGGTGAGAAGTAATCCGAGTAAAAAAAAAACTTTCCGCATCCGCAGGAGAGCGAGGAGAAAGGACGAGTATATTCCACCTCGATAACGGGATTGAATCACTCGTGGACGGAGGTGAGCGCTCACAAACGCGTTCCGCTCTCCCCTCAAACAGTCGCGCGTCGCGCAACGCGTCAGTGCGCACAGACTCACAGCCGTAATTCACACGATTACTAAAAACGTGTCCAGTATTTCGTTTCACCCCTTCCCCCGGTTATCTCCGCGGTTCCAGGTTTAGGTGTGTTTTTCTTCCCAAATCCACCTCTTCGGTTGTACGGACTTGGGGGTGGGGGGAGACTGGAGTTTAAAATACAACCCTGCCCCTTTTCCACAGAGTTGCTCACCGAGAGAGAGAGAAAAAACAAAAAAGCACGGATCTCGTACTGCCCCTCGGGGACCACGTGACCGCGCCAGTGAATGACATGAGTGAATTGGTAACCAGTACCAGCAGATGAGCTGGGGAGCTGAGCGTGGTTGTTGCAGAGATGCAAGGCTGCAAGAGCTATTTCTGTAGGATACGTGGTTCGCGCATGGGTTAGAGTTGGAAAAAAAAATCATGCATTTATTCCGTTAATCAATGCTGTCCTGAAAATGAATGTTGTCTCACGGCGTAAATGATATGTAAAGTAGCCTACATAAGACTTTAATCTGTGTGCACGGTCTGAGCCCTCAGCGTCTCGGCATATAACTAAACATTTACTAAATCCATCATAATCATTCAATAATGTACCATTAGGTTCTCGGGTAGCAGCGAATATTACAATAAAACACAATAATGGTATTATTAATACACAATATTGTTTTGGATTACTTCTGAATAATGTTTCCAAAATGTGAATCGGAAAACAGTTGTTATATTAATGTGGAAAATAACTTCTGCTTCGCCTTGGATATGATGACCCTGTGCATGGATACATAATAAATGAACTATAAACTCAAATTAGATTTGCTGAATTTTGCATCAGTACCTCAATTGTTCTTGTGCAAATTAAATGTCATCCTTGATCCTTGACTGTCGGTCAGTCGTAAGCTCAGAGACATCTGGCTCAAAACAAGCGTGGCTCGCCCTGCGTTTGGAATCCCCCACTTAATTGGCAGGCAACCAACCGTCGTTTTAAAGACACGCATCTATTCTAAATTAATTTGGTTGGTTAACTTGGAATCCACCAATTAAAGCCAAGCACTGTTAACTATGACTGGTCGTGTCTACTTCAACTAATAGAGCAAGGAATTAGCACTGCCAGGGAATAGGTTGGATTCCTGCTGGGTCCACAAGGCCATGAACGTGGAGGCCTACTCATGCTGTTGTAAGGAGCAGAAAAGCCTCCAAGTGGCGTCTATTCCCATAAATATTCAATTTCACGGTCGCCTGTGTACTCATCTCTAACACACCAAGCTGCTTTTCTACTCATACTTTAAACAAGGGGTTTGAAAGCGCGAGAAACGTAGCAACACTGTGGATGTGAAAACGCACACAACAAGGCTCCCTTCCGCACCGAGCGGGCTCGCGTGCAGTGAACTTTTCAAGGTGTGCGAATCATAATGGGTGCAGACGGGGCCTTTGGAAAAAAAACAAAAAAACACGAAAGAACAACCCCTGTCTACGCTGTCGAGTGGTAGAACTCCTGTAGCAGCACTTTGCCACCGGTATCGTCTAGTCCCCTGTCTGCCTTTGTTTAAAACTCAGTTGGATGTGCATCACACCTTAAAACGGAGGAGGCCGGTGAGTACGTAAAGGGGTTGAATGGGGGTGTAATCATTCCCGGTGTTAAATAAAATATGGGTCGTGTGCAGGGAGGTGTAAACAAATTGACTCAAGGACTCATAGTTAACTAGGCCTGCTCTGTGTTTCTTTGACATCAGCAGTTTAAATAAATAGGAATGGCGGTTGGCCAGCTCTTTTCTATTTTATTCATCGTCGTCTCAGTTCATTTACATCTCGTCACCATACCATATACATTTTGTTTTCTTTGTAGCACCATACGAATGCCACACAACTATACACAAAGAAGGGGTTGCACTGATTCCGATTGCTTATTTATCCATCACGTCATAACCCATCCGTTTGTCCGTTATCAGCTAGTCGGGACTGCTAATGGCAGCTACAGTGACGCTAACCTGCTCTGAGTAATGTGTTCTCATGGAGCGTTCTCTTTGGAAAATTAGCTTAGCACACTGGGAGCTACACGAGTAAGTCAGTGCTTTTTCTTTAAGTAGGACATTGGCATAGGCCACCTTCCCTAGAGTTGATTCAATTATTTAAGTACTTTTTTCACAAGGGATTCTGTCAACTTTGACTTGGGCAATGGAGTTGTGTCATTTGTGATTGTGTGTCCGCCAATATGGTGTTTACCCTGAATGTACCCACTGCCCACTGTTTAATCAGAATAAATCTGGCACTGATGCTAACATGCTACGTTCTCGCTGGCTGGTTCAGGCCTGAGCAGTCGATGCTTGGCGCTTTGGAAGGATGAGACCCAGCACTTACTGGCTGACATGCAGAATCCATATCAGAATTAAGAGATTCATCCGAACTGGAGGCTCTCTCTCTCTCTCTCTCTCTCTCTCTCTCTCTCTCTCTCTCTCTCTCTCTCTCTCTCTCTCTCTCTCTCTCTCTCTCTCTCTCTCTCTCCATCTCTCTCGCTCAATCTCTCTCTCCATCTCTAGCACTCTGTTTCTAGTTCTACTTCTACATTCTCTGTCTGCCTCTGTCCATGTCCTAGAGTTCTCTCTGCTCATCAGCTCCATGTAAAACCAGGAAGCGGAAGATGTTCCGCAGAGAGTGCGGTTGATGTTTTCTGTACGACGGTCAGCTGTGAAAGAGATCTAAGACATCTAGCTACCGGTGTGTGACCAGGTTCTTCCTGCCTTTGATAGAGTCCTCAAAACGGAGTTACTTGTGTGTATTTGGTGTCGAATAAGATTTTTGAGTGAAGGAAGATTCGCGGAGCGGGGAACTTACGTTGGATTTCATTTTTCATTGAATTTCATTGGATGTTACTGATACTAACATTTAGCCACCAAATGTAAGGACAAGATTGCAAGGATAAAATACGTAGAAGAGAATAATGACTAGAATAACGCACTTCACTTGAATCGCTTCAACACATATCCAGACAATAAACACATGCGCTTATCTGAATTGTCAGAAAAAGGCGATGTCTTAGTTTTGATTTCTTTGCTATTCTACTCTTTGACTTTTCCATCCCTCCTGCAACTCCCCGTCTTTTAACCGGTCCCTGTACCCGGCTCTGACTCCAGGTGAGGCCGAGAGACGGAGCTCCCCCCTCCGCCACCGTCTCACCTGGCTCCTCTGTCACCCGAGAGGCCCTTTCAAACGGTCGCGCCGTCGCTCACCACGTCCCCGGGGGGGTGACAGACCACTTACTGTGCTTAGACGGAGGACGTCTCGTCGCTCTGCCGAAAATACGCAATTAAAAACACGGCAGCAGCAACCACCCGGGTCAACTGCCTTCGTCGATCCCCTCTCCCACCGCTTCCCCCAGTCTAGGTTTTAGTTACCTGGAGCCCCCATCTCCATCCCCCCATCCCCCCACCCTGTAGAATATTAACTCTGCCTGTGATTGAGTGACTGTCAGCTGAGGCTTAAAAACTGTTCCCTGGCATTTCTCAGTTATTCTGGCAGGAAAAGAGACAGAATCCACTCTTTTTTTCTCCCAAGAGCGCACATTATTGACCTAATGTGTGTACAAATAAAACACTTTAATCTATATATATATACTTATATATACATGCACACACACATATATATGTTCTTCTTCTTCTTGGCTCTTTTGTTTTATTCATTTCGATTAAGTAGCCTATGGCTTAAACTGCTGAGCTGTTAAGTAAACAGGTTTTAAGCAAATATTTAGCCTAATACTTAGCTTCTCTCTAAGGTAGGGAATGGTGCACTGGCATTGACTGGGATACTTTAAGGAGGGTGAGAACACAAGCACACACACACATAGAGAAACACACACACATAGACCCACACAAATACACACAAAAACCCTCACACACACATAGCCGCACAGAGCAGGAAGAGAGATAGACTGCCACAGTCATACAGGCTCTTATCTCTGCAGCGTGATAGAGATCTACAGAGGGCTGGACAGAGATTATGAATTCATTACCTTGATACAGAAGCCAGCACAGCCCTTCACTGGTGAGGGGATGAGCTCAGAGGGAAGATATAGATGGGCCCATATAGTCATGATTGGAATGGGATGGGGGGGGGATGTCTGTGTTAACATGCCAACACATTGTAGACTGTAGAATGCAGCTGAAAAGATCAGTAGGATCCTTCCGTAGTTACATCAGCCATATACCAATACTAGTAGTATTGGTATTCTACTAGCATTGGTATGTTAGAGTATTGTTCAATATACTATGAGGGTTAGGTGAATGGTTTCTATGCGTTCCCCTCTGAGACACATAGACATGCAGATGAGTTGTTACAGACCGCAGGGTGGAGTCAAAGGTTACACAGGCTGAACCGATGACCTTTTGGGAATCGACCTTTCCCACGATTCCATGCTGCCCTTTTGCCACATACACTGTTATTATTGTTCTGTATTCAACCCATTTAAAAGTCCAAAATATATATATTTGCGGCCTTGAAATATTACCGTAAACATTATATACGTATGACCAAAACAAAAATCAGTAATTCTATGAATCCTACTTACATACCCTATAGAACATATATAAGAAAAATGTCTAAAGCTACCTCTGGCCCTGACCCTAATCAAATACTATGAGTCACCTCTCACTCTCTCCATTTCTCGGTAGTCCTTGAATGCTTAGTTCCCACAAAGGCAGCTGGCCTCAACTGACATACGCAGGCGGGTAGAGGAGTGCATCCAAATCCAAACCAGTCTCTCATAGCGCACGGAAGGGAGAGAGCGGAAGAGAGACGGCTCCGGGAGGGTGGAGGTGAAAGCAGAGAGAGAGCGAAAGACGAGGCGGAGAGTGAAGGTGCAAACATAAAGAGAGAGAGCGAGAGAGAGAGAGAGAGAGAGAGAGAGAGAGAGAGAGAGAGAGAGAGAGAGTGAGCGAAGGAGCGGCGTGTTCATACGGAGGCTCTGTGAATGCTAAAGCATAATGGCCGCTTGCTATGCTGTCCATTCCTCAGTGCTCTGCTAGTATCGCATCGCCACGTGCACTATCTTGACAGGTTGTTACCGGGCTCTTAACGAGCTCCATCTTGTCATTGTGTGTGTGTGTGTGTGTGTGTGTGTGTGTGTGTGTGTGTGTGTGTGTGTGATGTGCACACATGTCTTTTTTTTTCTCTCTCCTGGTTTTCTTTACCATTTTTTTTCTTCCGTAACTCCACTACTTTATTATTAATAGTTTATGGGGCTTTGCACACAGGCTAGTGATCATCTGCACATTGCATTGGTCTGTGTGTGTGCGCCGCGTTTGTGTGTGCATGCGTTTACACATGCCTGCGTGTGCCTGTGTGGACATAGATCACCGGGTGAAATGTGCGTACACGAGTGTGTATGAAGAAGTACATGTCATCGCTACACCGTGTCCTCTCAGTGTCCATGCATTATTGAGTTTGTATGTCAATGAACACAGCACACTGGCTCTGGCCCAAACAGCCTACCATACCCTTGCTTACCATTTACTACTACACAGTCATTTAGCCAACGCTTTTGCCCGAAGCGGTACAGCCTTTGCTCAAGGATGCACACAGCTACACCTGGGACACCCCGGGATCGAACCTGGTCCCTTTCAGCTTGGGGTTGGTCCATGGTGCACCCTTAATCAGCCACAACCCTATCCTGTGCCTCCTTCTCCCTCGGGGAAGACGATAGAGGATGAAGCTAGTAGGGGTGGGTGGTGGTGGTCATGGTGGTGGTGGCTGTACCCTGCCTCTCCGCTGCCCCGCTGCCTGAAGCGACCACCCCCTCGTTGGGCAGGGCCTCCCGGTAGACTGGCTGCCTCCAGCCCTCCCTCTCCTCTGCCGACCGGCTTCCTTATATGGTGCTGGTGGGTCGGGAGCTTTGGGGAAGGGGGGTGGGGGGGGGGTTGTTGGGGGGGCACTCTGTTTACACGTGGGGTCGGGAGGTCATCGCTGCCAGAGCGCCACAGAGCAAACACAGACCCTGCCACTTAACCGACGAGAGATGTGGAAAATTCGAAATACAAAAGAAAATAGAGAGAAAGGGCTGAAGAAAAGAGAGAAAGTGAGCGATTGCCCCCCCCACCCCCCCCACCCCCCCCACCCCCCGAGGCTGGAAATAATGGAAATATAGACTAGTACACACACACAAACAAACGGCAATGTACTGAAACAGAAACGTTCGCACACACGTACACACACAGAAAAAGCAACAAGATTGCATCCACAATCTCTTACTCACAGATAGCATTACTTGCTCCCAGTGAGAATTATCACAAACAGGTCATTTTGCTTTTGGTTTGGGGCTGTTTGCCTGGAAGGAATCAATCAATCTCTCTCTCTCTTGCCCACTCTCCCCCTCTCTCTCTCTCTCTCACTTGTGTTAACTCTTTCTCTCTCTCGTTGGTGTTCACTCACTCTCTCTAGTTTGTGTTCACTCTCTCTCCCTCTCTCTCTCTCTCTCTCTCTCTCTCTCGCTCGTGTTCAGTCTCTCTCTTTCTTTCTCACTCGTGGTCACTCTCTCTCACTCATGTATACTCTCTCTCTTGTTCATGTTCACTCTCTATCTCTCTCTCTCTCTCTCTCTCTCTCTCTCTCTCTCTCTCTCTCTCTCTCACTCACTCTTGTCCACTCTCTCTCTAGTTCATGTTCACTCTCTCTAGTTCCCACTGCTAACGTTGGCCGCAGCTAGCTAAAGTGCCTGGGGAACATAAACTCTTCCAGCGCCAGAGCTACATTTGCTCTTAGCTGCTTGACTGATCGCCTGCCTGCCTTCCTTCCCTTGCTTTATGTTTATGCTGTACCCCGGCCCGGGACAGAAAAGATTCGCCCACACAGCACTGTGCTCTCAACCGGTACCTAAGTAGGTCTGGCAAGCCCGAGCCACGGTCCCATTCACTCACACTCCCCTGGATTATCCCGTAGTGCCGCGGGCTAACGTAGCGCTGCCTGCATTATTAGCCCAAGATAGCATCTTCCCACCCGACCCTGCATAAAAATCATGAACATCAAAGAGTTTTTACAGGGCATCAACACATTCATTTCAGGCTTTTACAGCCGGTTTGAATATCAGAGTCAGGCTAGTAGTGGACCCCAACTACTTTTTGAAGTTAAACTGAAATGCCTGTGTTTAATACTGATGTTGTGTTATATAACGGTGTGATAAGTGTGTGTTCATGGTCGTACAACAGGGTGGTGAAATGTAGGGTTGAGTTGTGAGTTTTTGGTGGAACCATAGGAATAGATGTGATTTGTGTAACGCCACAAGCACGGCCAAAAAAATGAAAAACAACGTTGTGATTGGCAACAGAGAAGGGTATATCCTCGCTGAAGCACACAAACACACACAGATACACACACAAAAACACACACCAAAAACAACAACAATGCCATTCTCTCTAAAATGCAACACGACATGCTAGGCCGCAACCATCAGCAGATTACATACAGAAAAAACATTTCTTTAGTCTCACAAACCCATGAAATTATGTACACTGCTGTAATCAAAACCATTAGCGTCAGTCAACGGGTCAATTTGCATTTCCTTAAATGCGGCGACAAATAATTGGAGCGTGCACAAAAACGAATAATGTTAATTTACTTCTGGGTTATTGGGTTTGGTTGTTTCTGTTGTTGTTTTTATGTCGCTTTCACGTCCTTCATTAGATGGGGAGCACAATGGCCAAACGGACAAGGGCAACGCCATCTTCAGATCAGGGTGTTGGTGGATGCTGTCTATTTTCAGAACCATTAACCACACTGTCAGAGAGCCAGGCCCATGTGCGCACGCCAGTACACATCTCCTGCTCCACGGTGCATTCAACTGCCAAGATTAAAGGAGCCCTTTGTCTAATTGTGCTGCTAACATGCTAGAAGCCATTTCAGGAATAGCCCACCACCACTCAACACCACTCTGCCTCTGCCCCCCCCCCCCCCCACGCCCCTCTCCCCCTCCGAGCTGCTCTTTAAAGCTTAGCCAAAGGTAGCTGCCGTCGACTCATTCAGGTGTGAGGTCCCTGGGGAGCTGGCCAAGTCACTGCCTGCTTAGAATAGTTCACCCTCTCCCTGGGCGATGAGAGGAATCTGAAAAAACAACAGCGCACGCTGCAGTGCTGGAACCCAGCGAGAATATCCGGCCAAAATGTTTCACAAAAACAACGGAAAAACTCCCACATATTATGAACACGAAATGTGATAATTAAATAGGAAATAGGAAAGTCTGGTGATTATTCTTGGTTACATTTCACAAACCATCCAAAAGGTTTTGGGTTATAAACCAAATGCCTGCATGAAGGATGCACCTTAAAATGAAATATATTGAAAGAACAAATGAAATGTATTGTCGCCTTGGATGAACGTGTCTGCTAAATGAATATATTGTAAAAACATTATCAATTCTCTCCCATCAGGTCCTGCCAAAACATTTGACCGCTCTCCCTCTCTCGCTATCCCACTCTCTCTCTCTCTCCCACTCTCTCTTTCTCTCTCTCCCACTCTCTCTCTCTCTCTCTCTCTCTCTCTCTCTCTCTCTCCCACTCTCTCTCTCTCTCTCTCTCTCTCTCTCTCTCTCTCTCTCTCCCACTCTCTCTCTCTCTCTCTCTCTCTCTCCCACTCTCTCTCTCTCTCTATCTCTGCTGCTTGGGTGCGTGACAAGGTCTCCAAATGTTATCTCTCGGCGTTCCCGACACTTTAGGGAAGTGAAATGAAGCAGGTCAGAGAGTAGAACTCTGCATCGTCCCGGCCCAATATGCCAAACACAGCTGTTACCATGCAACTGGTTCCCCCCCCCACTCCCCCCCCCCCCTCCCCGGAGGCAAAGAGAAGAGCAGCAGAAGAAGAGAAAGAGGAGCAAAAAGAGGAGCGAGTGTGAGTGTAAGCCACACACACACACACACACACACACACACACACACAGCTGCCTAACCCGACGTGTCTAACTGCCACAGTCAGCAGTGCTTGCAATCAACGAATGGCATGCAAATAAGGACGTAACGGCAGATGACTAAACCGACACGCCTTCGTACACGCTAAACTAAACGTGTACCGATAAGTGGTGCATGTGTTTGTTTTTTTTGGGGTGAGTTTCCTCTTAACGAATCTCTTAAAATGTATAGCAACAGAAATTAGCAATACAGTTTACTTGCCGGTGTATAGTATTTGTATATGTCTTGAACATATATTTTGATATTTTGACTTCTACTATAGGCTACTAATATAGTTATTATAATAAAGGCTATTCTGCACCTCGTTTACAAGAGAGATCTATGCAGGGCAGCGACACACCCCCCAAAAAAAGAAGACAAAAATGACAAACACATCCGTACTGTAGTGAATCTGAACCTGTCAAGACTGGATTTATCCACCGACACACAGAGGGGAGTGAGCGACAGGCCGAGACCATCTGAAGCAGTGATGTGAGAGGAGGAGGAGGGGGAGGAGGAGGAGGGGGAGGAGGAGGAGGAGGAGGAGGAGGAGGAGGAGGAGACAGGGGGACAAAGAGCAGGTGTCCTCAGTTCTAAGCTGCGGCGACAGGTAGATGATAGCCACTTTTTAGACCCACTTCAAACGTCAATACGGCTGGATGGGCTCGACAAAGGAGCGAGAGAGAGACAGCAAGAAAAAGAGAGAGAAGAGTGAAACCAGACGCAGGATTAATCCACTTGGATGGATAACATCAATGTAAACCCCCCCCCCCCAAATAAGATGGAAAAAACAAATCAATCCGAATCGGTTTGCATATCGGTGCAATAAATTCATACAGTGGAGGGATTAAGAAGAAAAATACAGTATATTTTCCGGGGGGGGGGGGGGCGAACACAAATTCAATCAACTCACCGACAGAGATGTTTTCAAAATCTCTTTAGCTCCATATCTCTAGCGGTTCCAGCGGCGTCTTCCCTTCGTCTTGTTTTTGTTCAATCGTTCGTACCTTGAATGTGCAAAGAGAGAAGGGAGAGAGAGAGATGGCGAGAGACAGAAAAATGGGAGGAGAGGTAGAGGGAGAGAATGAAAGAGAAACATTAATGAAAAGGACTGCTAAATGAGCTGCCTCCGACCTAGAGCACTGGAGCTGGGGGGACTCAGAGATGATTTTACCCCCCCCCCTACATCCCTCTCTCCATCTCTCCCTCCCTGGTTCACCGTCTCGCTGGCCTTTGTGACCACAGCGCGGTGCTTCTGTGGGCCATAGGAGGAGGCTTGCCACTGATTGCCTGTGAGCATCAATGTGTGAATCTGCATGAATCGCCACTTGGGATCTTTTTTTGATCATCTCCCACTTCACATCTCTAATGAGCCCGGGCCGAAACTTTTCTGTGTGCATGCTTGAGTGCGTGAGTTTGTGTGTGTTTCAGTCTGTGTGTGTGTCAGTATGTGTGCTAGACTGAGAGTGGGTGTGTGTGTGTGTGTGTGTGATTCATTCAAGCACTGCTCAGCTCAGCAGTGCATAAATAGGCTGTTACTGCGCTCATAGATTTGCTGCACATATACATATCACAATCGTTCATTTTCTGTGAACACAGTTATTCCTACAGATGTGCAAAGATCTAACAAATCATCAAAATAATTACACTGAAGGATCTAAGGAAGCAGAAGTTTCAAAGACAACAAACAGAATCACGAGCCATGTGACGGAACGCATACGGTGCCATGCTCCAGCAAAGAGACCCGCAGAGAACACCGCCGCGGTAGGTGAAAAATGGAACTCGCCCGGTCGGCCCGGCCCCAATCACATCCCGCCTCATTGGGTATGCGGCCCTGGCTGTGTCCAGCAGGTCGGGAAGGGGGGGGGGCGCGGAGGAACAGAGGAGGGCTAAATCTACCCCCTCCTACCTCCAGCCAGATGTCAGAGCAGCTCATTATTACCCTCAGACAGGGGGCTCCGGACACGGCCAGAGCCAGGGTCTTCACAGGCTGCAGTGAACGCGCACTGGAGCGGCTAACTCTCACTCTTAGACCGGAGGTACCGGCTCCACCGGGGACGGAGCGGATCACAGAGGCTAGGACGGATCCCCGCGGTGAGGCCGCGTCACGTGCCAGGTATAGCAAGGCAGGGGGGGGGGGGGGGCCTTCTGCACGGAGGTGTGCGTTTCCATGGCAACCGACCACCGCACCAATCCCCTGCTCTTTATGGCTGGCTGGCTGCCAGGGTCATGTCGGCCCCACACCAGCCAATCAGTGTCACATAAAAAGGCGCATCCCGGGGTGCCACCTTAGAACACCTGTGTGTGTGTGTGTGTGTGTTTGTGTCTGTGTGTGTGTGTGTGAGACTAATAGTGAAAGTGGATGTGTGTGTATGAGAGAGAGAGCGAGAGAGAGAGAGAGAGAGAAAGTGAAGCGTGTGTGTTTAGAATGGTAAAAGTGTGTGCATGTGTGTGAGAAAGAGTAGTGTGTATGTGTGTTTGAGGGTGAGAGAGAGCAGTGTGTGTTTGTGAGAGAGAGTGTGTGGTGTGTGTCTGTTTGATGAAGAAGGGAGCAGACTCTCATCCCCTAAAGATCAGGTGTGTTTGAGTATAATTGGACAGCACCCCTGGGGCTTTTTGCGTGCATGGGTGCATGCATGCGTGCACCCTCGTGTGTGTGGGGATGTGTGTGTGCGTGCGCACGTGTGTGGGAAGAGCCTTGTCTGCAGAGATAAAGCAGAGGGGCTCTGCTTTCCTCCCCCTTGCCGCCACCTGCCTGCCAAGCGCGTCGCAGAGGGAGTGTGTTTAACGCACAACATTTATTCACCGCACACCTGCAGTTTACACGTCCCCGTCCCCTCCCAGTAGCACACAAGACGCTCCTTTTCACTGGGCTCCTCGCCATTCTTCAGCCTGCTAGCATCCAGGCTAGGGCCGCAACGCAACACCGTCTTTGTAATGATTTAGCTTCGGTAAATTCTGGCACGGAAAAAACCCTACAATGACACGGACAAGTATAGCTTAGCCGAGGTTTAAAAGCAGCATCGGCCAATGAGTGTGGTGGTGGTGGTGGTGTGTGTGTGTGTGTGTGTGTGTGTGTGTGTGGGGGGGGGGGGGGGATACCGGTGGGTGTTTTCGTCTTTTTTTGGTGTTTTATTGTGCGGAGGTGAGTGAGATTGCGAGTGTCTTTTCCTCCGTCTGGGGGGGGCGTGCGTCTCTTCTGTGTTTTTTTGTTTTTCTCGTGACCCAGCCACATATTGGCAGGCGGTACGGTGAGTGTGCGAGCGGGCAGATGGCGCCGCGGCGGGCGGCGTGGTAAATCGGGAGGCGAAAACACTTGTGTTCTCTCGGAGGTGCTGTTAGTACACCCCCGTCTCCTTCTCCTCCCTTCCCCGTTTCTCCGCCCCGTAGCGTCAACAATCGAAACCTCGGGTCTCTGTTGGGTTCTATGAATCTCAATATTTCTATAATCGAATATATCATCTGATAATTATATTATATTTTTTTATTCTTTGACACAGGTTTACTCATTATATGAGACACAAAACCTAGTCACATTCAGGAGGCTTGCATATGCAGATTGGTGCAAATGTCAGCGAGTGTCGCAAGACGCTAGATTAGAGAACTGAATTAACGATGAGGGAGGAAAACATCTCATTAGAATCCAGAGGCTGTTTCTATGGAAACATTGTCTTCCTTAACGTCTGCTTCATTAGACATCGTCCCCCCCTGGACCTGACCTCCACCATTTTATATTTTCCCAGCCCAATTCTGTTTAGTTTCTTTCCTCTTAACTTCCCCTCCCATAACATTTGACAACGGAAGGGTTCAGGCTTCTGAGTATTATGGGATAGCATCTGCACTTCCTTCTACCAAAACGAAGGAAGTTTGAGCTGCGTACGTCAGGTAACAGTGAAACACCTGGTGAAACAAAAAAAACCCAGATGTAGACACAAGAAGAAGAGGAAAGATCCCCTCCCTTGTAGCCTCTCCCTCTCGCCACAATTCCCACATTCCTAAGCATCAACTATCAGGAGTTCTCCGGGCTGAGAGGACGCCTGGGAATCAGGTCAGGCTGTTTACCAGAGGAGAGGAATGAATTACAGGTAAAACAGTTCTAGCGTCGGAAAAGTTTTCAGTTCTAGGTTACATTACTACGATTAGAATGGAAGAGGCACAAAGGCACAGGTATCCTTGTAAGTGCTCTAAGACAAAAGAGAACACTGTTTGGATGCTAACCTTTGTTGCTTGACTCAAATGCCTGTTCCTGCCCATGGCACGAAGCGTTCTGAGCCACATGAACAACGCAACCACAACCACCACTACAGCCTCACTCCTTTCTCAGCCTCCACAAAAATAATGTGTAGCAAAGATGCTGAATCAGTGGATTGACCTCCAATTGTGTTGGGGAGAGGATCCTGAGACAGGATAACTTCGGGAGCACTCCGCGGCTTTCAGAGACTGTTTCGAGCAGCACTTTTGGTTGTAGTTGTGCCAATATTGACTTTGCTTTTCCATTGTTCTCAGACTCACTTGGAAGTCACTTTGGGTAACATTGTCATGTTATATGAATATTAATGTAGGATAATGTGAGAGGTATAAAAACTGCATAGCTGAGAAACAACTATATATAATAATAGGTTTATAATAATATGAACCTGTGTTTTATGTGATACATACTACATTCATTAACGTTATCGTATCTATTACTATGTGGTTAAAATGTTAAATCACAGTGCTTCACAGAGGTATTATACATCAACAGAAGGTATTTCCATGCTATGAGGATTAATTCATTACCTGTCTTCTTAACCTGTACACATTCCGCATTTGTATAGTGCTATACAAATGCGGAATGTGTACTACTTAGTGCAAGGCCAGGTAGCGGTAATCACCATTAATGATATGTTCATAGCCCCGTCCACTGTGTAGTATCTATCACTGTGGCTAGGAACTTGACATGGCATGGATCAAGCACAACATGAATACCCAGTAATTCACAGGACATTATAATTATGACATTGTTACCGCTTAGAGTAGCTGATAATGACTAATTTGTAGTAGTTATTTCACCCTCAACCTACAGCCCAGCAAGACATGACAGCCTCTTGACACCCTGGGCTTCACGGTGGAGTTGTTCCGATAATCAGGGGGTCTTGCATGACGTGGCGATAAACGGCATGTTATTTCGTGTCGGACCTAGCCCGATCGTAATGACTACCTTGGCTTGGCTGTCACAAACCCCTCCACCAGGTAAGGCTAACCTAAAGACAACCGCTCGCTCACACTCAAGAGGGGGGTTATTGACAGGCCCACGATGACAGGGGGCAGTGTGAGAGCGAACACACACACACGCCGACACACTGACACACACAAGCACACACACTGGTACATAGTAATCACCGCACGTGAGATTGGAGTGCAGTATCATTTATGGGGGACGATTGCATGTTCTAATTTGATTGTGTGTGTGTCTGTGTGTGTGTATGTGTGTACGGCCGAGTGTATAGCTATGCATTAGTATTCCTAGGATTTTGTCAGCGTTTGTCCATCTGTGTGCTTCCAATTGAGAAAATGTATGTGCGAACGGGCGTGTGTATGTGTGTGTGCGATTCGTGTTCAATGCCCGTGACGGCTCGTGACTAATATTCAATTACTCGGGAGGGCATGGCTGGCCTCTCGAGTGTGTCTGTGTGTGTGTGTATGCATGTGTGTGTGTCGTGGCTGTAAATCAACTCACCCGTCTGATAGTCGATATTAATATTCACATATCAATAAATGATGTCGTGGTACGACCTCATGTTAACGGCCCATGATGATGGCCATGATAAGGGATGTGTGTGTGTGCATGGGTGTGGGTCAATACGTGTGTGTGCATTTTGTGTTTGTGTGTTTGGGTCAGTCTGCAGTATGTATGTGTGTGTGTGTGTGTGTGTGTGTGTGTGTGTGTGTGTGTGTGTGTGTGTGTGTGTGCAGGCATGTGTGTTTGTGTGTGTGTATGTGTGTGAGTGTGTCTGTGTGTCAGCATGTGTGTGTGTGTCCATGTGTTAGTGAGCGTGTGTGGACTAAATCCCTGTTGTCCTTCACAGGGGATGTGTGTGACATTGAGCTGGAAAAGTGCCGAGATGGTCACAGATGTGGCCCTCCGGCTCACAGACCTGGGCTTTAGAGTGTGTGTGTGTGTGTGTGTGTGTGTGTGTGTGTGTATCGGTGGGTGTGATGCGCTAAGTGTGGTCAGTTGGGGACAGTCGGGGGGTGGGGGGGGGGGGGGGGATGAGGGGGGTGGTAGGTTAGCTGGAGGCTGTGGATTAATTATTGTAAATCACTATCCCAGCTCCCATATCCCGGACTGCTGTTAGGACAGTTGGGGTGTGTGTGTGTGTGTGTATGTGTGTGTGTGTGTGTGTGTGTGTGTGTGTGTGTGTGTGTGTGTGTGTGTGTGTGTGTGTGTGTGTGTGTGTGTGTGTGTGTGTGTGTGATGCATGCATAACGGTGTATGTGGATATGTGTATGTAAAGTATATAGTGTATGTGCTTGTGTGACTGTGTTTATCTGTAGTGTGTATATGTATGATGAGTGCTTGTGTAATCAATACAGAGGGTTTGAATTTATATGTGTATAGAATGTTTATACATGATGTGTTTGTGTGTGTATGGTGTGCGTGTGCGTAATGTAAATTGTGTGAGAATGGTGTGCATTTGTAGTGTAAACTGTGTGTGTATGATGGCAGGTGTGTGTGTTTGAGAGACAGTGTCAGAGTGAGGAACAAAGGTCAGCAGGTCAAAATGTTGAACAATGTCTTCCCTGTATTCTGCCGCTGGCCAATGACTAACTCACTCTCTCTCTCTCTCTCTCTCTCTCTCTCTCTCTCTCTCTCTCTCTCTCTCTCTCTCTCTCTCTCTCTCTCCCCTCCCTATCCCTCTCCAACTCTCTCTCTCTCCCTCCCTCTCCCTCTCTTAGGGCTAACATTAAAAAATATAACAACATTACACCCGCTGCAAATCTCAGTATTATCTTGTTGTCTGGGCGATGACGGCCCACTTCAGTGCCGAGACGCCAGGCAGCAGGAAGCTGAGCTCGTAAACTAGACCCCCGCGGCAGCGATGAAGACATAAATCTGGGCCGTACAGGAAGCCATCGGGCGGCAGGGGAGCTCTACGGTGGGAGGTCCGGCAGCGCGGCATGATACCAACACACTGCACGCAATTAGGGCTGGAGACCAAACACAACGTCCCTTTTTCCCAGCGTGCAGAACCGCGGGAAATAAGAGCGTTTTTCTATTCTGATTTGAGGGATGAATAAAAAATAAAAGCCCCCCTGCCTCCCTGCCCCCAACAGGGGCTGAATGATTGTTAATGATTAAACTGATGAATACATAAATCACAGCAGAGCAATCAGAGAAATAGTAATCAGCTCTTAGGTTAATCCTTCTGTCTGTGTGTGTGGTTGGAGAGGGAGGGAGGAGGGGTGGGACGTGGGCTTAAGCCGGCTGTGGTGATTGGTCGGCTGGGTGCAGGGGAGAGTGGCTGGAATACAACGATATAAACTGCACATACCACCACCAGAGAAACAAAGCTTTACTTTTGCTTAACTGCTTCTCTAGTATAACAAATCCAGACATAAACTGCCTCAATTTGGAGGACAGACTTTAGCATACATGTCGTCGTCCGTCGTCCGTCCGTCCCCCCCCCCGGCCAGTTCTGGACCACGGGTTTGGCAAAGCCGCGATCATCCTCTCTAATCCAGCCTCATTAAGAATGAGCTGCATGATAGCTTGCCACCATAAACATCCAACCCCCCCCCCAGCTTCCCACCACCGCCCTCCTACACCACCGCCCAGACATGGATAAGTGGGGTCTTTGATGGCTATTTGATTTAATAAATGACCGCAGAGCTATGCCGGCCTTGCTTGCTGCAGTGGCTTGGGATTAAAATTAAATTAAATTACAAAATTATAAAAGCAAAGCTTTTCCGGCCACGCCCAGGTGAAGCTGCTGATGACAGTGGTTTAATTAACTCAGTCACAGCGATTCTTTCTGTAGGCTGCGAGCATGGCCGGCCAATGTAAACGAAGTTACTGGCCTAACACTGTCAGCCTTATCTAAGCAGAGAGAAGGACGCCACGCTTGCAGGAGCAGATCGCTCCGATGAAATGCACCTTCAAGGGAATACAGAAGGGAGGGGAAAAAAAGAATAAAAGCATTTCCAAAGGCCCTTGAAACCCCCGAAAGAAATCAATTATTTAAATGATTACAGTGCTCTTCGGGACGGAGCGAACAGCTTGTGGACAGGACACGGATCCGGCAAACACACTCCGGTGCAACGGAGTCGGATGTTCCCGGAAGGTCACCAGTGCCCTCCTGTCGCATCACCCTTGGGCGGAACACCGGGATCACCATGGAAAAGCACGGAAACTATCTCTGTAGCGCTAGCGACTGGGCGAACTATCTCAGTGAGTGACTGGCTGGCTCTCTCTCTGCGGCAGTTCTTAAATAAATGAAAGCCATGCCGTTCTTCCAAGATGAGATCTGGGTACTCAAACACTGATTAAAAATGCAGGCCCATTTAGCCGTGTGCTCAATTTAACCTAGAGCGCTGCGGTTGCAGGAAGTGATATTCAATCAGCGCTCTGTCACAGCTATGTCGTAGCGTGGCCGCACTAGCTCCGCTATCACCGCCCCTATTTCGCAAAGCCATCTTCAATCGTCCCAACAGCTGGAAGGTCACTGAGACGGCCCTGTTTACTCAGGAGCAGAGCAGTGTCTGCCTGTTGCATGGGGTGTTAAATGAGGGGCAAGATAGTGTCCGTTCTCCCACTATCAACCCCTAGAGCGCTGGGTTCGATATCCCATTGTCCATAAACTACTTGTAGGCATCGTTGAGCAAGGTGCCCGGCTCCTAACTGCTCCATAAAGAGCTGCATCTGGATTCACTTAAGTCGCTTTGGATTAGCCACCTCGCCTGTTTTTTCACTGCTCCTAAAGATCATGAACTAGATTCATCACTTTATAGGTGAAATGGGGGAAAACACAACCACTTTCAAGAAGGTTTATGCTTGCGCCCTACTGTAGTATAAAATTAACTTGCCGAACTAACGAAAGCCACAATTTGGATTTATTATTTTCAAAGTCAAGGCTGAAGCAAAGCAAAGGAATAAACTAATTACACAAGAATCACCCAAGAGTCCAGGGTACACCGTTTTTCGTAATAGTCGTTAAGTGTCGGCTTCGCAAGGGAAAACAGAACCGTCTAAAGCACGCAGGGACTTCTCCTTTCACCTTAATTACAGCTTCCTAGTCATGGCTGTGGAGCGTGGCGATACATCAAGCGAGGCCTCCTATTGTGTCTGGCTGCGTCACCTGACTTTCATTACCCTTTGTCTTTGGGCCCTCCTTGGAACAAAGGGCCACTTCCTCGATCGAAACCCCGGGCAGAAAAAAGCCCCCCTCTCGGGGAGGGGGGGGGGAGCCAACGCAATCCCGACCAACCGACAGCACTTTTAATACGGAAGGACACACACCGAACTTCGTTTGAATGCGAGTTCCCCTTGTAAATTAACAGGCGGTAAAAAGTGCATCAATGAATCCCATCACATAACACCTTCTTTACAACGAGCAACGCGGCCCGGTCTAATATTGTGTGGGCATATTTTAATGAGAAAGCCTATTAAATATTTCAAGCCGAAAAAAATAAATTACGATGCAAGAGGCGCCTTTAGAAACTGAAGAAAAATAATGAATTCATTACGATAAAAAAAAAGACTGAAATAAATAAAGGAAAGGCAGGCCGGCACAGTAGCAGGGTGGTTTCCCCCCACTCCGTAGAATGGATTAACCTAATCAAAGGATTAATCAGACTTGAAACACAGGAGGACGTTGCCGCTGGAGTCTTTATCCGGCTTGCGTCAGGCGGGAAACTTAAGACGGCGAGGGCAGAAGGAGACTGCGTTTCCCACAACCCCTCTCTCTCCCCAGAGGTCCTCCCTGTTGCCAAAAGACCCAGAAGGCAGAGGGGGTTGTTAAGACCCCTTCCTTGGTTCATCGGTCTCCCAGTAGCCCACACTGTAACTGGGTCTCTCCCAGGAAGAGATCCTTAATGAGCTAACCAGCTTGGAAGTTGGCTATTTCTGCATCCCCGGTCTCTGTTGACTTCTGGTTGTGTGTTACACAAAGCCAGGGGTTTGTAATTACAGCTGAAATTATTGTACTACTTAGTATTATTGCGGGTACTTTTTATTCAAAGGGGCTTGCAATTATTTCAGATACGTGTCATTACGGAGCAGGTAGGGTGTAATTCACCTTGCTCAAAGGTGCCTACAGGTAGGCTCTGCAAATTGGGGATTGCACCCAGTACTTTTCAGTTGGGAGTCGAAACCGTTAGACTGTTCTATATATATCCGCTCTAGGGAACAACCTGCCGTTGTAACTTGCAAAGGACACACAGAACAGAACGTACTGACTGTACTGCAAATCAAATATATCATCAAAATTAAAAAGAAGGTCAAACTGAACTGGGACTAAAGAACTCAAACGGGGAGAAAAACAAGGCATAAGTTCACCATGTTTAACAAAACAGAACACACTCATTGAACAAGACTTTTGTGGTCCAAAAGAAGGCAGGATGGCTGTATCTGCTGCTGTTCCCCACCTGCTGCTGTCCCTTTGGACATGGCTGGCCTGTCCCATTGCTCCTTGGCCCAGAGAAAACGAAACAGCAGCGGATCCGCCGTCACGACGGACAATCCTCTGTCGCTCTTCACAGGGGGATTTAAAGGCACAATGAGCCGAGGGCTCGAAATCTGCAAGGAGGGCGGGCGATTTGATTTCTTTTTAAGCCTTTCCCCCGAATGACCATGCCCATGATGAGTGGCCTAAAGCCGTAGACATTTGGAGAGCTCGGAAAGAAAAAAGGATACACAGCCTTAATCTGTGTACAATAAACATTGGAATAAATAAAAAAAAACACGAAAGGACTTATCCGTCACCATCTGTATGCCTTTAACACATCTGGCCCATCTGGTCTCGGGGGCTGTGGGGTTTGACCAAGGGAGAAAGCTAAGCGGAGACTAAGCGAAACGTTTGGAAACAGAGGGCTTCATCGTGGACTGGGGCACTGCTTGTGAAGCCATTGATTCTGCTTACTGAAAACAGCTTGCCGGCCCCAAAACACTGGTAATACTGCTAATTACAGATAATGTACACGTGTGGTGGTTTGTACATGGCATAAAGGAAGTTGGAGTTGCACCTGGACCAATGTACGTGTCTGAACATCGATCTGAAAAATATCACAAAAGCTCCAATTCCTCAACAGTGGAGACAACAGCTGGCTAAACATTCCAGCCCAATCATATCATAACATATTTATTCCTGCTCCATCTCTTACATAAAGCCTCGAAACACAGCTGGCCACTGAGTAAAGTCACTTTTACATCATCCAATCAAATCCTCAAGGATCAAAACACATTTTCAAAGCATTTTCATCCTGCGCTCATAACATAATATTTCGAAACACGCAAACTCACTCATCAAACTCACTCACTCACCAAACTCAGTCAGCTCTGAACTTCCATCTCTAGTTGTCTTTTAAATATGCAAGGACCGGAATTGTTGACAAAGATTTCATACCATTTTGAGTGCTACTCCCTCCACATGAGTAAGCCACTCTTCCCTTTATGAGTGATCATTATAATCATGGAGCCGGGTGGCTTGGCAGGGGACCAGAGAGGAGAGTCTGAAAGAGACGAAGTCGTGGTCAGGCACAAGTCCCTGAACATCAGCGGTGGGCCCGGACGACTGCAGCAGAGCCGCAGAATAGATGAAAGGTAAGATATGGACGAACAACATGGGTTTTGATCTCGCCCACAGATCCCTGCGTGGCGATGTATTGATTGGGAGGAAGAAGGGGGAGGGAGGAGGGGGGGGAGGCATCACAAGAGGTGAGCGGGGGAGATCAAATGCGCTACTCGCTGTCTGGACACCCGTGTCCGTTTGAACACGAGTGTCTCGCCGCGGCCGATCGAAATCACACTCACGGCTCGGCCCCAACAAAGGCGTAGTCTCGAGTGTGGCTCTCGTCTCCTTCGGGCAAGGGATTCTGGGAAGGCTTGGAGGGACAGAAGTTGAACTTCAGTTCACTTTATGCAAATAAGCGCCTCCTTTGACACAAGGGATTTTTTTTTTACCCGTGGTTTCAATTCCTTGTTTGGTCCAAACATCGAATTTAATCCTCCACTAAAGACAATGTTGTTCCTTTCTCAAAATGTTTACTGTGCTACTGTCAAAACATCTTGGTGAGGAAGTGCCTGACCCTGGAAAGTCATCGTACGACGCAAACAGCAAGAGCATAGAGAGGTAAAATGCCAGCGTTGTTTGTATACAACACCTGGGTTTAAAGCCTTACACCATTTAGGCTTGATTCATCCAAGCTAAGTATACCTATTATTCCAGTCAGGTGAAGCTTGTTTTCTCCCACATTCCCCTGCCAGAACAAGCCCATCACATACATACGTGGACTGGCTGTACGACTCTGACAAGTGAGGAAGAGGAATTACAGTTTCACTGTACATAAATGCCTCGGCCAAGACCGGACAGACGCTTGCGCTATCGACCCTGGTGAAGGAAACGCCGGGGCGATAATGCGTTGATGGACGAGCCACACATTCTTTAGCATGACAACCGATACATCTCTCTCTCTCTCTCTCCCCCCCCCCCCCCCCCCCCCCCCCCCCCACCCCCCCCCCCCCCACCCCCCCCCCCCCCCCCCCCCCTCTCCACCCCCCCCCCTCTCTCTCTCTCTCTCTCTCTCTCTCTCTCATGAATGTGATACAATATCACACCCAACCTTGGAACCAACCACCAAACTGAAAGTGACAGTGGTATTGTCACTGGAGTTAGGAGGCCTTGCGGGAAATCTGTTGATGCCTGTCTTAATTAGTCCTGCTGCACTCATTGGAAATCGTATGTTACCGTTATTTGACCCAACAGTGCACGATTCTCTCTGATGAGGGCGTGGTCTTTACATTCAGCAGAAGCACAGTATATACTAGGACATTGTGGTTCGAACCCAGAACCTTTCGGCTCGGAGTAAAACACCGTGGCCACTATATGATCCTGAGTGTGTGTGTGTGTGTGTGTGTGTGTACGTGTGTCTTAAGCTTCTATTTCCATGGCACACCATCAAGCCAACACACACAAACACTCACATATAGAGATCCACATGATCTTGGGCACGTGGTCATAATTTCTCTGTGTGACACACACACACACACACGCACACACACACAGGGGAGGTCCAGGTTGGTGTGTCAGGACAGTAATAAGCGGTGGTCAGTCCAGAACAGGCACTCCACCCTCCCTGACGCCGGTGGAGTATAAACTAAACACACATCCACTGCCCTCTCAAACCACATGTAAGGACTATACTGTACTGAAACCCTCCTAGAAAACCCTTTCACAATGGATTCTTTATAGTAGTAACAATAACCTGTTATTATTCTAAATTTATATCTTTCTGTTCTAAAAATATATATCTATTTTTTTAGAGCTCACATTTCGGACCTTGACAACAACAGCAATTGATAGTAATGGAAACTAAAGCAACACGCACATAAAGCTGAAACGTTACATTTATTTAAAAGTATAATATATATTATATGATAACTCAAATTCCAGTATATGCCATTATATTTTGTAAAACACCTTGTGTTTTTACAATCTATTATTACTAGCCTAGAACACATGTGAACAAGCCATTTCTAAAGACTCTTTCCAGCAAACCTGTTGTACCTTTTTATCCATCTACCTTCCGGGGCCTCCCTGTGTTCTTTGTATCTTCCTTCCGAGACCTTTGGACCTGTCTCTCTTATTTGCATCCAAGGGCGCGTTCAGCAGGAGCAGGCTAAGGTTAGCTGCTTTTTAGCCTCTGGATATTTCCAGATTCCATATCCTTCCCTTCCTGTCACTTCTGTGTGTGTGTGACAAGAAGTGTCTCTGAAAGTGTCACCTCTCTCTCTCTGTGTCTCCCCCCCACCTGCCTCTCTCTCTCCCTCCCTCTCTGGCCTGAAATAGATGAAGCCGCAAGCTACACAGCAGGCAGTGGGCTAACATTCACACACCAAGTCCAATATACCTGCAGGGAGTCTCTATGTGTGTGTGTGTATGTGTGTGTGTGTGTGTTCATGTTCTCATGAAAGTGTAACTTTGCCTTTCACTTAAAGTCAACAACGGCACAACACATGACATGCTAGAAAGTGGTGGCGGGGACAATTTCAAAATAAAAGCCCGGCTGAGCCCCCACTGTAAATAAAACAGCGGTAATAACCCATCACTTAGATGGGCTCAGAGCTATTTTGAGCTTAAGGACTACAGGTGTGGTTTAGAAATGATAACCTTCGTCAGCGTGTCGTTTTGGCCAGAGGTAATGGTCGTTTACTCTGGCCACCATTGGGTCTGTGGTCTGAGCCTCCCGACCCCAGGGGGTCTGACCCTCCGGACCCCAGGGGGTCCGACCCTCCGGACCCCACGAATCTGATTATCCTGTCGGTGGCAGTCTGAAGGTAGGTCGGCACGGCAATGTTTTTTTTGCCGTACCTGAGATCAACATAAATGTATCTAGGAGTGCGCTTGTGTTTGTTTGTGTGTGTGTGTGCGTGTGCGTGTGCGTGTGCGTGTGTGTGTGTGTGCGTGTGTGTGTGTGTGGGTGTGTCTCTTTCTCTCTGTGCCTGTGCGTGCCTTTGTGTATATGAGGTGTCGAGGTATGAGTCATCATGCGTGTGTGTATGTGTGCGTGTGTGCATGCCATCCTATGTGTGATCGCCGTCTGCCTGCATGCGTCTGTGTGTGTGTGTGTGTGTGTGTGTGTGTGTGTGTGTGTGTGTGAGGGGAAGCATCAGACAACAGATAAGGGGATTATTCCATTATGATACACTCGGGGGTCTCCAACCCTTGGGGCCGGGGTGTTGACGATATGTAGAGAGCAGGACCTTTGTTTCTCAGCCTGTCAGCAGTGTTGAGGGGCTGGTCCTCACATCGTTTGAGCAAAGCGGGGTCATGCCACAACATGCCGTGCCTAATCCATCAGGCCCCACTGGTCCGGTGTATCTCTGCCGGGGCCCGAGAAGGCAGAGGAGCATCCATAGTAGGGGCCCCACTGTCCCCAGTAACCACCACACTAATCGTCACTAATCGTCAGTTTGCCCCCAAATGAGGTCTAGATTTTTCTTTCAGGGTAAGTAAGGTTTAGTTGTAATTGCAACAAATAGCTTAATACATGTTGTGAAAAATGACTAATTAGCTAGTTACATGTTTAACAATTTACTGATTAATAGGTTAAAGATTACTGACAAGGAGTTAAAATGACATGATGAAATGCATGAGCCTATATCTTTGACTCAAAGACCTCGCTTCTTAAAGACCCCACTTTCAATTCAAGGGAGTTAATAGACTTTCAGCTTGAGACTGTCACAAATGCACAAACACCTACACATACACACACACATGCACACACACACACACACACACAAACACGCACACAGATATACACATTTTGTTGACTGCCACCTCAGCCTCTTATGCGCTTGTGTTAATTCTGGAGGAGTTCCCACTTTGTCTTAAACAAAGACATCATGAGTGTCGTTATCGCCGTGTCAAAACTGACGAGGTAATTACTATCATTTAAGTACAAAGCTCTCCGCCCGGGAGGCGGCGGTGTTGTTTGGGTGGTGTTAAAAAGAGAAAAAGGATCCAACACCAATTCCCAGTAAAACGGGCAGGCTGTTTGCTCCCATTTCTCCTTCATGCTCCACTTCACCAGCGTTTCTCTGTTGTTGCTTTGGTTTGGTAAACACTGTCGTCCTATTTCTCCCTCCGCTTGTTTCCGCGAGACATTTCAAGGCACCGACTCGTTTCAGTGAGACTGCGGAGTGGGTGGCACATCGTCTTGCGCTAGAGAACTGGTGAGAAAACTCTGACCCTACCAATACACCCACCCACACCACCTTCCCCAACGCCACCTCCCAGCGAGCGCTGTGTGGCTGGCCTCGGTCGTTGGGTCACCTGGAGGGCAAAGGCAAGATGACTACTGCGACAAACTACACTCGGAGAGTAGGATGTGATTTACCGGAAATGTCCCCCTTGTAGAAACCAGACCACTTCACCGGGGAAGTGTCACGTGGAAGCCATGCTTTCAGTCCATAGAAGGAGAAATGTTTTTCACGGCAGAAAGCAGGACTAATACCAGGGCAGGCAACAATGTTAGCAACACCAGTCGCTATAAAAACCTGATTTAGTAGCTGCTGATAGGGGGGGGGTGGACCGCCTGGACTTGGTTTAGACCAGGAGGCTTGGGGCTGAAAGATGAGAATGTGGCAGGTGAGGTCTCCCCGACCCCCACCCCCCCGGGGACAATCTCTAACACCATGAAGCCCTCCTCCATCACCTCCCCCCTCAAACCCCACCTCCCCTCTTAACCTACTCCCCCCCGTATCTTACCGATCAACCTTCCCCTCGACTGCCCCCCCGCCAGCCCCCATAACCTCCCCCATCAATCTTACCCTCAGTCCCATAGTCCACCCTCCCTCTAAACTTACCCTCAAACCTCCCCCAAAACCCTTCTTCAACCTCCACCACCAACACTCCCACCCCAATCGACCTAAACCCAAACATCACCCCTCAACCTCCTGTCTCCCACCGCGTTGAAATTCCCACAAAGAACGCCGGCTCAACCTCCCACAAAACATTCCCATATCCTCCTCACTCAACCTCTTCCCCCCACCCGCCATAGCAGTGGTAATGTTCCCGCGAGAGACAAGGTATTCTGCAGTGATGTGTGAGGGAAAATAACATGTCCTGCTTCACACTTTTGTCTTACAAGGCTCCTGACCTCTCTCTCTCTCTCTCTCTCTCTCTCTCTCTCTCTCTCTCTCTCTCTCTCTCTCTCTCTCTCTCTCTCTCTCTCTCTCTCTCTCTCTCTCTCTCTCTCTCTCTCTCTCTCTCTCTCTCTCTCTCTCTGTGGAGCCTGCACAACACACACAATTACACTTAGGCACTTACAATCTCTTTTCTCTATCTGAAGCAGAAAACACCACATACACACACACACACACACACACACACAAACCTTCCCAGTCCCACAAATAAAGACACAGAAAAACACACGCACACACACACACACACACACACACACACACACACACACACACACACACACACACACAGGGGGGCACTCACTGTCTAACAGTCAATATTTTCTGAAAGATGGCCTCCCTTGAGAACTACAAGGCAATCCGAGGGGCCCCTACAATGAAAGGGCCTGTGATTGCATTCGACCGTAGCCTTTACAAAGATGTCGTACATCACATGGCAACAGATAAAAAGCCCTCCGCACATGGTTAATCAGCTGAGTGGCTTTCATGGCGCCATACTCATTTGTCTTGATCATGAAAAAGCCAGGAGTCACTGTCTCGCTCCCTCTCTTTATATTTCTCAAGAAAAACCAACATTAATGAAGAAACTAACACGTTTTTTTTTATTTTGGCTCCGCCGACTCAATCTATTGATATCCCAGCCAGGCTCATCAATGTCCTTGACCTTGAGACACACAGGCTATTGTTGTTTATTCGATTTTTTTGTTGCATCTTTAAATCCAAAAGAATGATTGTGTTTGTCTGTGTGAGGTTCTGTGTCCATCAAGGCTCACAGTTTGTCTTGTTTGTGTGGATTTTGTTGTGTGTGTGTACGTGTGACAGTGTAAACAGAGTTTACGTTCATTTGGCACAGCGTTTCATCCGGGAGCGATTTACAGGTGTGAACCATCAACGCATGCAATCAAAATGGAGGCAACGGCCAAAATATGCTGCATGTTTTCTGACCCAGCTCAGTTAAATACATTATAGGAAACCGAAACACAAGCGCAGTTGGGATTTTTCTGATTAACACACTGGAAGAAAAATCCTACTTTTTTGCCGTGCGTGACCAAAGTGTTAGACCCGTGGATAATGACAATTTCCATGGCGTCACAAACCACCCTCTGACGATGGCTACAGACCTTGACTACCACCTTGAGATCCAACAGTTGTATTCCAACGGAATAAAATGAGTCCACACCCCTAGCCAGTCCACACACACACTCACACAAACACAAACACACAGACTCACACACAAAGAAACAGACACACACACTCTAAGAAAAATCGATAGAGAAGAGATATTTGAATTCCCTTGAAAACTCACCAAAATACTCCAAAGTGAGCTGGAAACCACTTTGTGAAAGACTGACAGCCACACAATAGCGGGATGTCTCTCGTTCTGTAAGCTGACTAATACAGTGAGCATCACTTCTCGCCTCCTTCCCAGAGGCCACTCCAAAAGACCAAATAGAGGAAATTGAAAGGGAAATGTTGGGAAATGCCAAAAAGTGTGGTTGTTGGGGCTGTAAATAGACAATAAATTATTCAAGCACTGCTGTGGTGGTACTGATTAGGCAGAGTTGTGACGTTCAAACATAAGATGCAGAGAATTTGCCATTGAGAAAATATGAAGAGATGTTGGAAAATATTGAAAGGCGTACCAGGGTCATTGCGTCAAATTTATTGGACCATTTTAGTTAAAGTTATAAAATGACATGAATAATAAAATACAATTTGGTAGTATATTAGATATATTGCTCCTAAGTTATGATGCTTACAGCTTTGGCTTTCTTTTGAAGTTCTCATACTTCATATTCCTTCAATAGTGCCTTCACCTTGACTGATCCATGCAGAAGGCTGAAGACAGGCTTCAAAAAATAACTTTATGGGAGAGAGAGAGAGAGAGAGAGAGAGAGAGAGAGAGAGAGAGAGAGAGAGAGAGAGAGAGAGAGAGACTTAGTTAGCTCTCAGAGCACGTCCACAAACAGAATAATCATCAAGAGGGTCTCCTGCCGTCGACTCGGCCATCTACGGCTGCCCTTTGCTTTTTGGGATGGATGGCAAACCTAGAAAATGACCAATTACCTTCCACCAGGCCTGACCAGGAGCCCTGACCTCGTGGAACCAGGGGGCCCCTGGGAAATAGTTTTTTGTGCAGTGTCTGGATGGAATAGTTACAAGGTTGTCCAGACAAACACACTCATTCACAATTAATTCTGCTTGCTTATGTGTCTGATGTCACGACGTAGATGGGCCCTTGTTGTATACTGCGCATTTGAAAATGACCCATTTTTACTTAGCTGCTGTTAAGTTAATTTGACTCAACCTTTCTACATTATACCTGAAGTTATTTACTGGTTATTAGTGTTCCGTGCTACTATGATGATGATGACGATGATGATGATCAACTTTGTGTGTGGTCTGTCAGAGGATTCCTTTATTGTCTTCTACATTATATCAGAACAGTGGTACTTTATTGGCCCTGGTCTCCCTAATCAGACTGTACATACTGTCAAAGTGCAGGTACAACCGTTCAGAAGTACCTCGTTCTTGTGTCTTTGGTGTAATGTACTGTCTGTCCTTGTCGACAGTTTTACTGTGGCAAGGTCAAAGGAGGAAATAAATTGCAGCTAAGTGTTCAGCACTTTGAGATTCGCACTTGGAATAGTGAGCATGCACACGCACGCACACACGTACACACACACACACAGAAGTTCACACACACACATACACACACACACACACACAAGTTCACGCACACCAGACACACAGACATACACAAATACACACACACACCCAGAAGTTCACACACACCAGACACAAACACACACACACAAACACAAACACACACATTGAAGTTCACACACACCAGACACACACAAACAGAAGTTCACAAACACACACACACACACACACACACACACACAGAGAAGTTCACACACACCAGACACAAACACACGCACACAGACACACACAAACACAAACACACACAGAGAAGTTCACACACACCAGACACACACACAAACAAGTTCACAAACATACACACACACACACACACACACACACACACACACACACACACACACACACACACACACACACACACAGGTGACATTTATACACCCATATCCTGCCCCAGTTCCCTAAGGTACAGGCAGTCCTTGGGAGAGAGGGGAGGGAGGAGGCTCAACGTGGAGCCGTTTGTCAGACCATGTGTGTGTGTGTGTGTGTGTGTGTGTGTGTGTGTGTGTGTGTGTGTGTGCCGAGTGCTACCTCATGAGAACCCAGTAGCTCCATCCAGGCCTGCCCGCATGCCAAGAGCCATTGGCAGGCGCCAGGAAAACCCACCGCCACCAAGGGTAGGTGAATGACAAGGCAGGGCAATCAAGATGTGGAGAGAGAGAGAGAGAGAGAGAGAGAGAGAGAGAGAGAGAGAGAGAGCGAGAGAGAGAGGGTGAGAGAGAGATACAGAGAGAGACAAAGAGAGAGAGAGAGGGTGAGAGAGAGAGAAAAAGAGAGAGAGATACAGAGAGATAAAGAGAAAGATAGTGTGATAAGGAGAGAGTGATGAGAGATAGAGGGATACAGAGAGAGAGAGTGATAAAGAGAGAAAGAAAGAGAGAGTGAGAGACGGAGAGGAGTGGCGGTCTCGTTCGCTCACTCAAGCCATTCTTTGTATTTCCTTTGATTTAATCCATAATTTACTCTCTGATCCCTCCATGTATGACATCCTTCTATTTCATATGCACCATGGCAATTAAACATTGAACTGACAAAGCACTTTGTTTGACTCATCCTCTGTCTCTCCCTCTCTCCTCCCTCTCTCCCTCGCTCCCTCTCTCTCTGTGTTCTCTGTGTCTCTCTCTCTCCACCTCTCTGAAGAACAGAGGGTAGCTAATGCTCTCCCTGAATTATTAATCGTCAGACAACAAGGAGTCACAGGCACTGGGAACTATCTGACGGAAGGTCAAACAGGGGCTCCACTCGTCCCAGAAACCCAAACCAGACAAACTCTCCCTCTCTCCCTCTGTCTCTCGCCCCCCCCCCCCCCCCCCCCTCTCTCTCTGTCTCCTTGTGTGTTTTAATCTGGCAGAGAGACAAACACACTGGGTGGGTCAGGAAGAGATAGCGAACAGTGACCCTCTGCTGTGTTCCCCGGACGGGATATCATCCCCCCCACCATAACATTTAGACTCCTTTCTTATCTGACACTGTAGCGGGGTGAAGCTACAGATTCATTCAGGTGTTACTCTGATAAGACAGGTTTTACATTCTGCACAGTCAAGTTTAGGTGAAAGGTTTGAACTAGTATTACGTTGGAGAGGGTTTAACTCTGGGTTAGGGTTTGGCATGGTGGATCTGAGAGAAAGGTAGTCATCGCAGAATGACCAGCAGTGATTTCCCTTTAGTTTCACCCTTCTGAAATAATGTTCAATTTCTTAAAGATATAGAGGCCTTCAATTAAACATGCAAGGATCATACACTTAAGTCATGTACTATGTAAAAGATGGCAAGAAGCACAAAAACTAATTTGGGATTTAATTCTGCAATTTCAATGTTTCACCAGAGATGGCACTGTCCCTGTGGTTCGCTTTTACTCTTCTTAAAGTATTAAAAGCTACTGGTTTGCCTCAGCCAATCACAGATAAGTGCTCTTACAGGATCCACCCATACTCGGTTAACTGCCACATCACAGCTTGCAATCAGCTCAATATTCTGCCATTGTTGATGTTAAATTACAATAGATCAGCCACAAAACTCTACAGTCAGTAGAGGTAAGAAGAAGAAAGGGGTGCTGGGAATAATGTTATCGTTGAGTTCATCCGCCTGTAGGGCCTTTAGCTTAGCATAGATCACCAGATAGTTTTGTACACCAAAGATTCAAAGAGATCGGGAGATAGCAAGGAAAGGTCAAAGCGACAGTTGCAAGCTATTTTGATGCTGTCATCTTCGTTGCCCGCAGCTAACCTTATCTTCATCATGTACATATACACAAGTGGCAGGGGTAAGAGTTCTTAGCCATTTCCTGAAAGTTTGTATTTTGTTCACACAACGGAGGATACACTTCCTCAGAAGAGGATCAACCAGAATCCTTGTATAATCTGATTCCAATCCGCCCAGAAGGATTTCCAGCAATATCTGATCGTTTATGAGTAACAGTGCTCCTAGTGAGATGATTAATTGTGTTCCATACAAAGAATCCGGCTTGGGATAGGTGGAATGTACGTTTGGCTGGGTTTCACACTTCTTCAGGGAGAGCTATACGGGAAACCAGAGTCGGCCGAGTCGACAGACCTCCATGTGTTTATGAACGGCAATATAAATCCCCGTCCAAAACTGCCAGACCAACTGCCCACCGAGCCCACGATGATGAAGTCCTGGCATTGTTCCGGAATGTTCCACGGCACCCCTGTCCACGCCTCCCCCGGCGCCCTGAACCTAGGGCCGGCCGTGGCGGTGGCTGAGACCCGTCACATCCATCACGCCGACACAAGGGCAGACCATTGTGTCAGGGGGGTGTGTGTGTGTGGGCGGGGTCAGGAACACGTCTTAACCCCTCTCCCTTTGGGGGCCGGTTAGCGGACCACCGGTCTCATGTCCAACCCCCCCCCCCCCCCCCCCCCACACACACACCCTGTTAAGGTATGGGAGGGAGGCAGCGTCTACCATCTGTAGACCAGACACGGGGGAGGAGTGGAGGAGCAAAGGGTGAGTCTGGGGGGAGGAGGTGAGGGGATGGGGGGGGGGTCATGACTGCAAGAGGAGTTTCCCCCCCAAGAAGTCTCTGACCTGTCGATAGGCTAGAACATTATTTCCAGCCCCCCCTTCCCCACTCTCTCGCTCTCTTTTCTCCTGGGGAGTGGGCGAGCCAAGAGGTCGGCCATCCATCACCACTCAACTCACACTACATGAGGCTGAAGGGGGGGGGACGCGCCATGATAAATCTGCTATGTGCTCTGCTTTTTTAACCACACACACATACACACACACACACATGCACACTATATATAACAGAGTTGCTGTAGCGGGTAAAACGAATGGCCTGGGTTAAAGCAGTTTCTTGGCTAACTTTCCTGGTTGTCAGGGGTGATGGACTGGTAAAGCAGAGACAGCAGGCTTTTATTTAAAAGTGCCCCATTTGATCCAACCGCCGACCTTGCAGTGCAAAGGAAGAGAACCACGGCCATCTTGGAAATTTAAATACAGCTTTAAGTAAAACCTCGAGACACCTCGAGCAATTTACCTCGAGTCAAGGTAAACTTCTCTTTTAACTCACAATGAAAATAGAAGCAGTGTGGAAAGATATATTCCAAAGTTTCATTCACTATAATCTCCGAGCTATAACAGTGTGTTTCTCAGTATAAGCAGTTTTTTGGGGGTGGTAAAACAATGTCTGTATTTTCCAACGCAGTTTGACCTCACAGATATATCTTTTGACAGAGAATGAAGAAAATGCTGACTTCATTTTCTTGCTAACAGTAAAAGAAAAGACCTTGGATGTCCAACCATTGTTTAAATGTTGTCGACAGATTTCCAAAAGTCATCCCACTTCCAAAAGTGGGATGACTCATCCATATAACTAGATGGTCATCCATATAACTACATAGCAATCCATATAACTAGATAGTAAGCTATATATAACTGGATAGTCATCTTTATAACTAGATAGTCATCCATTTAACTAGATAGTCATCCATTTAACTAGATAGTCATCCATATAACTAGATAGTCATCCATTTAACTAGAAATCAATCCATATAACTAGAAAGTCAAACAAATAACTAGATAGTCATCCATATAATAAGGATCGGCTGGAGAAACATGCTCAGATCGCTTTGAATTTCCTCAAAAACCATCTGCATCATTTCCATCCTGATATAAAATGGCTTCCACTGTTTCCCCACCACAGACCTTCAGCTATTCTCTCTCTCTCTGTCCCTCCCAACTCTACCAACCCTCCCCTAATAGACTCGCTGCTGATCCTCCTGTAGTACCGAACGCAACGCACTAGCCAGGCGTCTTCCGTCACGGTTCTAGAAGAAAGGCGGGCGGGGCACGGTCATTAAAAGCTTCCCCACTCCAGCAGACATCACGTTTTTCTGTCGCCCGGGCCACAAAGGGTCTACCGACGGCCTCATAAGCCGCGCATTATTATGGTCGCGGATCGATGGTCTGTGAGCGCCGGCGCTATTGTCACGGGCTCGTCTAAATTGGCAGCGCCGGAGTCAATGGGTGGAGGGTTGAAAGGAGGGTCAGAGTCGCCGGGAATCCTTTGTGGGCTGATAATCACACTTATGTCCGAGGAATAATAGATCACGGAGCACCTGCATCCCGAATGGACAGCAGCACATAAAACTCCCGCACGGTGCTGTAAAAACGTCAGGTTTGAGGACGATCAGCAGCGGTCCCGTCGAGGCCCGGGATCACCCCCCCGGACGTAACACGCCGACAGACGGACAGCCGAAAATCTCATTCCCAAACAGTGTTTATTATTTGGGATCACACGGTTCCAGAAAGAATGGCGGGGCCATTATATGATCAATTATATCCCACTAATTAATGAATGGATGCTCTCTCTCTCTTTTTTTATCATTGACATCATTCCTTACAATCCCTCTCTTTCTTCCACCTGCCCCACCCATCTCTCTCTCTCTCTCTCTCTCTCTCTCTCTCTCTCTCTCTCAGTGCAGGGCGGGGCCCCTGTTGGTTCGGGGCCCTGCTCCATCAGTCAGTCTGATGTATGGTTCCAGGGGGCACAAATGAAATCTGTCACAACAAGGGTAATGATGTCAGACCCACTATCGCTCACCTTTGGACTAGGAGGGCAGAGAGGGGAGGAGAGGGGAAGAGAAGGAGAGGAGATGAGGGGTCACGAGGGAGGAGGAGAAGAGAGGAGAGGCGTGGAGAGGTTGGAGGGGAGAGATAGGGAGGGAGGAGGAGAAGAGAGGAGAGGTGTGGAGAGGTTGGAGGGGAGAGGAGAGGTAGGGAGGGGAAGAGAAGGAGGGGAGAGGGAAAGGTGGAGAGGACAGGTGAGAGGGGAAGCGGGAGAGGAGGGGTAAGGAGGGAGGAGAGGGGAGAAGGGAAGAGAAGGAGAGGAGAAAAGAGGAAATGAGAGGAGGGAGGAGAGGGGAAGAGAAGGTGAGAGGTCAGGAGGGAGGAGGAGAACAGAGGAGAGGCGTGGAGAGGTTGGAGAGGATATGAGAGGTAAGGAGAGCTTGGATAGTGAAGAGGAGACGAGAATAGAGGGGAGAGATGAGGAGGGGAAAGGGCAGAAAAGAGGAGCGGGAGGAGAAGAGAGAGAACGTAGAACGTAGAGAACGTAATGGAGAACGTAGGAGAGAGTAGAGGGAGAGAAAAGGGAGGGGGAGAGGAGAGAGAGAAAAAAATAGAAAAAGATAAAGGTGATGCTATCAAGATTGATAGAGGGAGCTAGAGGGACTGTAGAAGAGAGAGAGAGAGAGAGAGAGAGAGAGAGAGAGAGAGAGAGAGAGAGAGAGAAAGGGAGAGAGAGAGACAGAGAGAGGGGGGCAAGAGTAAAGGATACAAAGAGGGCGAGGCAGGGATAGAGTGAGAGGGGGTTGGGTAGAAGAGAACGATGGAGTGAGAGAAAGAGTGATGTTCAGCGTGATGCGGTTTAAACCAAGGACTTTACCGCCACAGGCACGCACACTCGCGGATGGCGTCAGACTGCCACGGCGAGCTTCTTCTCTTCAACCCATAAGTGTGTGTGTCAGCACGCGTACGTGGCCGCATACATACGTGACGAAATGGAAGTGATCCATGTCCTCCTCACCGTCTCTGTCCGCTCCCTCTCCCTCGCTCTCTCTCTCTCCCTTTCTCTCACACACACACACGCTTTATCCTCGGTTATCATTGACATCATCCCTTGCAATCCCTCTCTTTCTTTCACCTGCCCCATCCCTCTCTCTCTCTCTCTCCTGCTCTCTCTCTCTCTAGCGCTCTCTGTCTAGCTCTCTCCCTTCCTCTCTCTTTCAATCACTTTCTATTTCTCTCCCTCTCTTTCTCTCCCTCATGCTATCTCTCTCTCTCTCTCTCTCTCTCTCTCTCTCGTGGAGGAACAGTCATTTAAAGATTAATGCCAGGCCGACTGCAGTCTTCTGAAGGGCAGCCAGCCCAGCCTACACACGCACACCAAATGTGTGTGTGTGTGTGTGTGTGTGTGTGTGTGTGTGTGTGTGTGTGTGTGTGTGTGTGTGTTTGGAGGTATGGAATTGACAAAGGACATTCACGCATCGGTATTGCAGCGACACCTCGTTCATTATCGGCAATTAGGCAGAAACAAAGTGTGTGTGAGAGAGAGAGAAAGAGAGACAGAGAGAGAGAGAGAGAGAGAGAGAGAGAGAATTAGTGTCCTTATCATTATGCAGGATGAGTTGGCTGGCCTACGCTGACACATATTACAGTAACGTCCCTTTCCTCTTAAATCTCTCACACAAGAGAGCCATTAAGCCCAAGGACGTGTGTCATTAATGAACACTTCGTGTTGATCATGTATTCAATAAGCGTCACGTTCAAAAACGTTCAAAAACGTTCGAAAACCTTCAAAATGTATTCAGCAGTTTCACTTGTTCCTTTATCTCTTTTATCCTTATGAATTATTTTATTTTTGATTTTTTTTCAACATTTTATAAATTTAGCTGGATGGACTCTTACCAGAGATTCAACTGGAAAGCCGAATGGGTCCAACGGATATCTATTAGCTTGTGGTGAATATCTAAAGCATTCACAACCACAAATACACCTCCTGCTTCCTCTAACAGCATGCTAGCAAACCGAGAAACCAAACAAGAAATCTCTTATCCTTATCGACTATTGATGCCTGGACAGTTGCAGTTGCAACAATCGATTCCTCGAATGTTGAATCAGAGCTTGACGATAACCCACATAATGTATTTATATTTGGATCTTTGATCGTGACGATGCGATCAATAAAGGCAACCATTAATACAAAAAATGGATCTTCTATCGATTGTTGGTTTGTCAGCAGAATTAACCCTTGCTTACTTTCCCCGCCATTTCAGGGTGCAATTCATAGCAAGGGCATTTTTATTATTCACGAGTAGAACTTTGCCGCTTAATTAATCATTCGGAAGTAAAAACACATAACTCTGGGTATTTTGATCAGACAGAAAGAAGAATAGACAGAATGGAAAGAGGCGAAAAGAGAAAGAGAGAGAGCGAGAGAGAGAGAGAGAGAGAGAGAGAGAGAGCAGGGAAGGGAGAAGTCGAGACAGAGGGATGAAAAAATACCTAAATATTAAATGGGCCTGTCTGCCGCTTATAATCGCTTTTAAGGACAATAGAAGGAAAACATGAAGTACCACCAGCACCACCACCACCACCACTGCGACCCCTTAACATCACGGTGAGTTTGGGGCCACTTCATCGCAGCAAGACAGCACAGGAATGACAGCAGCAGCTCTCAGAGACATGAAATAAACATGGTGGACCATCAATATTAACCATGTGTGGGGTGTTTGACCTCGGGGCCAGGCGTGCAGCGAGAGGAGGAGAGGGTCCCGCTAAGTGAAGCAAGCCGAAAGGCTGCGGGTTCAACTCCAGGTGAACGTGGTGGTGTGTGGGGGGGGGGGGGGTTTGCGAATGGAGCAGAAGGAAGCACAGGGGTCTAGGCAGAGAGGGAGGTTTTGAGACAGACGGACAGAGAGAGGGGGGGGGGAGAGAGAAAGAGAGAAGGGGGGGAGAGAGGGACAGGGAGACAGGGAGGCAAATAAAAGGGATGTCTAGAATGAAAGAGAGAAAATACAGAGAGGTGTTTTGAGATGAATGCTATGAGTGAGAGACAGCTAGAGCCAGTGACAGGGTGAGTGATGAGGTTGGGAGAGCCGAAGGGAGAGAGAGCGAGGGAGGGAGAGAATGACTGACGGAGGGAGAGAGGGAGAGGGGATTGAAATGAGGAGAGAAGAGGAGAAGAGAGAGGCAACCGAAGAGAGAACTGTCAAGTAAAACAGTATTTAAGTCCCCAGTCGTCTAACCTAAATATGGGCTTAATTTCCAGTCATCTAGCTGTCTCCCCTTGTAGTATTTATACTGTAGTATTTGCTTGTCGAAATTGAAAGTGTTTTGAGAGACAATGTATAATGTTTCATTATCTGCAAAGGAATGACAGTATTTTGTTTTTGCTATGCATTAAGGAAGCTTGTGGGAAAAAAAAACAAGAGGAAAAAATAAATTCAAACCCATATGTGGAAAAACATCTCCTGTCTCGGAACAGACACCGAAGATTCGCAGAATGATGAAAAGGGCCGCGAGAGACAGAGAGAGAGAGAGAGACAGAGAGAGAGAGAGAGAGAGAGAGAGAGAGAGAGAGAGAGAGAGAGAGAGAGACATAGAGAGAGAGAGAGAGACAGAGAGAGACAGAGAGACAGAGAGAGGGAAAGAGAGGGAGACAGAGAGAGAGAGAGAGACAGAGAGAGAGAGAGAGAGAGAGAGAGAGAGAGAGAGACAGAGAGAGAGAGAGAGAGAGACAGAGAGAGACAGAGAGACAGAGAGAGAGACGGAGAGAGGGAGAGAGAGGGAGACAGAGAGAGAGAGACAGAGAGAGACTGAGAGAGAGAGAGACAGAGAAAGAGAGACAGAGAGACAGAGAGAGAAAAACAGAGAAACAGAGAAAGACAGAGAGAGAGAGAGAGAGAGAGACAGAGAGAGAGAGAGAGAGAGAGAGAGAGAGAGAGAGAGAGAGAGAGAATTCCTGCCAGCACTAAGTACGCCCCCCCCCCACCCCTATCATCATATCTACATCCTCTCCACCGCTCTCCACCCACCACCCCACACAGGTCCATCGTTCAATGCAAAACCTCTCCCTATTTGCCATCCGTCGGATCAGTTACCGACCACCACTGGTCGTACGACGATAATAGCATTATTATTCTGAATTTCCATTTGCACATATATTACGTGATACGCTGCACTGTGAATGAACGTGTTTGAAGGGATTCTTTCACTTGAGAAAATAAACCGATGTACGCAAGCAACAGAAATTGGCTGGCAAAATAAAACCTATCCCCGAAACAATTCCCCTCAGATATGGTGCCTAAGAGCTTCAATAAAGTATAAAAAATGTACGCTAAGCGTCCCTCTGTACAGTGGACTAATTAGGGGAGCGAAAGCGTTTCCGCAGAGAGAGATGTTTTGAGTCATAAAGAACAAGCTGTAGATAGCGGCACGGGGATAAGAAAAGATAGGAGTCTTGATGCGGATATAATACTCCCAGGTCCACAGAGAATCCGAAACACAGACACACACACACAAACACACACAGTAGCTTTTGTGATCAGTCTCTCTCTTTCCTCCCCTCTCTCTCTCCTTCCTCCACCTGGGGCCTGTTAGTCTTTCCCTCGCTCATATCCCAGAGATTATGAAACTGAACAAAAGAGTGGGGAGATTCCTAACATTCTCGGGATAACGCAACTATGACTACACATCAATCATCTTCTCAACGAGCTCTCTCTCACGCGTACACACACGCACACGCACACACACACACACGCACACACACACACACCTCTTAGCCAACTCCCGTCCAGTTCGTTATGTCCGTTTTCTAATCATGGCAATTCAAAACCGTTCCATAAGCAGTGTAATCTCAGTTAATGAACCTGGCAGCCTTGTCCCTGTGGAACACGCGATTCCATCTCCGTTAAAAAAAAAATAACCTGAGAGATAGAGGAGGAGGAGGCTGATGAAGACGTTGTTCCTCTCCCGCTGACAAGACTCTATTAGTGTCTGCAGCCCAGCTGTGTTCCTACCCTTAAAGACCACCTTATTGAGCGAGCCTCGAAGGGAGAAGAGGAACAACACAGGTTTGTTAATCAAGCGAAAGCGCAACAATTACTAGAATCCAATAATCAATGGCTCTGGACCAACACTAAATCCTACAGGGGCAGAATCTGGGGAAAAACAAGAGGCAGGGTCCTCACAGCCTCTTATCACGCAGACTAGGCAAGGCTAGCAAGGCGGTTGGCTAATATCTCCTGTGCGTCGTGAGGCCTGAGACAGAAACACTAAATGCTCAGGGAGAGATAAGTTAGTCATTGCTTTTTTGTCTTCACTGATTGGACCGCTGCACTAGACGGCTGCTCCACACTGAGGAATGGGGCCACGGCGATGCCAGATGGGGAAACGTTGGAGTATCGCAGCAGAGCCTCTAAATGATCATAAATGATAGTGCCAGAGTCATTACCAAGAGAACAAATAGGTCTCAATGTGTCTTTAAAGAAAACATGTATTTTTTCAGCGGTACGACTATTTGACAATCGAGTCACATTGCTTGAAAAAAAAATAGATTTCCTGACATAGTTAAACGATCCCCGAACGTCTTTCGGGGATAAAAGTCAAATAAATCGAATAAAAGTAAAATAAATGTTTTCAATTGAAAACAAAAGCAAAGCTGTCACATAAACGATAGGCTATGCTGGAATTAGAGATGTGAAAACACAGAATAGGATCAATATTTTATTATCCTTTTCAATTCTTTTTAAATGGGATTCCCTAGACTGATTACAACTACTAATACCAAAAAATTATCCTTCAAATTTGATAAATCCCTTAAATTTATTTTTAATACTTTTGCTTTCCAGTTTTAAACCCATTTCGTTAGTTTATTAATAATTAAGTTGATACATAAACATGTTAAGTCCCCCATTCACTGCTTGAAGAAAAACGGGCCTATACTCTTACAAAAAAAAACTCTCCATGGTACTCCTCCAAGATGGCCTCTGCCTTGATGTTTTAAAAACGCCTTCACGTCTCAGTAATAGCTTGGGAGAATCTCCGTCCCTCTCTTCTCGTATGACAGCTGACCCATTGAAATCACTCACCCGTGCAGATAGGGATTCTGATTGCTGGGCCCTGCGGATCTCAGATATAGGATTCTCAATATGCACCAGGTGAAAGGCCCTAATAGGGCCTCTGGACATTGGCTCGAGGTACTGGGAATGTAATAATGTCTGCCAGGAGAATCACATCAAACTAAGAGGCCCCATCTGGGTAGAGAGCGAGCATGAGCGGATAATAGTCAAATGACAGAGTAGAGTTACAGAGTTACCCCCACCCCGCCCCCAAACAAACATGATTCAAACGTGATCACAAAGATAAATCAATTCCATTTTGGGTGGTTGAATTTGACCGCCGTGTTCTTGATACAAAGCACTGTGTTCTTTCGAACCGCCTTAAGTAAAGTCACCTTAAATCATGTTCACAGCCCCCGCTGTAATCTTTCACATCCAATTCAGGTTTTAATGAAAGATTCTCGGAATTGCCTCATACGTTACAGTTAGTAATACGACCGCGTCAGCACTGTCGGCGCGGGTTATTTACTTGATGTGTCATCTGTTAAGATGCCTCACTGACAGGCGCGAAGAATGGACGCTGTGCTTTATTCGTTGTCCAACATGGACGCTGGACGGAGGGGGAACAGGATGAAGATTGAGCTGAGAGGTCAGTGGGCTGACATTTCTTCACACTGTCCATCCTGGCTGCCATCAATCTGCCCCCCGATCAATACATGTTGGGTTTTCAAACCTCTTACAAAAAGGTTTCATCCTCCGCTCCCTTGTCCATCCATCTTTCTTCTTTTATCTTCACACTTCCCATTCCTGCGTTGCTTCTCCTCCATCCTCTTCTATTAGCCCGGCTATCATCTGCTCTAACGGTGCCATCTCCAACCTCCTTCGATTCCTCTTTCCCTGTTTTTCCCGTTTACGGCTCGCTCGCCTCCAGATCTGCTGTCCAGCGGTTTCCCGGGGTGCCTTGTTGCATCCCGAACGGAAGCCTGGCCAGCACTTGTCCATAAATAATTGAGGAGGGCCCACAAGGCTGGGCACTCTTGAGCCTAAATGGATTATTCTTGGAAAGATCAATGCCTGTGCTGCAAAGGGGAGCTCCATGAGAACCGTCAGAGAACAAGTCCACCACCACCACCACCACCACTGCCACCAACACCACCACCACCAAAGCCCTTCTCCTTCCTCTGTCTTAATCTCCCTGCTCAGGCCATCCCCTGTCCATCCTGTTAACCATGCCTCGTCAACGTTTCCCTCTCCCAAGCACCACTACTACCTGCACGGCCAGCAGTGCCCGCCTCAAAACCCAATCTCCACTTCAGCCCGGTGCCTGGCCCACTTAGCCGAAGCACTCAGTGAGGGGTGGGATGGGGGCTCTCGTACTCAACGTGGAGGTATATATCCTGAGACGCAGAATGAATCATTCATGATTTACAACGGCGATGACGAGCGTGCTGGCTACAGCGGCGGGTAGTAAACAAAGTTAGGCAGCGTCTTCGTTTTTTATCCCCTGCCGTTGTCCGGATGAATCATCCTTTGCAAAAAAGCCCATCCGTTACCCCGTACCCCATAGAGAGGAAAAAAACCCAGACGTTCCCCACAGAGCGGCAGGAGAGATCTGCCCCTGTCGCCTCTGGAGGGATTAGGGGGGTGGTAATGGGGGGTGGGGGGGCGTGGTTGTCATGGCAGAGGCGGTGAGGTGATATGTAGCTGTGACCTTCAACCATCACCACCCAAGGGAGAGCAACATCCTCCCTCCCCCCCATCCCTCCCTCCCTCCCTCCTCCACCCACCTCGTTTGTCTCCTCCAATAACAGGCGTCCTAATCGCTAGCGCTCCGGAAGGCAAGCCGGCAGGGACAGTTTGTTTGTCATCTGATATTTATCAGCTTCATCGCAGGGCTGGAGGTGAGCGATGGACCGGCGGAAAGGCAAAGGAGCGAACGGCCGGTCCAGGGGTAGTTACAGCGGGGGGGCCCCCCGGCACCGGCACCGTATCCGGTCTGCAGCATTACGGAGGAATACATTACAGGCCGACTACATTGGTGCACGGGTTTAGGTTTTTACATTTTATAGTTATGTGTATGAAACACAGCTGGTCCCGGTACGTTGTTGTCCTGTTTTGTGTTTTGGGTGATTTACCCTTGGATAAAACCGAGGGTAATCAAGCCCTCTAAAAGCTACACATGCCATTTTATTTCCGTGATGATTAAAATGGCTTCTCAGTAATAAGTCATTTACATTTGACAGGTTTACACGTTGTCCTTCTACCAGGAGGCTGTGTAATGGATGTGTTGTTTGGTGATTTGCAAACAGCCCGGCCCTATAGAAGTAGCATCTTCCTTCTGCCGATCGCAAAGGGCATCGCTCCACAGAACAACCGCCCCCCCCCCCACCCCCAAACTTATTTAGACGGGCATACTAAACGACTCATCATTAACGAGGCATCACTTTTCCTCTGCTCAGAGAAGGAGGATGAGGTCGGTCTGATGAGGTCATTGAAGAGGGTGGTTTTCTGGGCGGGGGGGGGGGGGGGGGTAGGGGTTAAACAGGGAGTGGCACCACATGGTCCGTGAGTAGACTCCCACCAGATGTCTCCACTCAACGCTAACTGACAGAACGCCCACATTGCTACTCCATCTTCTCCCCGCCCCCCTCTCCCTCTCCTCCTCCTCACCTCTATGAGGAGAGAGAGACGGATACGGTTGGCCTCATTCTCTGACGGCGGCGTCTGGAGATGTTCCAGGAACACGAGGAACATGGACACATCTAAGCCATTAAAAGTGTGAGGAACACACCAGATCATACGGGCCTGGCTAGAGGGGGGGAAAGGGAGAAGGCAGTGCACAGTGCTTTTTTTGTGCGATGTGCTCATTGAGACCGACATGTTCTACCGCAGTACAAAGAAACATAAAAAAGAAACATTTTTTCAGCACTCGGAGAGGGCAAGACCAACGGGTAATTCCCCCGCTCCCTCTGCCCCGATGGGAATTACTCCGGCGTTCATTTGCATTCCTGTTTGTGAAACATGTGCGACTTGTCATGACTCCCTGCATAATGCCCTGCTGACGCTTGGCAGAAAATAAATTAATAAATGAAATGTCACCCCCATCCTGTCTCCTTAAGTATTGCGTCTCGCGACCTCTGACCTTCCTAACTGTCCACCAACGACCGGCATCACTGATTCCCTCTCGGCTACTTTCCATTTCTCTGAGGAAAAACACAAACTAAAAATAAGCCAAAAGGAGCTTTGGTGAACAGGGTTTGCGTGAGACACAGTCAGGGACAGGGTCTGCTATGGACATTTCCCTGCTTAGAATTTCAGTTTTCGCCACCAGCAGCAATGAACATGAACAACAAACAAGAAGAAAGAACAAACAGGGAAGAGGAGGAGGAGGAGGAGGAGGAGGAGGAGGATGGGGGGAAAAAAGAAGCCAACTGGCTGTTTATCTTTAGGTGACAACTAACAAGCCCTCTCTGGGTAATTAGAGTGCTGGGGAGCAGGCAGGCGTCACCCTCCACAAGCTGCACTCATGATTATATATTTCCTTGTCTGCGCGTCTCATCCGTCCTCCTCCCTTCTCCTCCTCGCCACCCGTCCCCTTACCGTTTATGAAACCGGGCACCCTGTCTCCGTCCGTTTAGGTTCTGACGTGGCGTCCACAACAAACGACGAGATGACGACAACACAAAGACACACGCACAGACACATACGCACTCAGGGATGGGCGACCGGTTGGGAGACAGAGCACGATGTGATTCATCTCCTAGCTCATCAACTGCAAGTAATACATCCACATGAGGAGGATGTGGGATTGTTTATGCATGTGTGTGTGTGCATTTGTGTGTGCATATGTGTGTAATGAAGGTTGCAACTCCCACACACATGCAATCATCTTCCCCATTTCTGGTCGCCAACAGGTGAGAGAAATGCAAATGATGGGCCTATAAATATGTCCACTGCCCTGGCTGATGTATATATAGGAGCAGGATGGGACCAATCTTAGCTGAGTCGATCAGAACAAGCCTCTTGTCGCTTACCAGGGGAACAAATATTATTCATTTCATTGACGGAGACAAATAAAAGGGAGATAATGGACAAGTTATAGTCGATTATACTCATCTACTTTATCAGGTCTCCTCTAGAAAACCTTTTTGATCCTCCGAGTGTTAACCGTTTATCAGTCCTCATTTGCTAATTGTGTGTGTGTGTGCGTGTATGTGTGTGTGTGTGTGCGCGCGCGTGTATGCGTGTGCACGTGTGTGTGGTCCCCATTCCGTCACTCACGCCGCACCACGGAGCAGGAGATACATGTCCAATGGCGTCAACCTATGCTAGTACCTCCTGAGACGCGTCATAAAAAAAGGGTCCAGTCCATTAAGTTTGACAGAGAGTTCTGGCCCCGGGCCCCTCCCCCCCCCCCCCTGACAAGCCGTGTCGGTAAAGACAGCGCGCGTGAATGATTCACTCATATCTTTGTGACTGCAGGGTGGCACTAGATCTCTGCCTCCGCTGTTGAAGGGACAGAGAAAACACACTCGCGCGCGCGCACACACACACACGCACACACAAACACAAGCAGACACACAGGGTGGGTGGTGGCAGCACGGGCAGCAGTTTGAAACCGTGGCGTTCTAGACCTGATGGCTGCACCCAAATCATCGCACTTGATAAAGACCTAAACAAAAAGTGTGAGGTTGCGGACAAGAATCTTTTAAGCCCCGTCGGTGACGCAATCCGAGTGTTCAGCATACATGGGGATGGAAGTCCCATGTGACACTGGGAGATTCCAGAAATGAAAAGAAATGCAACACAAACCACCCCTCTCCCTCTCTCTCTCTCTCTCTCTCTCTCTCTCTCTCTCTCTCTCGTCACCTGTTAGTCGACGAGGTGCTTCAAGGCATTCTGACGCGGGATGAAGCCGAGACATAACGGGGAATTGTAATACACAGCGACTTCATATTTGATTACATTGCTCCACTGCTACCAGCTGTAAGCTATCTGCGGGTTTCGTAAAATAAGCACTAACCAAATTACCACGGATACAGGAAAGAAAATGACTAAAAGTTATTTCGTTTTTAACAACCCGGGCGCGGGCGAGATGCTCTGCTGTCTGGGATGCAGCGTGATGAGCTTGTTTCCATCGAAACAATGAATAATAATTAAATAAAGGATGAGGAGATAAATACCCTTCTTCGAGATATTGAGAAGTAATTTTTGTTTGTACATATGATATATTTGTATTATATATAGTCGATTAGTTCACTGCCTAATAGACTATATATACAACTAAAAGTCGTGCAAATCCCTGCTTCCATTTCAGCCCGCTTGTTGATTGGCTGATCTGGCTCCACGTTAACGCGTGGGCCTGCGTTTAAAAAAAGATAAAAAGTGGAGGTTGTGTAAAAGCATCCAAATGTAAGTTTTATGGACCTGCTTTTTGTATTGCCGTAAATTCTCACAAGTAGCCCGATTAAATATATTTACCAAAAATCCACATAAATAGTTCTCGAAGCTCGCGCACACACACGAACGCGCGCGCGCACACACACAGACACACACACACACACACACACACAGCCCGGTATTCATGGCCAGTTAAGGACGATTTGCGTCAGATCTTCATCGGCACCTTACAGACATCGACCGCCTGGCTCCACCTCTGAAGGGCTGCTGGAGTGGCGCGCCTCAACGCGCCTCTCCCCCCCCCTTTCACTCCGAAAACACTCCTCGTAACACAGATTAGGAACGTGATGCGGAATCTAAGGGTGTATCCCAGCCCCGCGCGCCTCGTTCACTCTCTCTCTCACACACACACACACACACACACACACACACACACACACACACACACACACACACACACACACACACACACACACACACACACACACACACGGCACACCCACTAACACACAAAGTGGGCTACAACAGAATGGCGAGCCCGCTAACAAAATACATGATCATCCGTCCACTGTTCCGCGTGCCTTAGGTCTATGATACCCTAAGGACCCCAATGATTCTGGGTCTTGTGGATTGTCAATGTCTTGTGGATTGTCAATCCGACCATAGAAATGAAAAACTAATTCATGATCGAACGTACATCTGAGAGCAGACACAGAATGATATCGTCAAGGGGCATATTTATACAGTCGGGCACGCGCGAACACACACACACACACACACACACACACACACACACACACACACACACACAAAAGAAAAGCATCGATCGGTTGGTTAGAGCAGCAGCCCTGTGGAGAGATGCACCTGCTACCGAAAGCAGTGCACCCCATCACCATCCCCATCACCGTCACCGTCACCGTCACCTCCAACCCCCAAAACGGCCACTTCCAGGGCGGAAAAAAACACTACAGGACCGACTTTGCCTTGGTTTAACTACACCCACCAACACCGCGTGCCGCGGGTCTGGCACCGACCATTATCGATTATTTATGGATAATAAAAATCACGTATTGGTTCACCCTGGTCATGTGGTTGACACGCGGGTCTCACACAGCTCGATTCACGTGTTTTACATGAATGAAAGGCGGCAAGAAGTGATCACGAGCGACACCTTTGCGGCAGCCGCGAGCCAGATCTCGCGCCGATACGGGACCACCGTCTCCCTCTCGCGTCTCGCGCTCAGCTCCCAACTCAACGCTCGCGCTTCCGTTCTGTGACACCCCGGTGGAGAAGGCTCGGTGCGGGGTTCTCACGGACCGATCCTGGTGACCGCCTGCGTCTCCTTCGCACGCGCGCTTCCTCAGCAGCCCGCTCCACAGCGGAGTTTCATTCGGTATCCAAAAACCCCCAAAAAGGCGTGAGCGCAGCGCGCACCGAACTCCGCGTGCAGCAATTCCTCGTCTATGCGCTACACCGCTACATTCTGACGTTACAATGAAATCCAACCGATTTCAGAACAAAATTCTCGAACAGAAAACATATCAAGCGCCCCTACCTTTTTGTCAGCGGTGGAGTCTCTTTTCCCCGTCAGCTTATAAAACATCACATCTTCTTTATTAAAACAAAGAGTAATCCCGTTAAGTGTGTGCGTCCCTGCGGCGGATCCAAAATAGGAGCGGTTCACGGGTTGGTTCGGTTTGCTTTTCGGTGCGTTGGTGAATAATACTTTTAAAATCCGGTGTGGCGGTTGCAGGTGTCTCTCCGCGCGGGAAGGTATAGCAGGAGGACTTTGTCCCTCAGAAGCTCGCGCTCTTGGAGAGACCACAGCTGTCCGCGCTCGGGAGCTGGAGCAATGATGTCATGCGCACCCCGTCCAACCCTTAGCTTAGTCCAGCCCTCCCTCTATACCCACCCTTCTACTCTCTCGGTTCCTCCATGCTTTTCCTCTCTCTCCCCCCCCTCCCCCCCCCCCCACACGCACGCGCACACGCACGCACGCACACACACACACACACACACACACACACACCACTCTCCTCCCTCCCCGTACATTTTCTTGCACTTGACGTGATGAAGTCATTCCGCCCCCTTCCCCGCTCCCCTCGGTGGAGTTTTGTCCAGTCACATCCTCAGCTCTCCTTTTGGCCAGGTTTAAACTGAGGTAATAAGGTGGCATGAAATAGAGCAATTCAAGGTGGCGGCAGGGGCCGTCTGTGATCATTTTGGAGCCCAAAGCGACATTATATCGACCCGAACTGTTATGACATCCTACTTATCAAAGCACTGGCACTTTGCAATACTGAACGCTTCAATATCCAACACACATCGTTGTTGCAAAAACAGAGTAATGAAACGCATAGCCTATATATATATTGAAACACCCAACTCTTCAGAGTCTAGAGTTACAGAGGTATTATTACAAAGCTTAAGCTTATTATTACTTGATTGGATACAAAGTATAATTATATCTGTATCTGCATTAACAGAACGGTTTTGTTACATTAAGTGCAGGAAAGTGACGGAAGGGAAACTCATTTGAAAATCGTGCTTCCAAATTTCTTCAACAATGTCATTCCACAATTCAAAATGGTTAAGTAACACCAGACATTTTTGTTCTGTTTGTCATATGCTTATAACGCTTATAACTTAACCCTGACTACTGATATGAATCCATACAATGATTCAAATCTTTTTAGGTTTTATCGTGTGCATGGAAAAACAGTTGGAAAAACATGGGTTACACATTTGTAATATTCACCAGCCATCTCTATTTCATTGTCAGTTGCTGCAGGTAAAGTCCGAATGAAAATTGTTTGTAGACTTTTGTAGAGGTCGAAAGTGTTTCCCAAAAAGAATATTGATGAAATGACAAATAAATATTTTTAAAATCAGAACTATACCGGGTATACTGAGAGCTAGATAACGATACACATTTTTGGAAGCTATGTAGTGTACGGGCTGAGGCAGACATTACACTTTAAAACACACACACACACACACATATGATTAATATCCTGGTTAAAGAAAGGTCATAAACTATGGAGCTAGAATTTCCAAGTGAAAATGGCAGACAGAATTAATCGTTAATCATTCTCCATTCATATGTGGGCTTAGTCTCAAGAGCAAATGCAGGTTTTGCTCAGGGTCTTTGGGGGTCAGGGTTCAGATTGTACCTGCCTGGCTTTTAAATTCCAGACAAACCCTTAACCGGGTCCCGCAACAACATCCCCAATAAACAGACTCCCAGCTAGCTTATTCCTCATAACCTCTCTCCCTATTCTTTTGGCTTGTCCAAGGGGGATGAGTGTCAAATGACTTCATTACCCAGAGTGCACCATATCAATGACATGTACTACTCAAGAGAAAGGTCGTTTTTGGACGCCCCTGTCTTCCTTGCTGAGCGTCCTGGCTGTTGAAGACCCTCAAAATTGAGGTTCTTTGATGTCTGCAGCTGTCTTGTCTTTTCAGAAAGTTATCCTTGCTCAGAAAGGCCAGTAGGAGAAATAAACCAGACTCAGTCAAATAGCCCAAATGTGTATCCTCTGAAATGAATGAAAATACACCCTTTATTTAAATCTGTTGCCGTGTCCAGTCCACCGACTTGTGTACAGGAGTTAAACACAACAGAATGAAACAAGTGAAATATACAAGGTTGCAGCTAAGTGGTTTTGCTTGCCTGCCCATATACTTTTAAATGGGTTGTTGCCATGCCTTAATTATAAAGTCACGGTAGCTATATGTTTTTAGCCTTAGGTCTTGGTCACACAGAGAAACCGATAGAGCCAATGGATTCGGGGTGGTATCGGCTCCAACCCAATGTATACACATCAACATCATGTGAATCCATTGATAAATGTCGACCCTCGATATAGATATATGCAGCACTTTTCCCCTGCCAATCATGCTTTTTATCACACGTATTTTCCACAGATTTTCCTGGCGATTTAAAAAATGATGTGTACCCCGTTTTGGGCCACACAGAATTGGATGAGTGACTGGATCGATCGTCCATCTCTAAATCTTTCTGGTTGACTGCGGCCTTAGTTCAATTGACAAGGCATGGCTGTTTGTTCCCAAGATCAACAACTGAAGTTAAACAATCCAAAGGTTTAGGAGATAGGGTCGGGTCGACCGATCCAGACTTGCTTTTTAAGGCCCCAAAGTCTCACATTTAACCACTTTCGGCCATTGCTTGCCTGGGACGTCAGTTCCAAGGGCCAGATGTAACCATTCTTTAGAACTGGCGCATGCCAACTTTACCACAGGGATTACATAAATGGGCATTGATTCCAAAATCCATTCTTTTCGTGACATCACGATGACGGGACACCAATGGCGAGGTGTGTGTTGATGTCTGGAACTACGTCTGGGCAGCGGGTTATGTTGATGGTCATGTCTGAGAGAGGGTTTAGCTTCTTGGACACTACCACATACCTTGAGTTATGGTATCACTCAAGGTATGTGGTACATTTCATATACAGCATTGTTAATTATCTCATTATGGGAAAATGAAATGCTATCGCTAGCTTAACATGGAACCTTTTCAGTGTTTTTACTCGTCAGTGATGAAATGTCAATGATTAAACTATATTTTAATGAATTGATCAATTGATTGTCCCAACGGTAAATCATGTTGGACATTTTCTCTCTAATAGCCATCATTTAACATTCCATCCACTTTCTACGGTACAAATGGAACAAAATAAACAACACTAAACAAAAACAAACATTTTCACAACGCCAAAATTGCATGAAAAGAGTCAACTCTCCCAGACAGTTCTACGTGTTACTTATTGTTCTTACCGAATCGGGAACCAAATAGCCTTCCCCATCGTACCGCTTTAACCTAGATAAGCCCCACACCGACTCAATCCAGATCAGGCTTCTTCAAAATGCAGTGCGAGAGAAAAAACATCAACACCTTTTTCCTTTGACTCTAAATCTCTCTCGCCTCCACCTCTCTCTAACACCTGTAGGGAGTGTGGGAGGCACTCGATAAGCGGAGACCCTGAAACCCCCGCTTTAATTAGAGGAAGATGGATGGGGTCACATCTCGCAGAAATATGGCAGTTAAAGAATCCTTCGCCCTGAGGGAAGATTGCTAATTAGCGATTATGGGAGGGTTACCGCGATTGTGCGGGCCAGTGATTGGGGTTTGATAGAAAAGTACGGGCTGGCATAATATGACAATACTCACACTTTGAATGGATAAAGTGATTAATTTCTAGAAGCAGGACGCAGGGACACAGAGGAGTGCTGAACAAAGCTTTGTATTAATGGGTAAAATGGTGAAATAATATGTGTACTGTTGTGTCATTTAATAAGACAGCTCTCTGGCTAAAATGTAGGCCATTGGGAGAGATTTGTGTGGATCCCCTGAACAAGGAGATATTAATTATGTTGCATTGTGTATTCAAACAGGATTTAAATAAACATTGCATTGGAAGCAGTTAAAAGTCAGGAAATCCTTGGATTGGACTTAGGCCATTATAAAGCACAACATAGCCCAATACCATACCTTATAACACACATAAATGCATACCTGCAAACTACCATTATTTCCCATAGACTTGAGTGAGACCAGAGAGTGGTCTCAGAGCAACTTTGGGGAGACACGTCCTTAGTCTTCTCATACCCGCAGTTGGGGTCAGGTGGACATTTTGCCAATCAGTACCTGAGAACTGCTTTGTCATCTTTACCATGATCAACGTTACCCCATAAAATCTTTCCCGACCTGTTTATTATGGCAAGCTTGGTGTATGGCTATGCCCGCAAAGGTTAACCATCCCGGCCCGCTCCCCTATAGATATACATACATGCTGTACCTACATACATACATACATCCACACTCACCAGAAACACACTGGGGGCTCAAACATACTTAAATGCCCTTAGAAAGTGAACTGTCATGGACCCCGCGATCAACACAACTGCCCGGATGGCACTCCATGCATCCAAACACAAGGCAGAAGAAAATACAAATAAGCCTTTATTTTCCATTGCTAGTTTGGAAAAACGTTTGCTTGTAGTGAGTGTAACATAATTCACCTACAGTATTTTGTTATGTGTTGTTCTTTACACTGTATTAGGCATGTCGTTTACTGTCTCTGTGTTTCAGGGATCGCTGTCCCTTTAAGGATTACGAGCTTCTCATGACGTGGAGCCCGATGCGGCATATGTTCACTTGCAGCACGTTTTGATTCCTGTTTTCTAAACCTAAATAAACGAGTCACACAACTGTGTGCTCAACGTGCGAAATTGTATCCTTCATTTAATGCAATTTCCACATGCTCTTTAATGAAGTTGTGAGCAGTTATAAGTGTATAAGTGCAATTAACTAAAAGTGCAATGTCGCCTTCCTGGTTGTCCTGCCACATTCCAAGGCGCCTTTTTCGATGCTGTTTGCGCGTGCGCTTGTATAAATTGTATTCTGAAGGCTTATTATTACGGATTTGTATTGTCTGTAAAGTAGCACAATGTTAACAGTGTTCCTTTCATCAACACTCTCCCAGTCCTGGAACTCAAACCATTTTCGGATGCTCCAAAAAAAATCGCCTGAAATAATTACATCAAAAGTGAGACGATGACAAAGAAATCTTTAGAACGGGGCAGCACAACATATCTTATGAACCTTGGAACCTTGTAGTAAACTGGTATCAATAAAGGTGTTTTTGCCTGAACCAAATTTTGTCTTTTCCCTTTTATTTCTTCTCAGAGTGCACAAGAGCAGACTGACTTGTAACCGGAAGGCTGCTAGTTCAATTCCTGGCTCCTCCTAGCATAGAGTGCAGAGGTGAGCAAGACACCGCGTCCTTACTGCTCCCGATGAGCTGGCTGTAGCCTTGCATGGTTGACACCGCCGTCGCTGTGTGTTTAAAAGTGGTTGTAAGTTGCTTTGGATAAGAGCAGCTGCTAAATGCAGTACATGTAAAATATAATGCAAAACAAGAATACCTTGTTCACATTTTCTTCTGGGTGACAATGCCCCCCCGACCCCTTAAGAGGGATGGGTTTACAAACATGTCACCTTTTCCCTCCGTAGGAGCATTCAGGTCTGTAATTAGTAACCTATTTTCCGTTAACCTTTCCCAAACGTCAGGCACTGGCGAACGAGTGTTCCCGCTAAAGCATCGTTTGTCAACGTGTCAATTACGACACGCTTAGCTTTTGAACCCTACAGGGCGACAAGGCTCCAAGTTGATGCAGTCATTGTCATTACATTCGAGAAGCTGTTGAATAACAACATTTCCCAGAAGGCTCTGTGCCTCCCCAGCTGTCCAGTTGACACTTGATTAGTCCCTCACACCAGCCAAGACTCAACAAAGTCAATAAGAGATGTGCAAAGCACCAAGCAGGGTTATACACCAATCTTATTCCATCGATAGCAGTCAATCCATAGCCGGAATCATTAACAATTCCTACGGACGAGCAAACATTGACATCTCAATGTCTCGCTTTTGCTAAGGTCATATAAGAGAATCGCAAGGGCAGGGTGGCTTCGGCCTTTCCACACCCTTATTTGCTGAGCTTGTCATCATGATAAAGCTGACGCTTCTTCTGCTGCCTTCAATTTAATGTGCTGGGTCAGACGGGAAGTGTAAATAAATAAAATAGAAGAAAAGAGGTGACTCTAAGTGTTGAATACACATGCTAAAAATGTAGTTATCTGAACTTAAGAGTACGAACTGGTAGCACACAGCGTCAAAGTAAATAGGTTCAGAAAAAAACCTGTGCCGTTCCGAATATTAATAGGCCATGAATGACAGTTGACGTAATGAGAGCCAGCAGTTTATAAATGGTTTCAAAGCAAGTGGCCGTCATCCATGTGGTTAGGCCCAGAGTTGTTTTCATACAGCGTATGTGTACTCCAACACAAACTCATGTAAACAACTTCACCCATTATTAATTATTATATCTGCTAAAGAGGTATCCCTCCATCGGGTTACCACAATGTTGTATAACTAATAGCCACACCAAGTTCATTGAACAATAAAGGTTTTTTCATTTTATTCCATACAAATACGCAGAAAGCTGACATAAACCAAGCAGGCTGGTAAATATTCATTAATTCAGTTAAAGTAATTCAATTTCACGCTGCTTAAAGCCTTATTTTTATAGAAACGGGTAATTGTGCATTCAAGTATTTACAAGACACATGCAGGAAAAACATAAGGGAAACATATTTTAGAGCACATCTAATTCATTGCATCAGGAGACCCTTATATGGTTAGTTAAGTGATATATCACGTGTTTCCTTAGACAAAAGTCTTCGCTTTATTCTCCACATATTTCCCATCAACCATTGCCAACTGCTTCAAATCACAGAGAAAAAATGTCTAGGTTTCAAACCCTACTGCAATTCACAGGGAAACAAACACAGACTTACGCACATGGTCCCTTTGCCCTGCCGGGATTACAGGTCCCGGACCTGGTGTTCTGCCCATGCTTCGTGTGTGAAGAGTTTCATTCCCTGAGGATACAGGCAAGACCGAAGGCTCTGGGTTTCGAATCTCAAGGGTTCCTTGAGCAAGATGCCTCGCCCCAACCGTCTCCTTTGTGACATTATCACCAAATTCACTGGAAGTCTCCTTCAATATAAACCTCATATATGGCCCATAATCCTAAGGTAGGTTATTGTGGGTTTTATCGTTTTAAGGGGACAGGGTCTCAGTCTTTCTCGTCAATGTCTATCCAGTGCAAAGGTGCCGGCTACCAGGGTAAGAGGACCGCTTTCTCCTCAACAACCAGGGATGCACTAAAAAAGCAAACACACACATTTCATCGGAACTGCAACACACTCGATGCGGGTGAGTCCGGCGACGGAGAAAAGCCCTTGCTTGCTTTGCCAGCGCCCACCAGTCGAAGAGAAGCAGGAGAGAGGTGCCAGAGCTCTATACAGCCCCCCACCCCCGCCGAACGCCACCCCTCATGGAGGACAGCATAGAGGGCCGCGCACGAGGCGCCTTCCAGGAGCCATGCGCCTCATTAGGCCGAGACGAGGGGGTGTGTGTGAGCGCGGGAGAGTGTGTGAAGGCTGACAGGATGGCACTTTGATGTGGTGACAGTTACAGCACTCATTCTCACATTTCCCCCCCGTTGTCATTATTCCCGCTTTAGTATCATCCGCTCTTCTTCTATCCTTCTTAACGCGGTTTCTGTCTCAGAAGAGCCCCCAAAATATATATATATATATCATGTGACGCTGCGACGAAAGCCGCTGTTTTCCGCTGTGCATCGGACGCTGACCTTTGCCTGGTCTCCCCCTCCGGCCACCATTGCTGTATCGCCCTGCCCTGATTCTCATTTCGTCTCTTCTGCGGCTTCTCCTCGTTCTTTCTTGCTCTCTCTTGTCTTTCTTTTCCTCCTCATCTCACTTTATCGCAGCCTCCTCCCGCGCTCCTACTTGCTGAGCCTCCTCTGAGATATCTATAGCAACAGGACACCGGAGTGGGCGAACGTGTGAAACATCCTACTGGATGGAGAGGAGACGCTATCTGCGTGCGGTGTGTCTTGCGAGACAAGCCCTCGCCTCGGTGTTGACGGGTGATTGTGTGTTTGATCGTTACGTCGCAGCTATGAAACAGCTCCACCGTTTAGCATGAGCTGATAGCAGCTTTAGCTAAGTGGGGATTGCCGTGTATTAAGGGAACAAGGAAAGAATGCCATGAATTAACTTCCACGAAAGTGGGTTCATTTGTTTAATGGGCCGTGGCTATGAGGCCATTAAATACTCTTCTTATGTCCCTCTCTTCAACGCGTGTATTCCCCACTCCATAGGAAAGGCAGTTCAAAACAAGGCCGCATTTGAGGCCTTCAGCTGTTGGAGAGGATGACATGGACGGAAAGGTTCAATTCAAACCGTTCTCCAGGGGTCTCTCTTCTCCTCATCTTTTGACAACACTAAGTTTCAGTCAGTAGGTTGTATCCACAGAAACTGGACAATCCAGATCATCCGCACAACTGGCACGCTTCGTACAACGCCCACCAAATCAGGGCTGGTAGGTGAGTCAGATCAAAGCTTCCCACCATGACCTTCCCCCCCCCCCTCGCTCCACTGGCAACACCGACCATTACTGCCTGCAAAACTGCCCGAATGCTCTCTCTCTTAACCTCTCTCTATCTCCATCGCTCTCTTGCTTTTCGTGAGCGGCAGCGATGCCCTGATTGGATGTGACTTCACCTTGGTGAGGTGCGTCCCCTCCAACTATAGCACCACCTTGTCGCTACCGCCGACCATCACCTCCTGGGGATGAGGGTTGCCTGAGCTGAGGGAAACCGACAGAAGAGAGGTAAGGGAGAGATTTCTTCTTTTGGGGGGAGGGGAGGGGAGGAGAGGGCCGTGGCGTGGATGGAGCAGTCTCCTGTTAGGTTCAGCACCATCGGGCACTCAGTCAGGGCTCGACTACGGTTCAGTGCTCCTTGTACTCCGATTTACTTTTAACAGTTTTCTTTTGACTGGTGAAACATTTTGCCAAATGTTTTATTTTTCCACTTTGGTTGCCAAAAAACCCAAAAGAAAGCAAGGCAAGGTTTATATTAAAGGACAAAGCTCACCATGTACATGAGTCAGTTGACGATTCTGAGTGTTATTGGGGAAAAGCCATGTTAAGTCTGCCATACCCACAAGGTAATTAAAACGTCCTCGTTCACAGCTCCACCTGTCACATTGGTTCTCTGGTGGAGAAAGGCCAGTACCACAGGCTCAGGATTGGTTTACCCAGCTGTCAATCAAAGGCTACGCCGCTTGAAGACAAAAATAAGATCAGCATTTCCTTCCTCTTTCCCTCCCTAATGACTAACGATTACTTGTCAACAGGCCAGGCCATGTGTAATTCCTTCCATTGACTTGTCAGAAACTGATGGACCTGTTCTCTCTTGAATACCTCCACAGCGCTTGTAAGCGGCTGTCAAAAAGGACTCCCACCGGCCCCTGTGAACGCTGTGTAGGGTTCTAGTCGCTGGGTTAGAAGAAGCTAGGGCATCTACCACGTTTGGAATGGTTGAAAGGCCATGGGTGAACACGATCAAGATACCAAATTGGGCCATGGATTCCTTGGTTCAGAGAAAATATGTGATAAGTAACAAGCCCATTTTAATTTCCTCCTTCCTTTCCTCCATTTAAAAGGCACGCCAGATAAGGTCACACGTTTTATGCTTAGCCTCGTAATGGTGCAAACTGAATAATGAAAGTAAAAAGCTATTGGGTTATTTAAAATCCTAAACAACAGGCTTCGGCGTTCATACAAATGGACTCATATTATTTCCTTACAAACGCTTTTAAAATATCAGTAAGTGATTTAGAAATTAGGCACGTTGTGACTTCAGATCTCCGCTGTGGATTGTGCCCTCGCGAAAAAAATTATTCATCATCTTTATCTTATTACATTCTGCCTATTCCGTGCACTGCTCTAACACCTTAATTTCCCCTCTGGGCTGAATAAAGTACCAACGTAATCTCATTTAATCTAAAGAGCAGTGTCAGTAGCTGCTGCTTCACACGTGCAAACACAAGAGACATTGATATAAGCTTGGTTGTGGTAAGCAAGAGGCCCCCCATTCCCAGTTCAGTCAAGAAAAGCACCGAGTTCAGTTAACCATGCAGAGGCTGACTCCCATCTGTATGACTCTGCTGATCTTTCCCATTATTCGTGATTCTGTCTGCAATCATTTATCAGTCATGATACCAACTGGCTCGAACCAGTTGAAACTCGCCATTCGGATAGGCTTCAAGAGTCAGCCAAAGAACGTGCACGCGTCCGCATGCACATGTACACATTCATACCAACGGATAGCCAAGCAAATGTCAATAGCAGTAAGAGCTATCTGCATTTACTTTTTGATTATCCAATGCAGTGCCTAAAAACTAAATCATCTCGGGACTGAAACAGGCAATCGTTAACGCACATATTTTCTACACACATTGAATCATATTGCCACCATTGTCCACCTGCTGTTTGTGGCTAGTCTCAAGGACACCTTTGTTAAATATCCTCTAGAACGGTAAGCGGAAGTGAAGGATATAGGAGGAGCGGTTCGCCGTCAACTAGAAGGGCTGCCGGTTCGTTCCCGCAGCTAAAACATAATGCTCCTAGCCAAGTGATGAGAGGCCCATGACCAGCAGACACCCTGTGAACCCTTAATGAGTCCAATTGGAGGGTTGTTGCCTTGCTTGTGAGGCCAAACTTAGGCCTTGGAAAGCTTCCCATGTGCCTTGTGAATGATGCAAAAAACAATCTGTACTTCTTAACCGCTCTCGTCTTTACAAATAAATACAATTTTAGATTTCAGTGTATTTGGACCAGGGGACGAGTGGGAACGTTTACAATATTTAGCAAACGAATGCACGTACATTCCTCTCTGATATGAGTATCTTTTTAAGTCTAGTGTAGGCCGATATCTGCGATTGCTTAGCAACAGTTATTGATTTTCTTATGTGTGTCTCACGTGTGCCCGGGTTGTCTGTTTAATAAAACAAGTTTCTAAACTATTATAAATTCACCACCATTCTGCACTTCTACTCGTGTAAAGTTTCAGACTCCTAACTCGGACGGCGAGCCCTGACCCTTTTCTCATTCCACCCCAGAATAAACACAAGCACTCACCTCTTGTCAGGGTGAGTGTAAGCGAACAGCTACATAAAAAATGCAATGTTAACAATCAAAATTACAAGCCTTTCTCTATAGCCCGTTTGGGGTAGGCTTTGGCTTTTTAATAAAATGGTCTTTCTCCCCACATCCAGTCCACTCCACTGTATCCATCAATGATCTTTCATGTTCTGACAGTGATGATCACTCACTGGTTCACTTTATTTGCCTGGGCCACAGTATTGGAAGCAAATCCCCTGTTGACATGGATGAAACCATCATTGGCGCTGTATGAATGGATGAACGTGTGACTGCATAAGTGAGTGTATGAATGTGCTTGAATAGGTGAAGGTCTTAATAGGTGAAGGGGTTTATCATTGGGGGAATGTATGTTTGAATGGCTGGATGTGTTTGTTGGTGAATCAGTTGAATGTGTGTTTGAACAACCCTTCATGTCTGGGATTAGTAAAGTACTAATCTTTCAGCAATTTGAGAGGTTATTCAAAGGGGGAAAAAAGCACTTAATAGATGCAATAAGACATTATTATTTCTTATTACTATAAAAATGTAAATGCCATAGAAAGGGTTATGCACAGGGTTATGAAATCTCCTCCTTCCATGCCAAACGGGTTGTTTATACTGTGGATAGAATATATATATATATAAAAATAGCGGTAAGTAGCCAGGACCTGTTAGATAACACACATCTCCACAAGGCACGTGCCAACTAATGCTTCTCCCAGCATCAGCATCACTAGTAGGTGGTGAGAAACCAATCAATACACGCATTTATGGGAACGCCACGAAAGCAAACGGCGCGTTTACTCCACGAGATCTGTCAGAAGGAAGTGCTCATGTTTATTCCACGTGAAGCCGCACTCTCCTTCAATTCTAACTCAAAACAGTGCTTGATATCTCGAGAGGTGGCCCAGGAAACACACAGTTAATCACGAGCCAAGTATCTTTAAATATGTTCTCCGAGACCCGCAGCGCTCCATCGAGTGAACCCCCTGAAGGTCCTCTGCCAAAGAAAACATTTATTTAAGTTGGCAAAGGGGCACAGAAGCACAATGGAAAACAAGGGAGAGGGTGAGAGATGAGAGAGAGAGAGAGAGAGAGAGAGAGAGAGAGAGAGAGAGAGAGTGCAATTTCGAAAGACAGATATGAATGTGTATAGATCACAGTAATTGTATTGGAGAACATTGCTTTAAACAATAAAGAAAACATTTTCCTACAATATACTGTATATGAATATATGAAAACATAGAAAAACGTGATCAATCGTAAATGAATGAATGAATGATAAAGCGATGGCGAAAGACTGGTATTGATTTTATGTATGAACACATGAACATAACGTTTACTCTAAACTCCCACTCTGCTTCTTTCGTGTGGGAGGAACAGATGTATCATGGAACAGATGTATCAGCATCACTACAGGTTACCATGCCTTCAGAGTCCTGGGCGAATAGACATGAGAAAAACACATTATAATGGTCAATGTCAACACTAAAAGGGATTGAATTGAGATTAAGATGTGTTTTGTTTTCTTTTATTCAATGTTAATGCTTTGACTGCTACATGTTGTATTCTGACCGTTAATAATGACCGTGAATGCCTAACAGCTATGTTTTCACTCAGTCATAAAGAACATTTGATATTGCACATTTTATATTAAAACACCTTAACTATAAGATGAGCTGGACGACTCACAGTGGAGTGGGATGGGGTGTTTGGGGGTGGGGGGGATTATTTAATAGGGGATTGAGTATTAACGTGTTGAGGCAAGGTGCTTGGGATTCTGGTCAAAACGACATTTTGATCAATGGGAAAAATAAAAAAGTATCAAAGAAAGAAATGCCATCCTCCTTTTCGGTGAGACTCCCCACCAGTCAATGTCCCTCGAAATACAAATTCACAAACACAATTTACCGAGAAACTCCCGGACAGGCAGATTGTGCGCTGCCGTTCCCCACGGAAGACAGTGTGTTCCAGAGATACCGGAACGCTTTCAGGACCGCACAGCGCTCAGCACTCAGCACTCACCCAGCCGGCACGGGGCTGAGGTGGAAAGGCGTTTATGGAGCGGCGCCCCCGGTCGACCCAGACTCAGATATATACCACACACTGCGGGATTTGCTCAAGCTTTCCCCTCAGATGTTCAATGCCCGCCTTAAAGCCTTTTATCTTGGCGTCTAAATACCGGAATCACAGTACTTTAGGTTTTTAGCAAGGCCGCCCGGATAACAGAACATGGAGAAACCCGGCAATGCAGCGAGCCTACGGTTTGAATGTTAACTGACAAAGTCCAGAAACCGTTGAAAATAATACAGTTAACGTCTTAAGCTGGTGTGTATTTTGTACAAAAATGTAAAATCCTACAAGGACAAGTTCTGTTATAATGTGCAGCATTGCACGGTTATTAACTCTTAACCTGCATCACGAATGCATTTTGTTGTGATGCAGTCGTTGTCCACGTACATAGTCTCCGGGTCTTGGAGGAGACACTGGGAGCTGCCGAGGGTTTGTAGTCATCACCACACTCCATCTTACACCTCAGTAGCTTTGGATGGACTGTGAAGGCCGCCTGCTGGGCCGTGTCCCGGCCAACCCAGTAATGTTGACACTCAGGCAGTGAATCTCCTTCAATAATCATTGAAATTCATGGCTTCCACTCAGTCTGCCGTCCAGAAAATAACCCCAGATGTTTTTTTTCCTGTAGCACCAGTATTTCGGTAGTTCAGGAGATCTAACCGTGCAATGGGTCTTCCTCTCCGAAAATACCAATGGAAAACGAGTGAGTGCAGCGTTTATGGTGCGTGTGTTTCCATATTTTCAGTTCAATGATGGGTCCACCCCGCCGGCCCCCAGAACTCAAGAACAGGTCATACGATGGTCCAGCAGCTGGGATCGTCCACGAAACGAATCAGAGTGTGAAATATACTAAAGATTTAAAATGTCCTGGCCTTGGCTCCCCCCTTCAGTGTTTCTGTAATGGAGCCATTATCCAGAGCTATTCTAAATCAAACTAACTCACTACATGAGCAGTTCTGACAGTATTTCGTTTTTCACACAGGCGGTGAGGGGGGGGATGGAAGAAGGAAAGGATTGACAGGGAGGAGGATGTTTACAGGGGGGGCTAAGGAGGGGCTGACTCAGAAGATCTTGTTGAGTTGACTGACGGGTGGGGAAGACACTGAGAGGGTGGGGGTGAGGAGTGTGGGGGTGAGGCAGTGGGGGGGGGGGGTGTATGGGACCGACCAATCAATACATACACCTGCGGTGCGCCGTTAAGAACATCACCAACCCTTGATTTATGCATGCTATGCTAATTAGCTCCTCCATTTTCTCCCTCCATTTACCGGCCGCTTGAGATGCCCTTGGGCTATTCAACTAAATAATGACACACACGCACGCCCGTACACTCTGACACTGAGGCGTGCGCACACAGGTGGGACGCTGGGGTTAGGTTGCTGTGGGCTATTTTGATCATTTGAACGCGACGCATCAACCCTGGCCTGACAGTCGGTTCCACGGCCACACAGAGCTCTAAGGAGGGGAAGGTAAAACAACCAAGAGGCTCCAGTGATGCACCCTGGGACACTCATGACAACATGTGTGTGTGACACCGCTACCCTTGAAGTCAGAAGGCCTTGGATAATGGAGACGATTGGAGTCCGGGGGTTTTGTTACGGCAAACATCGCTGGGAACTTTCTGAACCCGACAGGGATGTTCATTATTCTAGTGGAAATGATTTAATGGATAAGGATTTAATAAGTAATTAAATCCTTTTAAAAAAACCAAAACTTCATAAAGGCATTTCAAATAAAGGACAAGCTAAAAATTGTGATGATAGAATTGAACAAAATCTCTCAAATTGTACAGATATTCATTTAAAATGTTTTACATCAATGTAGAAATAAAAGCTAAATAAATGACAAACCATAGCATTGACATAGCATGTGGCACCTCGTCAAGCAGCCATCATTTGAAGTAAAGGTCTCATTTAGATACAAATCCTTTCAGTTAGATGCTTTTGACAGGGCCTTTTACCTCTTATCCTTACAGGACAATTTAGTGAGCAATAAGGAGATTCTGGCATTCACTGCTCATTTCAGCATCCTGATAGGATTCAGGGGTTAGCTCCACGACCAATGATCTGAAATCATCCCCGCAAGAGGAAGAAAAGCAGCCCCAGATCGCATCATCACCATTACCACGCTGGCTTGTTAGGAGAAGGTCCTTCTGCTGGTTTCCTCAAAAACATTAATTTTTAAGTTTAAGTTTTGAACTATGTCCAGAGAATAATCTATGGCAGAGTTAAGAGAAGTATGGTTCTGTACTGACAGAAGTGGGGTATTCCTAGCACCCCTTCATTCCCTTTCAATTCATTGTTCCAAGTGTTGAAGCAGAAACAGAATGATCTCCCTTAGATGAAGCAAGGGGTGCCTAAAGAATATGCCAATGGTATGTTTGGGTCGGCTGGGCTGATTCTTCATTCAAAGCCAGTCTGTAGGTGCTCTCTGAGACCAACTTTCCTCCATCACCCAAACATTAATCACATTGACGCAAGCTTTTGCGTTGTGTGCCGTTCAAGTGCAGTACGGATCTGGCCCAGGTACAGGTAGTGACACCCTCCTCCACGGTTTCCACCGGTTACAGTGCAGCTCCAAACCCTCCGGTGACTCAGTGCTGTGACAGCCTGTCCTAAGAACATAAATGTCACCGAATGATTCATTTGCAGCGTCTATGTTCACAAATAGCGCGAGTGTCTAATATCACAGAGGAAGATGATCTACTTCCTGACGGCGTGTTTTGTCAATCACTCACACCGGATATACCTTACATGTTGAGATGAAAGACAAATGTGCTGGGCCACAGTCTGAGAGAGGGCATAGGTACACAGCAAGAGGGACATCTGTCAAGGCTGTGATTCATTCCTTATGACATTCCTTATGGCTGCGATTCATTCCTCACATGACTTCATTGGAGTCACGTGACACGCATCATTTGTAAGAAAACTTCTTAATAAAAGGATCTTGTTTTTTTTACCAGGGATCCACAGTACTACAAATATATTTTCCTGTAAATGTAGAAACAGCCGGCTGGTTTTAGGAATCCAAAACACTTGCTTGATGTCAGAAGGGCCTCAGTCACCTCCAAGTGATGCATTCTTCCCCTCTGAGTGGAGAGAATCAGGGCTTTGTTCCGGAGATCAGATACGACACAGTTCTGCAAGAGTACCAACCAAGTCTCTTTTGATCAAAGGAGCCTACCCAGGTGACAAGGTTGCACATGTGTGTGTGTGTGTTTGTGCGCAGCGTGCGTGTGTGTGGGTGTGTGTGTGTGTGCGCGCGCCTGAAGATCAAATCTCTGAAGCTGCTCTCTGTGTGCGAATGTGTGTGTGAAGCAGATGTTGGGTGGAGATAGACAATCAACGGCTATACACACTCGGGTGGCATTTGAAGAAAGACTATTCTTCTACCGATTTGGCACACCTGCACAGCTGTGTTTAATTAAGGTTTAAACTAATTTCACATTGTGGAGGAGGAGAAGCTATTTTTTCAAGATGTCGCCCACATCATATCTCACTCAGACGCTAAAGGTGTTCACACGTGTATACGCACGAATGCGCATACACACACACACATGCGTGCTCCAGCACACACACACGCACGCGTGCTCATGCACAGAGCCCACAGAGAGGAGAAACAATAGCTAGAAGTAAAAAACAATTTGCACTATCACCGGGAGCGTGGCAGTTAATAATCTGTCTTGATGAATTACCGGAGTCAGAGCCACCGGAAATGAAACAAGGAAATGAAAAAAACGAACTTGTAAATAGAAGCCGGGAAGGGAGGTTTCTTTGCCATTTTTTAAAGTATAGAATTCAATCAACTTCTTCCGAATGCTACATGTGTGTTAGTTATGCTCGGATAATTACAGTGGTGTTTTGAAGAGCTAACACTGGACTCAAGAATGATGCAACGGTGTAACTGTCATCGTTAAAAAGATTCTGTAATTTAATTATTATTTTCATATTATAAGACAAGCCTTTAGGAAATTCATTTTTGCTTGTATTAGTAATTCAATTGTGTTAGTTATTTAAGTTTAAAACTCTATTTAAATAGTTAGTTGAATGACGTCACTTGTAAGGTGGATTGTTCTCTTGTGCTAGAAGATTACTCTTTGTCAGCTAGAGATGCGGCATGAGAGAAGGTGAACAGCGTGTGATATGCATCGCCGAGAAGAATTTAGTTTCAAAGTCCCTGTAACTAGCATGCAGCCAACAAGGTATGTTTTTTGTTATTTCCCTGTATTTTATTTTGCTTATTTGACTCTTTATGTGCCGTGTAATTTATGATTTTATGCAAAGCTAATGCCGTGATTTCTGTTGTACTGTGTGTGTTCATCTATAGTTTTCACGGTGAAGTTGGAGTAAAAGTCTGCAATAAAACCCGTCAAAGGAAACCACTGGTGTCTGCCGACTGCTTTTAGAGGGATTTATAAACGGGTTCATATTTCTTTAACCAATCAATAGCGCCCAGTGATGGATTTCTTCCAGTGTTGGAAATTAAAACATGGATCCGATACTGCATGTGTGTTTCTACACTCGCCACACAACTCCCATTCACTGCCTCAAAAACCCCCATTAAAGCGAATGAGAATACAGCCCATGCCATTTGATCCCCACTCAAATATGCACTGTGACTATAGAACAGTTAAAAGACTCGGAGACCGGCATCTCCTGCCTTCCAGCCAATTAATACACGCTGCATGAGTCACTGATGTGGAGAGAGAGAGAGAGAGAGAGAGAGAGAGAGAGGTAGAGCGAGGGGGAGCAAGAGAGCGAGAACGAAAGCGAATGAGAGCGAAAGAGAGCAAGGGGAGGGGAGAGAGAGAGATACAGGGAGGGGGAGAGAAAGCGAGAGCGAGCCGGGGGAGTGAAAGGATAACAGAGAGAGAGAGAGAGAGAGAGAGAAAGAGAGAGAGAGAGAGAGAGAGAGAGACTCCATGACTTCAAAGAGGCCATTTTGTATTCTGCTCCAGTGATGCGTGCACGCGGGGAGAATGCTACAGGTGCTCGCCGCACCTTCTGTCAACTTCTCGGGTGGTCGTTTCCCAGACAGGGTGGGGAGGGAGGGGGGGTATTCAGCAATGAAATCCATGCCATGGACCCAGTGGACAGCCGTCAGCCTGCGGTGGGGTCGGAGAAGGGGTCGGCGACCCAAATTTTACCCTTTTTCAGACGCTTCAGTCGTTTAGTTTTTATTTCTGTGTGTGCTGCCGGTTGATCTGGGGCCTTAATTAACCTCATGGAAACGTTCACTCTCCAACGCACTAACACAATAATAACAACGTTGAGACAGGCAAGCCACCCAGACGCATCTGGAGAGAGACTAGCCTGGCAGCGCCAGACGAATTTCAAACTGCAATTAGTCTGGAACCTCCTCCGTTCATTTTTCGATTTCCAAAGGGCGTCACCAACCGAGCAGACTGAAAAAAGCCTCTGGACACAATTGGACAGGCCTACGACAAATCATAGAAACGAAACGGGTGATGAAGCACTAAGCGACGAAGAAATTACATATTTCTTTTCAAAAGCTTTAAGTGCAGTCGTCTGTTCTAATACCATCCAGTTCGTTTACTAATGTCCAAATAACGGAATTAACAGATTGTTCTACATCGGCGGCAGCCATCTCTTTTGTTGTTGAAATGCATCTATGGAGCTCCTCTGCACAGTCATTGTATTTATCCCGCCTTACGTTAGATAAACTGTTGTGATTGGCCGATCTATTTCTTAGATATGCCAGATCTATCTGCAGAGAAAATGAAATATGAGCTTGCGAGATTTGTCTGATTTAAAGGCTAGGAAAAGACTTTGATTTTTTGTGGTATTTTTGGGTTTGAGGGCCGACATCTGGGAATTCGAGGTGGGAAACAAAACACTTAGTAGAGAGAAGCGACCAGGAGAAATGGGGTGAGCGAGTTGTGTTGGGAGAGGTGGGGTAAATAGAACAGGGGAGAGAATAGCAACACGAATGTCCAAGTTTAGGTACAGGAATCTTTAAGATTTTCCACTTAAAGTACTATTGGCCCAAAAACTTTTGAAAGGTTCATGATCAAAACACACCCCAACGTGATGAGGCGTTTTTAGATATTGAAAAACAGGTATACTCCGAGTTGGCGAAGCTAGATCTAATAACTGAAGAAATTTAAATCTACAACATTTTGTTATTCAAACACAACCGATCGGTCTAAAATTATTCAATTTTATTAACCCAGTTTAATTATTAAGGTTTCCACACAGTGAATTTTTGTGTGTTTTTATTGAAAGGCATGAATAAAACAGTACCATCATGCCAGTTGAAATGAAACACTGAGGCAAACAAAACGAGTTGTTCTCCATAAAGCAATATCCTTACCAGCAAGGGCCAACACTGTGGTGGGTTTCAATGGTTATTCAAGATCTAGGAAAAGTCTACCACATGTTTTTATTTGATTACTTTTATCATTTATGTTCATGTTATTCATCAATGTAACCTCGGAACAATTTCTCACAAATCCACAAGTGGATTGTGCCATTTCTTCTTTCTTGTATTTCCATTAGAAACAAGTCAACTGAACTCCTTACCCCAACATCAACATTATAAGATAGTCATCTGACTTATGCGTTTTCCCCTTAATTATCAATAAAAAAAAACATTTGTGTCTTTCAAATTTCTTCTTCCTTTTTTTCTTCTTGTGAACCTTTAGAAATAATAATACATTTGACTTTTGACATTTAATCTTAGATTACACTTAGATTTCTAAAGTGCATAGATATCAACACAGGCTTGATAAATGAATGAAATGTCAAAGTTAAGTGAGGTGTTGCGTCCTCTCAGTCTCTAACGAACGGCCCTCCATTCACCCCTCAAAGGAGAAACACGTAGACACGTGCACATCGCACACACACCCTTCCCAAGGACCAGATCGAATCGCAGGGTTATTTTACTTGAGGGGGCCACTTTGCCTTGGATGGATTATGTTCACTGGCTTCAATTCTTGGCAACTCCTCTTTGGCACGAACGTGCAGACAGATTGCAATGTTTTTTTTCTTTTACTGATGCCTCTCCTTCTATATGTCCCTGGAAGCTCAGATCATGTATGGCTGTCTGTGCTTATCTAATCATGAGTGTGCAAGGGTCTTGTGATTCTGGGTGTATGAATGGTTACGGAACAAATAGATGCGCCACGGAAATATCTCCAATAGGATGAATATCTTTCAATAATAACTACCTATTGTTCGCAAAAGAAGTACAACGCTACATTATAGAAACACACACTGACGTATGCCTCTTGATTCCCATTGGCTGTCGCATCTCACGTGACTGTAGTTGATAATCCATCCAAACGCGGGTTACACCAGGCGTTAGCTGACATGCTAGTGTTTGTTGGTGCCTAAATGCCAGCTGTGTGTGAGTGAAGGAGTACTGTATGAACACGGAGCCTCACTGTCCTTCTCTTGTGCTTCAAACAAACAGAGAAAAAGGATAGCGGCTCACTCTGTCTAAGGCCCTCACACTGTCGGATAAAGACACATACACATGCGAAACAAACACTCAGACACACAAAGGCATTTGCACACTGGGATCAGATGAACACAGGCACACATTTACAGTCAAATGTGAACACTAGCACGCACATACAAAAACACGCAAACACAGACACACACCAAGCCTCTCTGTAATATTTGTTTCTCTTTGTTGGGCCGTCTACCCTCCCAGGCATCATCAGCCTTTCTAATCATCCATCCAGCCTCTACACATTAAGAGTCCCTCGCTCGTCCTCTAATCCATCCTCTACACATTAAGAGCCCCCCCCCTCTCCTCCTTCATGTTGGCCCCCAGCACCACTACTCTCATCACAACTAAAGAGAGAGAGAGAGAGAGAGAGAGAGAGAGAGAGAGAGAGAGAGAGAGAGAGAGAGAGAGAGAGAGAGAGAGAGAGAGAGAGCCCTCTGGCCTCCCTTTAAAGATGTGTTCATTTTTGTTTCGCAGCCTTTCAAAAAGGCAGCTTTTCCGGCTTTGTTGGGGGAACGTCACAGCAGAAAAATCTACCAAGCAGGGCTGCTTCCCCTTCCTCTGAGGCTATTTTCTGCCAACAGAACCCATACAACCACGTGAATACATGCACAAGTATATACACATATTTATACACGCACGCACGCACCGGGCCGTACATCTTCCTCTTCCTCTCTAACTTATAAGTGAATCTTACTCACTCACATTCTCTCATTCAAACCGTTTCTGAGGCAGAACTTAAAACAGATTGTGCAGCTCTTGGTGCTTCTTCCCCCCATTTCCATTTCAACTCCAGGGACAGAATCGCGCTGCTTGTCAAGAGCATGTAGGGACTTGAAACTCAAGGCTTGTGTACTTGTGTATGTTGATCCACCCACAGACGCTGTTGAAATAACGACTACAAGTCGTTTTCTCCCCTGGTCCACGTGGTTTCCATGGTAACACATCTATCAGAAAAAAACATGAAACGTGGCCTTTAAGCAAGGCATCTTGTGTATTGTGGAGCCGATGGCTGTGTGATGTGTGGCCGTTGACTGAACACCTTTCAGTCAACGGCCAAACATAAACTCGCCCAGCAGTCGAGGGATGTGATATTTAGACCGGATACAGATTTGCCTTTACCTTTAACCTCCCCGGTGGATGGATTCCTGATACCCATCTCAACTGTCTCAACTGTAATTTAATTCCGGGCGTCAACACCGTCACCGAGTCACGCCGTCCTAGCATAGCGACGTGTGCGTCGGCCATTTTGTTCCAACTCAAAGCGTCTCGGGAGGACAGGGGTTTTGGGTTCCTGGGGATGTGAAGGGTTTGGCTCTGTTCCCAAGGACAATAAGGGGCCCTTCACTGGCTGCTGCGGACTGCAGACCTGTAAACAACGCACCGCCCAACAGGCCTGGTTACGTCGACAGCTTGGCAGGTAGCACCGCCGCAGCTCAGCGAGTGCCCCGAGTCCTTCCTGCATATCATTAGCCATTATTGGGATCTTACACCGATGAGCAGATGGTCTTTTTGTGATTTTCTGTCGCATACAAAATAAATTAAAAGAAAGGCAACAAAATAGCATTTTATTTTACAACGGGAGACGTGGCACTGCCTGGAGGTGGGTTCAGTCAAACTCAGTGGCTGTGCCTCCAGGATACGTTCCTGCGTGGGTGTTCTGATCCAAGGTGTTGTCCTGTTCTCAGCTAGGGAAGGACGGGGCCAGGCCGGTCTCAGCTCCGGCCCCTAGGTCAGGACAGGTGTGAGTGTCCTTGTTGGCTGCTCTATGTCGCCCTCTGTTGGTTGGTATCTCACTGGGCAAAAGGTAATTCTGGGCCCAGACATGACATGACATATGTTTGAAGTGTAAGAGGGAAGGTTTGATCACACCACATACCAGCCTCTAATTAGACATTCAACCCCCCCCCCCCCCCCCCCCTCCCCCCCTTCCTGCCTCCCTTATTCAGTGTAAACCTCACAGCGACACCATCGCAAAGGTAGGATCTGTCGAGAACAATTAGAAGCAAGGGCGTAGGAACCGGGGGGGACGGAGGGGACGTGTCCCCTCCAATATCGAGACAGGCGCATTTGTCCCACCTAAAAATTATACCAGATCTGTCAGGTTTCCGATATGTGTCCCCCCCAATGTTAAACTCATTCCTACGCCCCTGATTAGGAGGGAGGCGACATCTTTGTTCAGTGCCTCATAATCCCACACTTAATCTACCTGTTCTCTGGACCCCATCAAAGGGAAGGGCACGGGTTCAGAACTGGACAGAAAGAGAAGCAATGGTTGAGAACCAAAATAGACACAAAGGGATTTGCCCAATTCAACTCTGAATTGGCTGAAAAAGGGGAAGGACGTACTTAAGGACTCACTTCATTTTGACACGTATGTATTTAGAGGGCAGGATACACAAGTGGTTAGGTTGCTTCACTCCCAGGGGTTATGGGGTCAAACCACAATGCACCCTCTTGTCAGGTGTGTGTCGTTTGAGTCCTAGCCACAACAAGGTCCTTTATGTATTTAATCAAAAGTATTAAGCAAAAGCCTTTAGTACAATTATACTTGATTATAATGCCTGATCAGTGTCTAGTTTGACTGTAAGTATAACAAAGTGATGGTTTAATTTCTGCTTATGTGTTCCATCCACTCGTCCATCAGTGTCTATGACACCCCCTCCTACGTGTGGAGAGAGTAGGGCAAGGGTTGGGTTAGCTTTACATCCAGTCACACAATTCAGTGAGGTAATGATGGCAGATGGGACGGGGGGCGCGGCATGCAGGTTGGAGGGGGGCACACCTATCTCTGATAGGCTCCATTTGGGAAGGGAATTGGAGGGCTGGAGACACTTGAACTGACGGGATGAATTTGTTCAGTGTCGCTGCAGGAATACCGCAGCGTTAGCCCGTCATGCTAATTTCAGTTAGCAGTGGGACACAGTTCCTTTTTATTATTTTTGATTAGTAGTTTAAGAAACCCTGCAGGTAAGGTGGTTCTAGTCAAGTAATACAGAAACCAGGGAAATGACAATAGCATACCAATTCGGCAAAGCCAGTTTTAAAGTATTTAAAGTTGTTACAAGGAGCAAGGGAAATAACTGATAAATTGCTGTTTCGTTTATGAAGGTAGTAAGTAGATAGTAGTTGGTATGCATACTTATTATTCCAGATTCTTGTGAAACAGCACAGATAATGAAAACATATAAAAAATGTACTTATATTACCCCAGTATTGGGTGACTAATTGGGTAGCATGGGGGACCCAGCATAAGGGCGGGCCATATGGCACTAATATCAAATGACATTATTCCACTTTCTGCTCTCTCCTTTGTTCTTTCTCTGTATTGATAAGTAATATCGTTAAGTACTTTGAATTCCTGTAAGGTAACCCATAATGAAAAGAACAGAGATAAGATTGCAAGATTGACGCTGGCCAGACAGACAGACAGACAGACAGACAGACAGACAGACAGACACACACACACACTGGAAGATAATGCAAAGAGTAATTCAAAAACGCTCATTATTTCACATCAATGACATGCACTATGCATCATCCCTTACATAATCCAGGGTGAAGGATGTTCATGGTGACTGCAACCTGCGTCGGCTTCAGACAGGAGAAGAAGACACAGAGCCGGTTAGACCCAGAGTGCTGCTGACGTAATGGCCATTACTTCCTCCATTACTTTCTTTCTAGCCAGACTCACCGGACTGACGACACTGGCTGCTGCTCTCATAGCTCTGTACACGCATCCACACCGGGGAGACTTCCTACAGCTGAGTGGTGCGCTCATAAAGACCCTTTCAGCTCGGGGGCTGGATAAAAAATACCCGCAAGCACGTACCTATTGACGCCGCTGGTTCAACCAAACCAGCCAATTTTCCTAAATAAGGGAGTCACTTTCACATACTCCCGATCCTTGATAAAGGCAGATTGTTCAGACATTTTAATCATTTAGATTCAAAAAAAATTCAAGCAAACATAAACACAAACTTCCAGACACGTATCGGCCCAATTGAATACACTGCAACGATTCCAGCTAGCAAAACATTTGCCATGCCTAGTCTAGCTGTGATGCTGTCAGGGCGACATTTTGTCTCAATGAGGAGATTCTCCTCTCTCTTCAAATTGGCCCTCACCCCATCGCTTGCCTTGCCCTTGAAATGAACCAGTCTCTGCCTCATCTATTTCCCCTTGCTGTCTTTTGACGGCTATTCCCTGCAGTCCCATCAGTGCACAGCCATGCAGATCTGGCTGTGTAAGCAGAGTGACACTGCTTCACTGCCACTGCTTTGCTAACATCCGTTTGTTTTCATCCCCAAATTCCTCAAAAGGACCGGGGGAACCATCCAGTAGGAGGAGAGAGGATGTGCGTAGATCAAGACGGAATTCTTAAAGCTCAAGACGAGCAGCATAGGAACAGCATAGGATTTTTTTTAGGTAGGAAATTAACAAAGATAATCTTGCGCACAGTGCTTGAATTGGAATAAAAAAGGTGCCAGTACTCTATATCAGCAACTGCACAGCACGCGCGCTTGTGGCTCTCGTGGGTACCACGTGTTTTTAACTGGTTTACCTAGATAAACCCTATACTAGTTGCTTAGATAAACCATATACTAGTTGATCATTTTAAGACACATTTCTCTGTAAAAAAGTACAGGAAAATATTGTTTGTCTAAATGGATACAATGTACAGTGAGATGGCAACTATGTGCGGTTCTATTGTAGCTACTTGCTTTCTGCTTGCTTGTTTGCTCTGTCTCTCAACTTGCTTGCCCTAGTCCCAGCTCTGTCGTCTCTGATTGAAGTAGCATATCTGAAAATTAGACACAAACAATTAGAACAAACACACACACACACACACACAGAAGAGAGAGAGAGGGAGAGAGAGAGAGAGAGAGAGAGAGAGAGAGAGAGAGAGAGAGAGAGAGAGAGAGAGAGAGAGAGAGAGAGAGAGTGAGAGAGAGAGAGAAAGAGAGAGAGAGAGGTTGGGGGGCGGTCATATCTGCAAATTAGACACAAACAATTATAACACAGAGAGAGAGAGAGAGAGAGAGAGAGAGAGAGTCTTGGAATTAAGATATCACAACTTAGATACTCTTGAATTCCTAGTCTAGTCCTCTCCACCCAGAGAGGGTGACTGGTTTTATTTTTCCCTTTCTGCTCCCTGCACATACATATAAATATTGTTTAACCTATCACTCAAATGAATACTGTGATGGTCAAGATGGGTCAACAATTAAGTGTTGGGGTACATACTACAAATGTGAGAATAAGGAGCATCATTTTTAACCTACAACTTATTTAAACATTGCAGTGAGAACTTTAGAAGCAGTATATACTGTATGTGTTCATTATATCTACTTTTTCAATATTATGATGTATTGTTTTACACTCGCGTTGTTTAAAGAGGCCCCAGAGGCCTTGGGAACAGCAGTATCAGGGGCTGGAGCTGGACAGGCTCCTTCATCAGCACTTCTCCTTCCCTTTGCCAGCCACGACCTCACATCATTTTCTGGATTGAACTGTCCTAGCGGTGGTCCATTACATTTGATAAAAACCAGACTGGACAGTCGGCTGACAGAGAGAGCATTCCTTTTTGCAGTAAGGATATCATTCATGCTGCTGAATGCCCGCTCACACTCACTAGTGGAGACAGTGATGGTTCGGACTGCTTTCAGTAGAGGCTCCATGGCAGCAGGTGTACGGGATGCCCTGATTTCCTTGTATTCACGAAAGCCCTGAACAGTCTCTCTTCTGTCCACTTTCAGCACTTTGCACAAACATAGCACCTCTGCGTCCCCATACTGTTTGTCTAACTCCTCTTCAGGCCAACTACCGGGATGGACAACTTTCATGTCATGTATTAGCTGATTGTCCTGGTCATGTAATGAGCTTTCTCTTGTGCTGACATGAGAGGAGGTTGTGGAAGTCATTCTGTGTCTCATATTCTCTACCATACTGTGGAAAAACTGACCTGCATGAATCTGTACAAGTCTGCCATTCTCACGCAGGGCAACACCCTTGAAGGATTTCTGAGTTAGAGCTCTATGAACTGTAGTCATATGTGGGCCAGGCATGGAGACCATGGACTCAAAAACTCGTATTTCTCGAGTTAGCAGCCTATCTGCTTCAGGCAGTGTCATCTCTCTTTTTTGGAGTTGCCGAGAGAGGTCGCTGAGCTCTGTGAGCGCATCATACATCAGTCCCAGATTGCTGACAAACTGTGCAGATGTGAGCACATCATCAAGGCCCTTGTACTTTGCTCTGTCTCTGGAATCCCTGCTCGTGTCGTTGGCAACATTTGAAAAGTGATCATGAAGTACTCTGTAGTTTTCCCAGACTGCTCTGACGCTCCTTTCACTTGAAGCTACCCAGCGGATGGACAAAACACACCCGATCACCAGGCGACGCTGTCCGACTTCTCCTGCACACTGCGCTAACTGCCTCTGATTTTTGGGGGAGGCATGAAACAATGAGTGGAGTTTATCAAAAAGGATTTGAAAATGATTGTGCCCTGAGACCTCCTTGACCACATCCCCAACTGCCAGCTCTAGTCGATGATTCGAGCAGTGCCACACAAACAGGCCTGGGAATTTACTACACAACTGGGTAGCAACGCCTGTTCTCTTCCCTAGCATTACTGAAGCCCCATCACATGCAAAAGAAACTAAACACTGACCTAAAAAGTCCTTGTTAAAATGTCTTCCAAGACACTTGATTAAAGCCTCTGTGATGTCATCAGCAGTTGTTCCATCCAACTCGATCAGCTCCCAAAAGAACGTTTCAGGCTCAGCATCAGCTTATGCTGAGCGTAGACACACAACAAGCACAGATTTACCACTAATAGTGGTAGATTCATCGACCAAAACACAGAGTTTTCTTTTGTTTTCTATAATGTCTTTTGCCATTTTTTTCTTCAGCTCATCTGCTATGTGATCGACTATTTCGCCGCAGGTTTTATTAGAGTGCAAAACCCTGCCCATGTTCAGCCCATTCAGTTGCTGTAAGTTCAAATCAATTGGCATGGCCTTGAATGACCGGCTATGCTTGCCAATTTTATATGCGGTTCGAAAAACTCTACAATTGGTTTCGTAATCTGATCTATGCATAGACTGCACTTGAATTTTGAATTGCTTCACGTGAAGCACATTTAAGTATTCCAGCAGCTTTTACATAGGCTTGTGATTCTTTGTGTTCTTTGATTTTTTTTCTCAGGCTAGTTTGTTGTTTGCACTTGTCACTACCGAAATGAGACACTGCACACTCACCCCATTCAATCGAGAGTTTCAGTCCTTGTCCAGTGTGTATTCCCAAAGATTTTACCTCTTTACATATCCAACATCCCAGCTTTTTGTCTTTAACAATGAGTCATTCATTGGTCTTGCAAAAATATTCCACCTGGTCCCTTGTCCAGCAGTCAGGTGCATCGCTTTGCCCGGTGTAGGTGGTGACAGTTGCGCCAGCAGCAGCTAACGTTAGGGGGAGAGAAGGCTCTGTGGGAACTACTGAACTTGGAGGAGGAGGATCGACCAGAGAAGGCTCCCCGTCAGACAAAATTTCTAACACAGCATATTCTGTATTTGCAGTTGCATCAGTATTAAATGGAGTTTCTTTCGGCTCCTTGTCCAGCGACAATCACTTTCTTTTCGCACTATTAATCCACGCTAACATTTTCGAAATGGTAACGTTATGTTAGCTAGCTAGCTACCTTTTCCGTTTTCAGTGACAACAGCACATTTGGAGCGCTCTATGCACAATCAATCACAATCAATTCATGCAGTAATATGTTGCATTCTGGGTAGAGAAGTCTTTATATGATATAATATAATTAGCTCGAATTGCACTAGCTCTTCAAAGGAACCACATAGATAGTGGTTGAGATGGGATTACTGATGCACTCGTGCAGAAGTCTGTTAAAACACACAGGCATTATTATAGGTATCCACAACACGATAAAATAACTACAATATGCGTACCTAAATGCGTAATGAGGTGGCGGTACGCAATAAGAAGTAACGGTACGCAGATGGGTGAAAATCATAAGTCCCGGTACTGCGTACTGGTGAGTACCGGCCCAATTCAAGCACTGCTTGCGCAAAAGAAAATAGAGCACTATATTGGAAGTTTCGCAACTCAGAATTTAGATCAGTATCTAATAATAATAGTGATTTGCATTAACTCGGGAATCAGCAGTGAACTGTATAAAGAAATCTGTCCCAGCACTGGGTAGACTCATCCGGGAGACCATCCTGATCACATGAGCTCATATTCTGTTTCGCTACACAGATCAGTCTGAACCTCCAGCCGCTCTCATTGATTTCCGGAAATGACAATGTGGTCTGGGCCAATCAGGGAGTGCGTCGTAGCTGATGTTGTAAAACACAACAAGTCTCCCGAAGCAATGATAGCGATACCATTAGGTCAGTAAACACAGATAAGTGCGGCTATTGCAGTATGCACCAGCAGGGTATCTTGGTAGGAAACAAATTTCCGCCACATTTAGCTCAACATAATGACGTCTTTTGTTATGCTGATTGGCTAAAGGGGTTTGTCCGTCAAGTGAAGAGCTCCCACTACTCCCTTTATGTGTAGTAAAAGAGAACGTGAGGTCGATCAGGCTGGTCAAATCCACTTGTTTATCCACTCAATGCATTTTATTCGGTCCAGAATCCAGACGTTTTGCTTCGATATCGTAGGACCATACTACAGCAGGACCGAATCCAAGATAAGTATACCGGTTCTTTCTGATTCGAAGGTGGTCAGTTCCCACTCATTTCTATGAACCCTCAATGCTCCCCCCCCCCCCACCATATCACTGCAATCCAGCGAGCAGGACCCTGACGTCTGCCGGTCTATTCCAGCCCTCTCTTAACATCCACCACACCATACTTAATCTCCAGAGAGCATCTCCCCATCTGATGATTTAAAAGCGGACCTTTCTTATTTTTCACTCCTTCTCCTCTCTTCCGCCCCTCCTCCAAGTCGAACGCTGAGGCCCAACAGAGCCAGGGCCTTCGGTGTCTTCTCCTGTGTGACGGATCACTTTGTGGTGACAAGCCGTGGAGGCCTCTACAGGCAATACAAACAGCCATCCATCACAATTCACCATGATGATAGCGGAGGGGGGGCAAAGGAGTGGCACTCGCCTGATAAGGTCTCAGAGAAGTGGAAAGGGAATTGGAGGGAAAGCACTTTAACCGATGGAGATCTGTTTCTACTGGCATTCCTACTGGGAAAGGGCAGCGGTATTGCTTGCTTGGTTTCCTTTTTGGAGATTGTGCAGTGGATGGAAACAAGTGGGACGAGGACTTTTGACTTTTAAAAAGACTTGGTTGTTGGTTCTAAATGTAGCAATACAAAAGAAGCAGACAACAATTTTAAGTGACGAATAATATCGCCCTTAACTTTTTGTGAGAGTCCTCGCCAGACAGGGAATTGAAGGAAAATGAAATATACAATGTTTATAAAACCGAGTGCCCCCGAGAATGTTGTTTAGAGAACGGAGATGCTGGTCGGTTCACAATCAGTTAATAATAATAACGTTCCGACGCTTTTCCGTTTTTTTTCCTCCAATCATTAAAATGTCTTTGCAGGGATAAAATTGCAGTTCCGCAGCGCTGTCTGAAAATTTTCTCTTGAAAGTACATAGTTTATCAGCAACATTAATGTGAAATTGATGGAGGATTAAGGTGATGAAGAGGCAATTTATACGGCGGAAGCGAAAATCATAGAAAGTGTGTTTACTGCATCGGGGACAATTCTGTTTTTGACACTCCGAGCTCGCGGCAGCGTGACTGAGGTTTGTAATAATTGCCCTTGACAGAAGGCAAATGTTCTCGATTCAAATAAAGTGGGTGTTACTCACTGAACCATGTAGTAAGATCCTGCCTCCACCCCTGGACTCGCGCATTCAGCTAATAATTACTTTTGGGTCCTCCGTCGAGATCTCGTTGTATTTGGGTACGGGTTGCTGACGTGAAGAAGCAGACGGACGATCAGAAAAAAGGAGAAAAACAGAAAAACGAACGCTGAAGTCAGGGCCGAGTGTTTGGATAGATTGCAGCTGTAGAAGGTTCACGCGCCGCTAGACTCAATTATAAAACACCTCGGCTAGCTTCGCCGGGGTGGGGAGAGGAATAGAAAAAGAAACGGAAATTGTGTTTACCATAGCCTTGTCGAGTAAACAACATTTAAATGGATGCCATCTATGATATTCATCATTCTGTCGGCAGACTTCTGCACCTTGGTAATTTTTTATAATTGCCTCTGGATTATGTTTACCAGCTTTTGATTGAATCAATCAAACTCGGCGCACTGCGACCAACACGTTTTGACGTGACCTTGCAGGTAATAAACACGCTGTTCGCTGGATCATTTGCAGTTTAAGAGCTCACAATATACATGTGGTGCGTGGCGACAAAGCAGGCCAAGCACAGGACATTTGGCAGTGGATATGAACCTCATAGATATATATAAGGTTTAACAACATTAAGATCTGTTCTAAAGATCTATCGAAGATCAGCTTGGGGTGGGAACCATAGTCAATACAGTAGGGAGCAGGTGCTCAAGTCTGCCTCAATCCCCCCCATGCTAACCATGGGCATCGCTCACACATGATCAACTGCATTAGATGGCCACCACAGACAGGACCCCATTCATCAGAACCTCATCCTTCCCCCAAAACACAAATCCCCCCTCCGCTAAGCCATCGATGAACAACAATGATTTATTAGGTATTAAGTATTGTCTTTTGTTTTTCCTGTACTAACTCAAGCGAAGTATATTTAGGGGAGGGAAGAAAGGAGCGACCGACCAAAAACTAAATGCAAAATCCAAAGAGTTCAGGATTAACGTCACTCTTAGTTGGAGGACATTGACAGGAAACAATACCTTTGACCTTGTCGTCAACCGCATTGGCCCTCGGCAACTTGGCAAACCTGCAGACTGAGTGCAAGCAGGTTTTCGACCCGGACATCCAAAATTCTTAGACTATGCAGACATTATATTGTGCTGGGGACAAGACGTTACCATACACCTACAGTGCCTTAAAGAAAGTTCACTGTTAACTGTTTGCTCCTCAGAATTACGCGTCAGTTCAGGTCTGTGTGAACGGCGAGACTAATGTAAACTAAAGTAAACGCTATTGTTTAAAACGGCATGTTTGATCGACCATACCCCAATCCAGAGCCCCCTTTGTGCATCTTTTCGGTCTTAAAAAGACGTAAAGTTCAGCAAGAACTTGTAAAACATAGTTGGGCTAGAAAGTTGGAAGTAAGAAGCAGTAAAGTAGGGAGCTATCCAGGCAATGCTTTTCTCAGAGGCAACAAACAGTGAATGCAGGTACAGGTTGTTAAGGAGTTGATGGAGGATAGCGTCCTAACATCTTGCTCAATGGTGCAGTGGGACATTGGGGATTGAAGTCCTTTTGGGGTAGAGAATCAATTGCCCCAGAGACTATTAGACTGTCCTGCCATAGCGTTCCTTGCTTGACTTCTCCTCGATTGTTGAAGGTCTAAAAGCAAGGCCGCTCCCTTAACAGCTTCTGTGATCGATAGCCCCGGGACGGGAGCGGAAAGCCAGCAATGATGCTACGTCGCGGCTACACTCTTTGAGAACAAATGACTGCGCCTCTGTGCCATCAACAAGGAGTTAGCAAACATGGCTAGCGCTAGCTGTGGAGTTCCATCACAGCAACAGTGAGGTCCCAGCTTCCATCTATCCCTCTACTAATTATCCACATTTGCGTCGTGGCTAATAGCCGCTGTAATGACCTGTATCTGAGATCTAGCCTTCCTACATTCATTCTTTATTTTAACTCACTCCTTATATGACACTACAAGGATGCTTCTTTTATGGGTTGCGCAATTAAAAGCAAAGGGAGAGGGGTGCTTGTCAAAAACAATTAGAGGGCCTCTTGGATGGGAAAGCCGGGACAGTTTCTCACGGCAGTAATTATCTCTTGCTGAGGCACGAGAAGATTGGAGAAAACAAACAAATAAACAACATGGACGCAAAGGGAAAATACTGCAGGGAGTCGGTGGTGGTGGTGGAAAATTTGAGGTAGCGGATGATTGAAATGCGGCGGATTATTTTATAAATTATTTTCATTACAATGTGGAGACACAATGGGACAGGATCCATTTAACATGTGCATTTTAATAGCCCCTGTTGTCCTAAAAGAACCTAAATTCAGTACTGTACCCGGATTTAAAAAGTACATTCTCTTAATTAGTGGTTAAAAGGTGGGAAACAGTTGACCCTGGTTCTCTCAGATAAATATTTTCCTCATTTGCTACGGAGCACTACAGCACACAATCAGCGCAGTGAAAAAGATTTATTTTAAAAGGGGGAGTGTATAAATAAACATTCATTAGTGTACTTTGTGTATCGTTTGCAGCAGATATAAAAGACGCTACTGTCTTTTGAAATGTTGTTGAAAGTAAATGGAACTCACCAGAAGAAGTGCGCCTCGCTGATTCTGTTTGTTTTCAAGAGCTGCTGGCCGTCCTGCTCCTGCCTGGAAGGGAAGGAGCCAATTAGAAAGCCCCTTTTGGCTCAGAGCACGTACGTTTTAGAACCAAACGTCAGCAGAAAACGGGATGCGAGCTTCGATACAAAGGCCTGGACGCAACGTTTCCATTGGCTTACTTGAATAAAAACAACCATAATATATTGATGCTAAGGCCTGTTTAGGGGAGTACTATATGAACAGAATTTGTTTGCGTAAACCCTTACCCAGGTGATGGGGACTAATGTTGTTTTTTCTTTGGAGACCTCTTAGAGCATTTATTAGAATTTCTCTTGAGGGAAATCAGTTTTGTCTCCAACCCGTTTTGAAACAATGTTTAACTTCAATGATTGCCAGGAGTCACATTAGTCCACACTACCCTACAACACACAAGGTCACAATGTCTCCTGCAAAGAGGCCCGTGAAGAACACCACAGCTATCTTCTCCGTGTGGACACAATACAAATATAAAAAGGGAATTAAGAGTGTTTGAGTGTACAGCGTCGACCGAGCCCTGTGTTTTTCAGACTTATTCGGGGAGAAATCAGCAATCTAACCACTGGGGAACACAATGAACTTGGGAGGGTCTTCCCAGAGTAGCTGATTGCATTATGATCTTTGCTGTGCAGCTGGCAGCTGCTTCCTGACAACAAGATGATAGCAAACTCCTGTCGCATCCACTCCAACATATTCAATTATCCACACATGATATTGTGTGGTCTGAGAAGTCTGAGAAGACGCACACAGCCACCATCACCACAGGAGCTATTATTAATATTGCTTGGAATACATTTTAAGTCATTCCCAGTGATGTGTGGTTCGATCAACTCAACTGATCATCTCATCATTTAGATAATTGTATTTAATGCATGGCTGGTCTGTTGGTGACCCCTTCCATCACAGGGAATACGTGAAGTTGACATCAGACTGTGTTGCACGTTGTGGTGAACACGCCATGCTTAGAGGTCACTGCCTCACAAGATGGCGCCAGGCATGAAGTGACTTCACATTCCCTTTAGTACGTACTAGTTCAAGTATTTATTTACATGTGTTTGTACAGAAATGTAACCCTCCGCCATTGATACCACTGAATCTAAGTGAACAATGAGAGAGAGAGAGCAATGACAAAAAAGACCCATCTTAAAGATATCCAATCCATAATGGGGATAGTTGTATGTTTCCTTGGCAATTTAGTGAGTCATTCATTCACCAAAGGTGATGGGGGGGATGGGAGAGAGAGTGAGCAAGAGCGAGAGAGAGAGAGACGCAGTGAAGAGCAGGGCAGGAATCTAGTAACAGCTCTGTTCATCCGTAAGGCTGTCTCAGAGTCCCAATCCAATTTCAATAGCTGCTGTAGCTCCTGTTCTATTATTGTGATATACAAAGACACACACACTCAACAGCCCTGGGTTAAAGAAAAGCCAGTGTATGCTATTTCAATAGCATCCAAACGGAAATGACTGTGCTTGTGTGTCTCCACAGAGGCTCGGTCTACTCAGTCTCCTTGCATCCATTTGTTTCCCCCGCTAACTGCCATGTTTGGATGTTTTGACATAATTGATTGGCTCATTTGGCCCCGGTGTGTCTCCTCCGCAGGAAACAGGCGTTGTTATGCTACCTGCCAGCCTTTGTCCGGGTATTGTTATTGGCAAAAGACAGTAATAAAGGATGTTACTTTATTCTCTAGATTCCTTTAAAGTTGACAATTGCATAACTTAAACTTCCCCCGAACAAACACTCAAGTAGCCGGTGAAAGGCGTTGTGTGTAGACGTGAGTCGAATACATGAATATGTAATATTAGATGAACTATCTTGACAGGAAAGGCATGGCATGAAAATTTAGATTCAACAAAGAATGAGAGAGAGAGGTTTCAGTTATTCTCTTTGTGCCTGTTCTTCACACATGTGGTTTACAAAGCTGTTTTTAGAGATGTTCAAACCGCCGTCCTGGGGGCAAGCATCAATCCACCGTTTGCCTTTTGAACAGCAATCATTCGAGTTTGGTCTAGACAAACACGACGCTCGACTGCAACTCAGCTACAGAACGTCACTTTCACCCCCAGGAAATGACATGGCAGATACTCTTTAGGATGTCAAATAAAACTGTATTACGGGGGGAGGGTGGGAGATTCTTTACCTACAGGCTCTTCCAGAGAGGGGGGGTGGGATGTGTGGAGAGGAGGTCTCTTATTCTGGGGAAGTGGAACACGATAAGGCAATCGTCCTTTGATTCTTTCACCCAAACCCCCGTCGGTCGGCGAGCTCGCCACTCAAAGTATATTCTGTTGTCCATCGTTCTTCCACACGGAGAGGCTTGTTGTTTCAGCGCACCACGGTGAGCTGTGGCGTGACTCAGATCGGTCACCATCCGCTGACCTGCCTACAAGTTCTTTCCTCACCTGCAGATTGTGGTGACTCAACCTGCTCGCTGAAGACCGTGCCTCACTCATTCACCACGTTCGCGGCCCACTCATGATGCAGAGCAATCATGTGCAAAGCACGATGGATCACAGCGCGGGGTAAATGTTCCGCTGTTCTGACGCTTTCCCCCTGATGGTTTTATGTTGTTCCACTAGCGTTCTATTTTAATCAACCGGCTTTCCATTTGGTTTGTTCAACCACTGATACATTGCTTCAGACACACTGTGTATCGCTTCGACCAGGCAAGGTGAATCAAATGCACGTACTTATCCTATGGTATGATGTCTATGGCATGTAGGCCTATTTGGTGACCATCTGTTGACGTTACATTCAAAGGACATACTTCTATAAGGCAAGTGTCCCTAGTAGGTGTTCCGTCGGTTTGTTGTGCAGCCCCTACATGTACAGTATATTGATATTACACGGCAGACCCAAAAGGAGATTCACTCTCCACAAGCTATATAAAATCGATATGTTTAGAACCACTTTTCCATTAGAACAAAAGTCAAACCACGAAACAGCAGCAGAAACCCTAGAACTATAGCAGAACCAGCGGAACGCCTGCTGAGCCGAACGCGGCAGTACGGATGCAGCTGACGCTGACGGGCGGGGGAAGACGACAGTCTTCGTCAGGGGAGAAGGTAACTGGGGGCTGGCAGCAGGAGGAAGGCACGGAGCCAGCCAGCCTGCCAGCCAGGTTCTCCCGCCGTGGGGTTTTGCTTGATTAACTGCCTGTGTTTCATTGGGGTTACTTACTGCGAAACACTTTCATAATGAGGGCGCACTCCAAACAAGAGAGCCGGCTGGGTCTAGGGTGGTCAGCCGGGGCTGTTTCTTTCTGTCAGCAGAAAAAGGGAAAACACAAACCCCTGGTGCTGCTCGCTTGGCCCTCAGTTGGAGAGTCTGGGTTAGCGGTTCAGGAGCTAACCGCCGTGGATTACTGCGGCACACTCTCATAACAGCCAGGAGGTACTGGGTTTGAGCCCCAGGTCTGAGGCCTGGCTGCAGTCAGCCGATGAGCGGTGTCTAACCTATCCCCGCCCTACTCCTTACTGACACAGATCTGAATTCACTGCAGGTTATCTTTGGATGGAAGTGTGTGATAAATAAGTCCATGGTACTGTAGGAGTAAGAGTTGTTAAGGGTAGAACATGAAACCATGTGTTTTGTCCTTCAGCGTCTTCTAACTGAGACATCTCTGCTTTCTTTATGAATATTTATGGGGAACCACTGTAGAATGCATGGGATAAAATAACTGGCTGTGTCCAGACAAATACACACACACACACGCACGCAGGCACGCACACACACACACACACACACACACACACACACACACACACACACACACACACACTGGTGCATGTTGTCTCCGGAGAGGGACTGGGAGAGGAGATCTGATGGCTGCACAACCTCCAATGTTTGAGTGGTCAGTCATCCAATCACGGGCCAGGAAACTTGAAGGGCTACAGAGAGCCATGCTGGAGTTAAGAGGGTTGAAGCAACGAGGTAGGGGTGGGCGAGAGACAGCTAGACAGGCATGCTTAGGGAGAGAGGAAGGGAGATGGAGACTACAAATAGAGAGGTAGAGAGCGAGGGGGAGAGAGAGAGGAAAAGAGACAGAAAATGAGAGGGAGAGAGAGCTAGAGAGAGAGGGCGAGAGAGGGAGAGAGAGAGATAAAGAGAGAGAGGAAAATAGAGATGGAGAGAGGGGAGAGAGAGAGAGAGAGAGAGAGAGAAAAAGAGATGGAGAGAGGGGAGAGAGAGAGAGAGAGAGAGAGACAGAGAGAGAGAGAGAGATAGTCTGCTGACTGGCCCTGCCAGATGTTCCCGGTGCAGTCCCAGTACTAGTATTTTCAAATGTTGATAAAGTCTTTATATATTTATATGTTTGTTATGTTTGTATAGTGGTTCATATTAGGGTCAGTGATGACATCGCGCAAAGAGATATGTCAAAGACACTCGACTGTGTACAGATTGTGGTAACAGTTAATATTGCCTCAAACACTAAATAAAGAATATTGCAAAAAATGAATATATAAATGAGAGAGAGAATTGGGGAGCAGGGGGGGAAGACAGAGAAAGAGGGAGAGCTGGGGAGACAGAGAGAGGAAAAGGGAACAGAGAGAGAGGGGGAGAGATGAGCTCTTGTCACGTCAGGCAGAAACATGAAAGAAATCTTACATCAGCTCAGATGAAACCCATGTGGCAGCGCGGAGTGGGACACGGGGGATGCTACATGCGAACAAAACATCATTATGATGGATGAGCTGTAAGAAACCATAAAACACGCCGTGGGGATACAATAATAATGGGATTATCAATTTGAAGGAAATAAGTTAGAAACCAACTTGGTAGTCGGAATTCGGCACGGCAAAAACCCACAAATCATCTTTACGCTCCATGCAGTGTTCTGCGGGGAAACACGACGGGCCCGGTTGGAGATGGAGTGATTTACAAAGCCGGGATTTGATGGAGGGATGGGTGGAGGGAGGGAGGGGATGGGTGGAGGGATGGGGGATAATGATCAGATATTCCACGTTCCTGGTGGTGTAATGGAGTCCGGTACGGCGGCGTCTTCTGAAAACACGGAGGTGTATCGCGGCACACACACACTTAAACGTTTTTTTGTTGGCAGTTATTTATCGCGCGTGTATTGTGTTAAAGTGTGTTGTTGAAGCTGCAATCAGACATTTTGATTTGTTTTGGGCTCCATCGTTCGATAGCGGCGGTCAGTAGTTGTACAAATTGAACCGTGAGACTCAATCAAAACACAATTGAATCAAAACAAAGTGGGCAGAGCAAAAACTGCACACATATTGAATATCAACGGTTAAAATAAGTTTCTAACACACACGCTAATAATAAATATAATCTAAACAATACATACAAACATTGCAGTACAACACACAATAGCACCGTCCAAGTAGCAGATGATGATTCCGTCCAGCTTAGGGTAGAGCTGGGTAAACAGACATGCCTGCATGCCATGTCTGCCCAAGGCCCCATTACGATCCCAGGGGTTTTCCTGAGTGCTGCAGCTGACACTGAGTGCTGTTCTCCAGATCTAGGGGCTCCATCTGCGCCACCTCCTCCCAGCAGACGCATCCAGGCCAGCCCCAGCCCTGCGTCTCTCAGAACAACCGCTGCAATGTGTGGCATCCTGACCCCATTTACCCTCCCCCTGACCTCCTTTTCCTCCCCCCCCGTCTCCCTTGACAGCCATGTTGTAGTCTGCACATACATGACATGGGCAGATGGGCCATGTGTTACATGGGCGAACATACACTTGTTCGACACACATGTATACACACACACACACAGTTACACACAAACACACAGACACACACACACACAAAGACACACACACCAACACAGTTATACTTCATTAACTGAGATCTGCGCATGCACGTATCCACTGCAGAATTACACAAACGGTCGTTTAGTTAACTAATTGATATCCAGCCACATGAGAACAGGCGGTCACACCTCGTGTTCAGATCTCCTTGTGTGGATAGTAATGGCTGTAATTTGGAAGAAGCACATGCATGCACACGGACACGCACAGGGCATGTACAAACGCCGGAGCACTTACAGGCAACACATGTCCTTGCGTTCCCGTACACGCACCCACGCCAAAAATAACATCCCTTTTGGACAGTTATTGCGTGTTGCCATATGTGTTGGCGTTAAGAAGTGCTTCACATTTGCGCAGCTACTTAATGATCACAGCTTGAAGGGGATAGAGGTTTAGCACAGGCACACGTTCCAAGCCTCAAAAGCCTTGAAAAAACACATATGAGAACCATTAGGCACAAGGTGAAACTCATACTACAAACGTAGATCACGCCGACGCATACTGTCACTGCACACGCATGGTGTGTCTACGAAAAAAGACAATATAGGTTTATGCTTACATGATGAAACAATACCTGAGGGTACATGTCTGTGAGGCTACACACACGCACACACACACACACGCGCGCGCGCACACACGCGAGCACACACACACAGAGGCAGAACTACACCAATGCGGCTCAGTGCGGCACGATTGTGTGTGACTTGTTGGAAGTTAATTGCTATTTTTCCCAATCTCATTATGACCGCTTTCACTGTGTCTGCAGTACAGGTACTCTGCAGCACTACACTGAAGTCTGCACTTGATTAGTGTGGATAAACACACTCTGCACACGCCCCAGTCTGAAGGCAGCTTTCTCCTTCTTCTTGCTTGTTTTATTTATTTTTCTCAAGCGAGCGATTCATCTGTGAGGGCTGAAACTAGAGCGCTTGCCAAACAGATGCCAGATGTTCACATTTTAAAATGAGGAGACTCGCATAAGACTCAGCCCTCCTTGACAACTTCGGATCGGGTGGTGGTGGTGAGGGCGGAGGTTGGTTGATGGTGCTGGAGTTGGTTGGTTGCGTGGTTGTTAGTCGGGGCGTGATGGTGGTGGGGGTTTGGTGGGTTATAGTGGTAGAGGTGGAGGTGGGTTTGGTGGTTGAGCTGGGTGGGTTATAGTGGTAGAGATGGAGATGGGTTTGGTGGTGGAGCTGGGAGCTGGGTCAGAGCAGTGGAGGTCGAGCTGTTGTTGGAGGTGGGGGGTGAAGGTATTGATGGTGTTGGCCGTGATTACCGCCATTGTTCAAATAACAATTCAGTGAAGAAACATCAGTTTTGGTGCCTGCTTCTGCGTCATCGCAGGTAAAGTTATTCAAATGAATTCAAAACAACAGAGACAGACACAGTTGGACGGACGGAAAGGAACACAGAGGAGGGTGAGGAAAGACGTGGAAAGACGAGGGGGGAGGTGGAAAAACAGACAGAATAAATATGTAGACGGAAGAGGGAGAGAGACAGACAGAGACGGAGGGAGAGAGAGAAGAACACATATATAAAAAACAGCATATGGGGAAGGACAAGGAGAAGATGTGCAAAATGATAAAACGGTATGGCTTCCCAAGTTGGGAACAACAGAAATAATTGGCAGCCAATCCCGTTTGAGCATGATGGTGTTGCTGATGGAAGGGTTGACCCATGCACTCACCATGGACCATGGCGGTCTGAGCATAAAGACTCCTTTATGCTAAGATTCATACCAAATAACGGGTAATATGTGTAGGTACTTCATGAAGGGGTTGATGTTCGTGCTGGGCTCTGTGTGCTGTCTGGACAGGGTCTGGTCAAGGGAAAAGCAGGCCGCTATAAATACCTTCTGTGTATAGTGAATGACGTCTGCTTCTCGGTCTCTTCTTGTCTACGAACACAAAGACGACACCGGAAGGAAAAGGACTCATTCTACTACTGCTTTTATCACTACCAGTATGATTCACTGTACTTCATACTTCTACTCATGCCGTTACTTCCGGTAACAGTATGATTACCATTACACTTTTACGAAAACTACTACTACTCTACAGCTGCTGTTACAATTTCTCGTAGAACTACGACAACTACCAGCATCACCGATACTAATGATACTGCTAATAGTACCACTACGAGTTCTACTACTATTACTACTAACAGTATCACCACCACCACCACCGCCACCCCCACTACAACCACCACCACCACCACCACCACAACTCCTTTCACCACTACTTCTACGACCACTCCTACAGCTATTATTGCGATTACATCTACTACTGTAACCTCTGCTGCAAGTCTCCCATCCCTCCTCCCCTTCTGCTGCGGCTGCTATGGTGTCAGGACAGCCAGACTCCCTGTCCTCCTGTCTGCCGGCACAGCGAGGGTCTGATAAACAGCTGGGGCAAACAGCTGGGGACCTCCTCCGTCGCCCGCCAACCCCAGATGTGGTGTTTTTCCCTCCATTCCCCCCCTCTCCCTCCCTCTCGCCCCCCCCCCCCCCCCCCCCACCCCACCCCGCGTGTTAAACAACTGTCACTACTGTGTTCCAGTTGTCTTAATGTCTCCTCGCCTCGCTACCCCCCCCTGTTTCTCCTCTACCCCCTCCCCGCCTCCATCCTCCTCCCCTCCGCCACTCCCTCTGTTATTCCGACGCTCCTAATCTTGCTCTTCGCATCCTCCTGCCCTCTTCTCAGCTCCCTCCATCCTCTTATCTCCCTCCTCTTCCTCCCACTTCATCCTTCTGTTGCTCATTTCCTCCTTATGCTTCCTCCTCCTCTCCCCTCTCTCTCTTTCTGTCACTCCTCTCCTAGTCCTTCTCCTCCTCATCTCCTTCCTCCTTCTCCTCATCTCCCCTTGCCTCCTCCTCTTTCAGATCCTCCTTCCTCCCTTTCCTGCTGCTATCCCCCCTGCTTCCCTCCTCTCCTCTCTCTCCTTCGCCTCCTCTCCCTCTCCTCCTCTCCTCCTCCCAGATAGGGAGGCAGAGAGGAGAAGGAGGAGGAGCCAGTACTGTCAGTGGCCTGTGACTTCAGAACGCTGCTTGGAATGATGAAGGGGTTGTTTGTTTATTTGTCATATTTACCAAATGTTTTGACAATATAATTTTTATCGTCAGGCGACGTGAAATGTTCTGGGTTGGCAGATGGGCACAATTGTTTGGAAAAGGTAATAGGTTTCTCGGTGAACATAAAAAGGAATGGTAAATCGTTGGGCTTTTCGGTTGGCTTTTGTGACAGGGTTTTGAATTGTCTGTAACTGGCTGTCGAAAATCTATGTCAGGTTCCCGTTTTTACATTACCAGCTCGAACAGCTCAATGAACATTTTCAAGCCTTATTTATTGGATTTAGTTTGGACACTACAAATGATTTGACAAAAAATAAAAATAGAATAGTCATATAAGGGTTGACTCAACGTTATGTAATTCTGACTTCAAAACCGATGCACTCACATCTTAGTAGCTAAGATGTGAGTGAAAAAACTTTGATTTACATATCCATCTGAATCATGGTAAAAGCAGATGCAAATATAGATGCAGCAGTGGTAGAATAGAGCGATACCAGGACTATCAAACTTAAGGTCAGCACTGTAGCTCAGACACACCACATGCTCACTATTGAATCACTGCTGATTCACTGTTGACTCAAGCGTTACAGAAGTTTTTAGAAGGATCAGTCTTCTGAAATCAATGCACTAGTTTCTCATTCTAATAAGAAACTACCTTTTCAAATCATTTTAATAATAATCAACCATAGCAGCCTGTTCTAAGCAAACCTTCAGAAGGTTGATGAAACTGTGGAATGTGTTTATATGTAGATGTGTCCGGGCAACTGTACAAGGGCCGTACAAGGCAGACTATTAGATTGTATTCAATAACATAAGGTTACATTACATTATGATCGCATTACATCAGAAAATGCACAGCCCCATGAGAAATAAGGATGTGCTGGAAGCAAGGTTAACAAAAACTGTAACTGGTTGCAAAACATGTGGTTGAAAAGCTGAATTAAGTGTTCAACACAACAAAAAGAAACAAGAACAAAACTCTCTTAAAATTGGTCGTAATGAGAATCACTGAGTCATGAATGAAGTCGATGGTAATGTAGTATCGTGGCCAGAGAGTTTCAAATTCAAGCGCATAGAATTGGTTTTCAATTTGGGCCTCATCCCTAATGCCCAGTTTTTCCCCCTCTAGTCTGTAGTAACAGCGAGCAGTGAGCCGGAAGCGATGCGAATCGACGGGGAGCGCGGGTCTATAAGGACACCTGGTGTGAGCCCCTGTTGGCGTGGGGATAGGCCACACCCACTTTGACAATGCGGTGGGTGTGGCCACCGTGCAGACAGAGTGCGTTGTGCGGGGGTGGGGGGGCAGTCTGGCTGTCTAGACGCTGCGGTCGTCGATAAAGCGCTGATGAGCCACGCCACCCGCTGAAAGACATTTCTTCTCTCAATATTGATTTTGTATGAGCATCAACACTTAGAAAAGGTGGAGAGGAAGGAAAGTCTGGAGGGTAGCGGGTTTCACGCGCAGACGGTTCTGAGTTCAAGACCCAATGTCCATGGGCTACCTGTTAGTGTCCTTGATGACGGTGAACGGTAAACTGACTGCATTTATATAGCGCTTTTCTAACCAGCGCCCACTCAAAGCACTTTATAATGTTGCCTAACATTCACCCATTCATGCACACATTCACACACGGACGGCGGTGTCAGCAATGCAAGGCGACAGCTTGCTCGTTGGGAGCAGTAAAGGTAAGGTGCCTTGCTCAGGGACACCTCGACACTATAGCTAGGGGGAGCCGGGGATTGAACTAGCAACCCTCCGGTTACCTGTCAACCCGCTCTACCTCCTGAGATGTATTAAACAGATTGCCATTAGTATGTAAGTACTAATGGAGAACAATTGCATTCACTCTGCCTGGGTACTTTGACTAGTGTACACCCCTGCAGACAGAAGTTTTGTTGAAAGTTGCCTGACATTTGGCTGTGAAAAACTGCCTCTCAAGCTTTCAAAAATCAGTGATCGGTAAAATAAATAGCTCTCCAGAAAAAAGGAAACATCTGTTGGTCTGATGCCAGGGCAACAGCCTTTCGGTTGAGTCGAATGAACAGAGGAGGGTACTTATAAATATCGCTCTGAGCTGCGGTCAGTTAGCCTCCAACGAAACCGAGAACTACAGCGCTGAAATGTTCGAACCCAAAATAAATCAATTTGCCCGTTTAATACGCGACAACGCAACGCAAAAGGAGCTTTAAACGAACCAAAGGGACGGAAAAAGAGTGCAGCGCGGCCGCACTTAAAGAGAGGGATTGACCGAGAATAACAAGCGCAGAAAAACCAGACCGGAAAGATAGCAAAACAGGAACGATGAACAGAGCGAGACAGTTTGTCATGCTAAAGCTATCCCTTTCTCAATCTGTCTATCCATCTGCCCTGCTTGATTTGCTCATCTCCCTCCCTCCCTCCCTCCCTCCCCCCTCCTGCCCAGTCTCCACTGGGCGGGACTCCTCTAATCTGTCAATCAGTGAGTCATTCTGTCAGCCGGTCAGTCAGGAACTACCGTCACTATTTATTTCCGCCGACCTGTGGATAAGGGCCATGCTGGCTCTTCACACACATACGAGGATGCGTACGCACATGCACCCGCACTGGCACTTGCGCACATGCACACACACACATGCACACCAGCACGTACACACACACGCGCACGCTGTGTAGTCACGTTTGTAACCACACAATGTATTGTTTTATATCCTTTTATTATCTCTATTCTTTCTCCTGTGTCGGTTCTTGGCGTTCCCCATTTTCTCTACTTCTCGTCTCATTCTCTCTCCTCCATTTCTGTCCCTCTCCTCTCCTTCCCCCTCTTCTCATTTCCTCTTTTCTCCTTTCCTCTTTCTTCATTTTATTCCCATTTCTTTGCTTCCGCTCACCTCTCTCCCCCCCTCCCGGCACCTTCTCCCCTCTCTCCTCCCCCTCCTCTCTTCTCCTCACCCCTTATCTCTTCTCCTTCCCCCTCCTCTCTTCTCCTCCCTCCTCCTCTCGTCTCCTCGGCTAGACCACTCTTTCCTCCCTTCCTCTCCACTCCAGAAGATTCAAATGACTCGTCCCCTCTCCCTCCCTTTAATCCCTCACCCTCCGACCTGCTGTGGCCCATGTTCCATGGCCAGAGGAAGATTACACCATCCATCTCCCCCCTCATACCCACCTGCAGCAGGACCAGAGAGAGAGAGAGAGAGAGAGAGAGAGAGAGAGAGAGAGGGAGAGAGGGAGAGAGAGAGACACGCACACACACACACACACACAGACACACCAGTCAACCTAGGGACCGGTGGGTGTGTTCTGTCCAGCGCGGAGGACAGTGCAATCAACTCACAGGGCCTCTGCTCGTGGCGGGTAGTGGCCATGGGGGCCCGAGGCGGGGGGGCCCGAGGCTGGAGGGGGTCCGGCTGGTCGGTAAAATGAGTCTCCAGGCCTGGGGAGTAACCAGCGTCTTGACTCAACAGAAAGGCAATGTGGGACAGAGTGCCGGCCAAACAGACGTCTGAGCCAGGCCAGGGCTGATGAGGAGTCCATCCATCACCCCTGAGGGAGGCAGGGGGGGGGAGGAGGAGGAGGAGGGTACACTGGGTGGAAGAGGAGGAGGAGGAGGAGGAGGAAGAGGAGTTGGAGGAGAAGGGAAGAGTGGGTGGAAAAGTACGAGGAGGAAGACGAGGAGATAAGAAGGAGGAGTGGGAGGAGGAAGACAAGGAGGAGGAGGAGGAAGAGAAGGAGGTGGAGGAGAAGGAGGAGGAGGAGGAGGAGTTGGGAGAGGAAGATTAGGAGTTGGATGATGATTAAGAGGAGGAGGAGGGGGGGAAGGAGGAAGAGGAGAAGGTGGAAGAGGAGGGTAGAGAGGGGGGAAAAGGGACGAGGAGGAAGAATAGAAGGACGATATAGGAAGGCGAGGAGGAAGAAGAGAAGGAGGAGGAGCAGGAAGAATGAGGGGGAGAGGATGGAGGAGGTGTCGACGGAAGACGAGGAAGTTCATGAGGAAGAGTAGGGGGGGCGATAAGGAGGGGGGAGAGGAGGAAGAGCGAGGAGGTCGAGGAAGAGGAGACAGCGGTTACCAAGGCAAGGCCGGCTCCATGCAGTTCAACCAGCAACCCCACAGCTGTTTTCCGTTAGAAGGATGGCCTCAGAGATCCACAGCGATGGGGTGAACACTGGAGCTGTATTTGTGTGTCCATGCACCGAGCCTGTGATAGATAGACCTTACCATTCCCCTTGGGGGGGGGGGGGGGGGGGTTTGTCCTCTGCTCTGAACCCCATCTCTCTAGGACACAGTGGGCCGGCCACAGCCAATCACCCTGGGGGATAAGACCCTGGGTCTATATGATGCCTTGGTCAAGGGCACAGGCAGCTGGCGTATTGATCGCCCTGATGTGGGAGGAAACCAGAGTCGGCAGGAGGAAAACCCACCTTGACAAAGAACATGTTAAGCCCACGCAGAGAGCCTCCCACTGAAGGGGATGGAACCGATGACCTTCCGGCAGAGGCAGCGTAACACGTGGGAAACGGTGTGTTTTTTACGTGTGTTTACGTGTGTTTGCTTGTGCTGGTTGGGTTAAAAGGAGGGTTGGTAGTTAGTCGTTTTTTGGATTTTACGAGGGCGAGGTTCCCTGGGGAAATACCCAAGGTTTATGGTCGGATTAGATGGTGAGGCAATGTTATATCTTATGGTCATCTTCAGAGCTGGAAGGTGTGTGTGTGTGTGTGTGTGTGTGTGTGTGTGTGTGTGTGTGTGTGTGTGTGCATGAGTGTGTGTGCTATGATTAGACATGTTGCCGCACCAAGGCAATGCAACAACCCCCAACCAACCCCACCCTGCAAGGTAGTTTCCAATAGCAACCGATGACGCGTAAGGGCTGGGCACAGGGATTGCTATTGTTACCATTACAGTATATCATCGCTTTGTTTTATACATTATTCATCGACGAGTGAACACCATGGTCTAAACAATTGGTCCTTTAATTCGTTAAAAGCCTGTTGTGCTATTCAGTGCCTTTTCACACTCAGCAACGCAACACAGTCATTCAGATCATCAGATCATCAAAACAGCCACATTAAACAGGTAACAAAACACAGCAAATGTCAGCATTATATGTCAACTTTTCAGTGTTAAACCGGCTCTAATATCTCTAATATCGGTTCTCGTGTCGGCTATCATTTCGTAACGTACACCGTTCAATATTTTGTGTGGCTGGATATGAAAATGGGACCCCCTTCCACAACGCAACACGAGAATACGTCAATACAACCCTTGACCACATTTATTTCTGAAAGGGAATCCCAGAGCCACATTTCATCGATTGGTCGAGCAATCGATGAAATGTTGGGACATTGATTGTTAAATTGATCAATCAACCAAGCAGGAAAACAGCAGTTATCCTGACCGGTTGCAGAGCCTTTTGTGCAGGTCTTTCCCCAACTCTTCGGGGAAGATCCCAAACACACAAACAAACATTTAATGCAATGAGCTTTGAAAGACAGCTTTTAGCTTCAGTGCCCCTGACTCCTGGAACAACTTACAGCAACAAATTAAAATCAATACCATCATATCCTTCAACCAATTTAGAAATATTATCTTAAATCTGCCAAACTCTACCTGTAACTGTTTTAATTAAGTTATATAACTTATTTCCAGTATACATATCTCTCTTTGTAAATGTTTTTTTTTGTTTTTCTAGTTCAATCCCCGTTATTGTTATTGTATATTTGGTATATTTGCATTGTATATTGTGTATGTATTGTTGTTTTTGCTTTGCATTTGTTTGACTCGACATCATTGCAAATGAGGGTCGGCCCTCAATTGATTTTTCGAGTATGAATAAAGGTTCGCCTCCCTCCTAATCAGGAGAAAAACAACATATGTTTCCCCCCTTTTCCTCAGTACTTTATCGAGCCTCCGACATTTCAAGCGTGTGCGGCAAGAGAAGGGGGGGGCAGAGTCTTCCAACCAGCCATTTTGTAAAACCCAATGGACTCGGGCCCTCCCCCTCCCTCCTCTCTGCCGAAATACCCAGCACCATTCCTTTAAATGAAACCCCTTTCCGGGCGTCCTTGTTACGGAGCTATCTAGACGTGACAGCCCACACTGGGTGTACACTGACACTGTATCCGGCTGCCCCCCCCCCCCCCCAGCAGGGTGACTGGTGACTACGACCGCACAGCAGAGTGGCCTTAGACTCTGCCGTTCCGTTCCACTGCCTCTCAAACAATAACGCTGCACTAAACTCATCAGCCATTGTTCCCTTGTATTTACCCTGTTTGACTTCATCAAGATGTATACACACACACACACACACACACGGATACACAGAGACACACGGATACACACACAAACATGCGCACACGGATGCACACATGCAGAAACACATACACATGCGCACAATCATGGACACACACACAGACACTGACCCACCTGCGCACACACACACACACACACACACACACACACACACAGACTCACATGCACACACACCAACACACACACAGACATGGACGCACACACATACACATGCACAAACACAGAGACACTGACATGTGAGAGTGTAAGGGAGATAGATTAAGAACACTGTTTGTATGTGTATTTGTAGAGCGATAAGACAGGCCAACTAGCACAGTATCATGCACATGATACTTACACACACATCACATAATGTGGATGAGTGTGTGTCTGCCTCAGAGAGAGAGGGGAGTCAGGATGAATGATGAGGAGATCACAAAGTTGTAGGCTGTCAAAAAGGGATCGAAGAGCAAGACAGTGCAGGAACAGAGCAGGAGAAGGTGGGTGGTGGAGGTGGGACGGAAGAGAGATTGATAAAGCAGGACAAGTAAGACAAGTTTATTACAAGAGAGCCCTGCAGCTCGAAGAGTACAGGTTACCCTACCCTATTCAGAGATTTGGACTCAGAGACAAATCCTAGTTCAACTAGGTACATGTACATTTGGCAATCGGTGTTAATGCAAATGGTGACGGTTAGGTTATTAAATGTTAGTCTAATGGATGTCAATACTTTGAGTATATTGAGTTGAAAATATATGTACATTATAAGCAGTTGTCATCATATTCATAGATACACTTAATAATGGTACAATGATGAACCATTCATTAAAATTAGTAGTAGTACTAGTGGTCTAGTAATCATTTACTCATGGCGTTCATTAACTAATAAATAAATGTTTAAATATGAAAATGATGGCCAATATATATAATGCTATGGTTCATTTATGATTTGAATTAAGACAAAAAAAAAAAATTTATTATATGAATTATTGACATAGAACGGTCCAGGTAAGGTGATAGGAGCAAAAAAATAATACTGTATAGGTATGATGGATGAATATACCTGAAATACATTCTTAAAGCTTATGTAGAACATATATATATATATAGTTCAATATGTGAATTGTTACTATGGAAACACGGAAAGTCATTGCTGAGACTGCATTTCATAAATAGTTCACACGGTCCAATAAAATAACTTATTGTGTGTGTGTGTGTGTGTGTGTGTGTGTGTGTGTGTGTGTGTGTGTGTGTGTGTGTGTGTGTGTGTGCGTGTGTGTGTGACAACTGGTGTATGCGGCATCAGGTTATACAGTGTTGTGTGTGTGTGAGTGTGTGTGAATGTGAGTGTGTGTGTTTATGCATGTGTGTATTTAGTCGTCAACTGCACAGTGCTTCCGAATCCCGAAAGCGCAATGGAAAACCTTCATATCTTTTCTTCCCTGAAACTAAAAAGTCTCCACCAAAGAGACTGGGAATTTGTGCTACAAACAAGGGCTACACACGCATAGACAAGCCAATTTGAATAACTCACAATTACTCACAAAGTACCACAATTAGAGTTTCAATTATGGTGATATACTGTATGCATACAAAAATAGCCACACGAGGAAATAACTCTGATTTTTGGTATGATAAGCATTATCTGTCTCATGCTGTGTTTAGTGAATAAACACAATCACTGTTTAAATACAAAACGTTATCCAAGACTACACACACACACAGAAAAAGATAAAATGCACCCCTACTCTAACGGCTAGCTGACAGACTAAGTGATGTAAGACCGTATATGATGAAAGCACCATTTTGAACCTCCAACACTCGATAGATATGCAAGAGCTGCTTTTTTGCCTCTCCGTTCTGGCCAAATCAGAAATACAGTCGTCCTTGTGGCCAGATTAACAATTTAGATCCGATTTGACTCACCGAGAAGGAGCTCGTCCCGAGTGAACTTTTCCAGAGTAAAATGTGAAATGACTGAAATCCATAATGGAACACAAATGCATAATGAATACACATTACTATCCATGAGTAGATGGCCAAGGCTAAACAATGAGGCTCACTAACTGCCAACCATGTCTGTGATATTATTTCCAAGGTAAACCAGATTAAAGAAATATCATACTGTTTATCCTGGGCTCTGAGTGGAACACCCTAGCCACTGCACTCTCCATGAATCTGGCTTGAATAAAGGAATACGCTTTTAGTTTGCCTATTTCGAGTTTGGCTCGGAATAACAGACAAAGAGATTTCAAGGTTTGCTTGTTGGAACTACAAAACCACCGAACACAGCCTGACAGCTGACCTCCAGCCCCCCTACACAACAAGGACATGCCGGCCACTCATCTTCCATGGACATGCTTGTTCAAGAATGAATGGAATACACCACTCAAACTGCCATTTATTGTTCACAATTACAACCCGGAACTACGCATAAACTCATTCAAGTAGATCACTACTGGAACCCACTGTCAAATTATTGTCGATCTTAATTAATGTGTAATTACATACAGTACCATTACAGGAAACACAGGGGGGCTAATATGACACATTTGATCACATTGGAGTATGAAACAGTAATTGCTTCGATGGTGCACTTGTATGGCAGTAGAATCACATCCCAGCCATAATTACTGATAACAACCACACCAGAGTGTCGGTTCTGCTTTTCATGACAGGAAAACAGGAAACGTTATTGGAGAAATCACTGTCTCTTTCCCAAACCGCTCATCAGGGCTCCAGGATGTGGAATAGGGCTGGAACCCCTGCTGTTACCGACATAGGATGGTGAGTTTGATGCCAAAAGCGTGATTCACACAGCTTACCAAGTACGCATTATAACACGATGCACAACTGCTGATCTGCAACTCAAAGACATGCACATTCAATGTGTCTTCCATAGGGAAAACAGCGACTGCATATATCAATTATTGTGAGACAAATTCCATTGAATGAACCAACAGAATTGAAGAGACGCTTTTATCCGAAGCCAATTTGCAACCACCACATGTGTGCTGATATCAAGTCAACTCCGCTATACGTCGTCAGAATCCTCAACAAAACACGTCAACACACATGAAAGACACTAGCTGCGCAGTTTTGAGTCAATCGTTTCTTCCTCCCCTGTCGCTTCTGCTCAGCCTTCATGTGTATCCCTTACCGAAAGCAGCAGCCACACCGTACCTTTTCCCTTGGTAGCATTTGGATGGTTAACATCGCTTTAGCACACAGTACATAGAAGTCAAAACGCATCTATGACTACTGAACCTGACGTTAAGCGAGCCAGGCATCGATACAACTGCCCGCTTGACTGCAACACACACATAAACACACACACACACACACACACACACACACAGCCACGCACACTCACACACATATACACACACACACAAACACACACACATACAAGCACACGCACACACACAAATGCTTGGCTGAACAGAATTCCGGGTCGTGGGTTGGTCAGCAGCCAGGCTAACTTAATACGCACGTGCGACCTTGCCAGCGTCCGTTGGCAGGGACCCCTCCGCGGTGGTCTTTTCCCTCTCGTTGTGAGTGGACGGCTGTGGGTCGGCCAAAACAGCCCAACATTGGACACGGTTTTCAAAACGTGTGTAGGCCTATGTATCATGGCGAGTATGATGGTATGTATTGCAGTATGTATCATGTGTGTATTGCAGTATGAATGGGGATACAAAATGGCAGTTTTGGGTACGTGCCATTAAGGTTCAGTCCTTACTGCAGCGACCCGGGTTCGATTCCTGCCCGTGGTCTCTCTCTCTCTCTCGCTCCCATAACTTCATGACTAAGGGTGAATCCCGTTTCTTTGCTCCAAACAAAATCTCAGCCCTACCCCTCGTTGTTGTGTGTTCACGCGCCGTGGAGCCGTGTCCTGAAAGCCATTTTAAGGTAGGGTAAGGGGTGAGGTGGAGGGCTAACAACCCCTCAGAATTGAGATTTTCGATGGGCACACTCAAAGAAACTGAGAACGCTCCAGTTGTGGCTTGCTCCCACAATACCTTGCGAGAAAATGGAAAATCAAGAAAACCCTAGGCAAGATGGCGGGCGAAAAGATGCGACAGGATCGAAAACCACAAATGTAAGTGTTTCCTATGTTAATAATCGATAAATAAATGATGATGACCATCACATTATCATGATGCCGTCTGAAGGTTAGATAGGCATTTCCTTTATAACAAGCACAACCACCAAAACTCCCGGAGCAGAGCTCTGGACTCATGCCGCGGGCTCCGCAGCCCGGCCGCGGCCGGGGAGCTGCCGGGCCCATGTCCCATTTTGGGACAATGACGGGAGAATGATATCCAAAATGGGACAATGGCATCCATGTGTTCCTTATTAGCCTGGAGAATGGTGGATCAATATGATGTCGTTTCGCTTTATAAACTAGTGTATTTTTTCATTTATTTTGGTAGAAATATCTAATTATCAGTTATTATATATTGTACATAACATGTGGCCATATAACTCAGTTCTCCCATATAATTCTTTCTTATTTATTTGTTATATTTTCTTTCAGGAGATTATTGAGGCCACTGCCGTCACAGAGCCCATCCCTCCACCACCTCAAGCACCTCTTCTGCATTGTTTGCCCTAAACCCCCCAACCCCCAGGAAGATAGAACAATTAAACATCCACTGATGGTTTAAAAACAACCAAGTTATTGATAAAATGTGATGGTTGATGCCTTTTTGTAATGTGCAATATTAGTTCCATTATATCACTGGTTCTTGTTTGTATGATATTTATGTTTGACCTGGATGGCATACTACCTCAAGTTCTATGTTTGGTTTTATATATTATATTGATCTTGTATAATGTTTGGTTCAAAATAAAGTTTCTGCAGTTTCAGATTTTGTATCTAATCATACCGTGCTTTTTCATGTGGGTAAGGTTGAATTCCTTAGACATTCAAACTATACAGTAAAATTCCAGAGACAGATATTATGTCAAAAGATAATAATAGAGAATAATAATAAAGATCAAAACCCCGTCAACGACTACTAATGACGTACTGTAACTGGGTCTTGAGGGGTTGTCGTCCCATTTCGTAGGGTTAGGGTTGAGGGGTAGGGTTAAGAGGTAGGGGTAAGGGGTAGGGGTAGGGTTAAGCTGGAGATTTTTGTAGAGCAAAGAATTAGGATTGGGCCTAATTTCATGAATAAAGCATACAAAAGCAAAAATGTATCGTATAGAAATGGCTGGTTTCGATAAAGGCATTTCTAAACCTAAATTATCATTGACTGAGGAACACCTAAAATATTTACAGATTCACACCGCAGACAAAAACAAGCGGCTGACAACAACAGCTAGAATAACCCTCTCCTCAAACGTATGAAGGAACTTCAATCGTTCCTCCAGTTTTGGTGGTTCCTCTAGGTACAAAAGAAAGGGACCTTGTTGTGCATTCTTCTCTCTCTTGGTATGCAACCTTCCAAGTGTGCCAGTTTGAATCTTTAAGGGCCGTCTGAAGCGTCGGGGAGTTACCGGTACGTCGTCAGCGTTATTCGCTTGAGAGGAACTCAAAGAACCAACCGCACATTTTGCATATTCCGCCCGCCGTCGCCTGTTCTCGTCTCACGATGGTGAGACGAGACCAAGTCCCCCGATGTTATTTAAAATAATAATGAGAGATATATTGATAGTGGAGAATTTCAAACAAAGACGGTTGGAAAAAGGCCCTTTTTGAGACACGGCCTGCCCTGTCGACTTACTAAATAGACCGTTTTCAATACTTGGCAAGGGTGTTGGGACAAAAAAGGGCAGAGTGAATCAATAAATATAAATAACAGGGCTATTGTCTATGTATATATATATATATATATATATATATATAGATAGAGAGATATTATAGTTGAGTTTGCCTTTTTGGTCAACCTTTCTGGTTCGTGATATGCTGAATCACGTTCGTCAGTACGTAGCGTCAACGACGCCCTCTCCTAAAGACAGCCGTCTCTCCCGGGGGACACCCCGAAGCAGACGCCAACGCAAACAGGATGCCTGTTTTTAGCAGGAAGTGGACACCTCTTAATCAAGATGGAAGAGCGCCGTCCCGGAAACTTAGGAACCTGCTGACGTGGCTTTTGTTTTGCCGTAGCGCGCGCTAAAACCTGTAAAACACTTTGAGTTCCATGATTTATGTTTGGAAGTCTGCAACGCTACCAGCCTGCTTTCAGGGACAGGAAGAGAGGAGGGGAATAACTTTTTATCGTCAACTGTTTCAAGCTCAGCGGGGAAGAAGGAGGTCTCGGATAGGCACAATGCGATCTGCGTCACACCTGTGCGGTGTAAAAATAGCCCTCTCCCTTTAACCCCTTTTTCTCCTGGTTGTGATATAATAATAATGGTATTTTTTTCTTTCCAGTTCACAGCTGTATTAGAGTCTGACAAAAGGAAACTCTTCACTCGTGTGGTCCAGCGTGAACCTCCGCTTTAAGGAGACACAGCTTAAGAAAATGTTTTGATCTTGCTGGCAAAGCTCCAAGGGCAAGCGTAGACGATTCCTCTCCATAATTCTCCATGGGCTGGCAGTGCTTTACTTGTAAGCGCTAATTCGCCATCCCGGACGTTGACATCATGAGGAGTTAGCTACATCGGCTATGCTTATAAGCATAGGGTAATAAACGCAGTAAGAGTAATTGCATCTTATTTTTCAACAGCTGTGGTCTGGCATATCCGAATATAATACCTTATATAACACAATACAACAGACAATGCATTTTTTAAATGACTGCACGTATTTTTTTTGTTAGTTTAGCAGACACTTTCATTCAACGCAACACAGACTTCATTTCACATAATTGTCACTCGGCGCGGACATTAGGATTCAAACCCACAACCTTTCAGCTTGGACCCTACGCCCACTCGACTTATATCCTTCCCCGTAATCCTGGTAAAACACATCTCCATTTTTAAGCAGTGTGAAGGCTTTTGCTCGTGCATTTATCCATGCTTGGCCCACACCTGTTCAGCGGGGCATAAGACAGAGATATCCACAGTGCATTTAAGTGCAGCAGACATCTCCGACTGCACTGCGATTGTGCACAATGAGAAATCAATATCCTTGTTCCTTATTAGATAACCTGCCCTGGGCGCCCAGGCGACTCAGCCGAGGGAAACGGCAAGTGAAGTTGTCACTGTGTGCGTGTGTGCGTGTGTGTGTGTGTGTGTGTGTGTGTGTGTGTGTGTGTTTATGGGGGGGGGGGGGGTCGGTGTGTTGAGGGTGTGTGTGGGTGGTGTGTGTGAGAGGCAGCGAGAGAGAGAGAAATAGGGGGAGGGAGAAAGAGAGAGAGAGACGAGAGTGAGAGAGGAGTGTGTCTGTGTGTGTGTACGTGTATGTATGTGAGTGTGTATATGTGAATATGTGTGTGTGTGTGTGTTTGTTTTTCTTTTACTCCAACATGTACAGTGCTAGCATAGCTATGTTTTCCATTAATTATGTGTATGCATTGACAGTGTTCTGTTTGTGTTTGCGAGTGTGTATGTTTGAATGTTGGTGCGCATGTGTGCATGTGTGTGTGTGTGTGTGTGTGTGTGTGTGTGTGTGTGTGTGTGTGAACGTGGGTGCTTGTGCGCACACTCATTCGCTCCACTGAGCAGCAATCTCTACCCTAAACACCAAACTCATTATGACCTAGATCAATGGACAGACCCAACGGATGGCTGATTTGTTGTCTATTTCAAAGATACTTCTCCTCTTTTTGCTCCTCTTCTCTTCCCCCTCTTTCTTCCCCCTAGACTAATCAGGGCTCAGCTGTTTAAAGCACAACATGTTTGCTAGCAAGCCTTCAGCCTTCCTGTTTTTTTGGCTGGAATACAATATTGACAAATAAGGAATAATAGACTACATATTATTATAATATATATACAATAATTCATATTTTTGCTTTTTTGGTTTGTTGAAGGAAGTGTTTTTTCCCCCCAAAATCCTTTTTAATAAAATGTAAGGTATAAGATAATACAGTTGATTATAGGAAACTAAATTGCAAATGTTGGACTTCATCAGGTGCTGGTGATTTTCAAGACAAAGTACAAAGTCAAGTTATTGGTTGAAATATTCTTATATATTGATATTTCACCAATTCAAAGTTTTCATAGCATAATAAATATAGATTATTTTGACGTGTGCCAAGTTTAACATAGACCCTCTCTCCAAAATGCCCAACCAAGCAAATAACGTGAGCAATAAAATCCTTCCCTAGCCAGGACGTCTTACTCAGAGTGAAGCCCAGGCAGTAAACAATCAAAGCTCATGAAAATACAGACTCTTATTTTTCAACTTATGCAGCATGTGAAGATCATGAATATGCACTGCATGTTCTGCAGTTCATAATGTGACATTTTATGAGTTTTTTTCCTGATAGCATAACCCGATCTGAAGCATACTTTCAGTTTTTATTTAACTCAGCTTTTCGCCCTGATTTGATTTTCTTTATTTCAAACAATGCAGTTTTATTGTATTATTGGCCTATAAAAGCATTATTTTCGCATTACAAAGAGCGGATTTTAAGTGGATTATTGACAGAGAGTGCAGTGTTAGTGCTGTAGTATACAGCGTGAAAAAGGAAGGGGGGAAATTTAAAGTGCCAGGCTGCAATTTTCCCACTTAAATATTGTTTAGCTTCTGCTTTAACGGAAAAATGGCCTCATCTATTCATTCCCCCCCTGTACAGAATCAACAACCACAAACATTTGTACACTCATTCAGAATAGAGTATATGTAAAAACACAGCAACAAAAAAACAAAGCTAGAAAATGGCTTGTTAAGTCAATGTATCTCAGCCAAAAATAGAAACAAGCGCTATCCTACAAGGCACCACGGATCACCTGTGCAGGTGCAAGCCCGAAACACACAGCACAAAGGTGACAGAGGTTATAACTGAAACGTTACTCACCGGAGACGCAGAAACCCCCACCCTCCCGCCATTAAAAACAAATGTGTGTCTTTGTTTGCGCCTGCCCTCATTCCTTCCACCAAAATGATTGCTATGGTAATGATCGTACGGCCGGGCCTTCATATTAGGGACGACAATGACTGTGCTTCCCGGATGCTAATGGGTGGATGGGGTGGAGGGATGGGGTGGGGGTATCGACAGACTCATTTTGAGCCGCCTATAGAGGCGGATGGAGGCGGTAATGGTGAAATAAACACACCCCACCCAACCTGTACTATTTACGACCACTGCCTGCCATTAAGCAGACAATCTAATCCGAAACGACCTGCAGTGAATTCAGAAACGTGTCGATAAGGAGCAGGTGTCTGTTGAGCAACTGGTAGGCCGTGGACATTAGGGAATCCAACTAGCAACCTATGGGCGTGGAGCCACCAGCCGCTTCATGGTTCAGCGGTGGTTGTGCCTACCTCCGCCTAGCAGACGGTGTTCAAGGCTGGGGTTGGGGGTTGACGTTTTATGTAGCAATATATGCACAGTGTTATACACCAAGGTCTCTGTGCAAAGCTGCCACTGCCTGCGGCTTTTGATGTTGGCTTTGGGAGTGTATGGAATGGTCTAGAAGAGACACATCGTCACCAGAATATCTAAATAATATAAAATAGCTGTTTATATTGCTACTATATATATTACTCACTGCCTCAGACCAAACCCACCATGTTTTTCGTTAATACATGCATCCAATATGTTTAGTATAGTATAGTTCTATCAGTTGAGCAAGGCAAATGACACCACTTCAGGAGTTATTAGGAGTTAAATGATTGGTAATGTCGGTTTCATATTGTTGATCAGCGACATGTTGATTAATTCTTCAGGCTTTTTTTAAGGACGTCCAGTGAAGGTTGAAAAAGGACACTACAAAAAGTAATCAGAAATGCGGTTCAGTGGTTTTCAGTTTATAAAATCACTCCATCATTCTCTTCAGTCATCAGCTACCAGGGTACATCAACTCAGATGAAGTGCACTGAATGGCCATGCTAATCGCCTCCCCTTGGAGACCCTATCAAGATCCAAATGAAATTGGGCAGGTCTGTTTGCTGATGACAACCATATGGATGTTATTAAGGAACTGGCCCAGTGTAGCGCCTCATTACACACACACACAAACCCTCAAAAGACTTTGGATGCTTTCAAACAGGGAAAGCCTGTCCTGCTTTCCCTGGGTCTTGGTTTTTCCCTTAGAGACATCGGCCCTGAGTCCTGGGTCTTGGCAGCTGAGTACAGTTCTCATGTTCTGTGTGGCCTTTAGTCTAAGGTCCTGGTTATAAGGTCCCATGTTCTGGCTGAATGAGCAGGGAGCAAACAAAGGCCCTATATTGCCACATCATCAGCAGAGAAGGACGTCATAATGGGAGGAAGAAGGATGGATACCATCGCTGTTAGTTCAGCCACTAGTCTGAAACACAAAACTACAATCACTTTAGAAATCATCGATCCTATTGCGGTGTTAGACATCCTTTTAACTGGGGGTGCCACAACTACAAATTGGCACCATGTCAAAGTGTTCTTGGGCTATTACCTTTGCCTATTATCTTTCATAATTCAGAAAAATGACAACTTCCACAACAACGTGCTGTGAGTGCTGCTACTCCCAGCAAACTCCACTGACAAATGTCATATGTTTGACTGGGTTGAGTCTTCAGCGTTATCTTTTGTGATAAAGGTTACTTTGCACATATCAATCAACATAATGTCTGCAACAAAAAAAGTGTATTGAATCTTGAGATTCCTGTTTGGAGCTTCATAAAAACACTTTGAAAGCTGCGTTGGCGCCGAGCCGAGCTTCATTTTGGGTTGGACAGCAAGCTCCCCAAAATGGCAGCTCTTACTGCCTCAAGGCAAATGTGGCTTGTACGAGGCATTGTCTACATCCTGGCCTCAAGGTTGGAGGGTTTGGAGCGAATGACAGAGATGATGACTTAAGGGCCGCGCTGGGGCGTTTGAGAGTTTTAATAAGGAAACGGTGGCTCCACAGAGTCCCATGGGAACCTCTGTGCTTAAGTACTAGAGGTGGAAACACATAATAGCTGACGATAGCTGTGCGTTTTATTTATTTATTTTCCAGCATGATGTAATGTCTAAAAAGGAAAGTCTAATTCCCAATGAAGCAGAAGAGGTGAAGGCCTCTTCTCACTGACTCCATCATTGACCCATCAAATGTTTAATGTTTAATTAAACCGAAAATGACCAGACTTTAAAAGCCCTTTAAGCGGACGGACGTGGGTCTCAGAATATGCCTTGCTTAGTGTTCAATATAAGATAAGTTCAAAATAACAATCAAAATTACTTTCTCTCTCCTTTACGGGTTTGGGTTTCAGTTTTCAGAGTCAAAACTGTGGCTTCCAACCAATAGCTTTATTCATGTATGATATAAATGGTTTACCTAAGACTAAGCATTTTCTTATTTTTATTGATCTTTGGATGCGTTTAACACCGAGGACCTTTAAGATGGGATTGAACCACCGACCAAGTTCTTCAATAGGAGCTTTCCACAGCATTTATCTGACTTAGTAATGCTAGCTTACCAATGATAATGCACATAATAATAATGTAGCTCATTTGTAGAGCAGGTTTCACCCAGTCAGAGGTCTTTCGTTTGGCTGTGAGGTTTTGAGTTGAACCTTGTTGACATTACTCGAGCTGCACTAGTGAGAGGCTAATGAATTTGCCTCCCTTCGGTGTGTGTGTGTGTGTGTGTGTGTGTGTGTGTGTGTGTGTGTGTGTGTGTGTGTGTGTGTGTGTGTGTGTGTATGTTATGTGTTTGTGCTCTTTTGAATTTCCAAATGCACCTGACCCATAAAACCTTAGCAAGTCAACAGAAGTCAGGAGTAATTATGGCTGTTCTTTTCGTTGGGGATGTATCTGGGTTATCCGGCAGGGTTAAAATAAGCGAATACAACCGTCTTCGGTTATTTCCGCTGCAACGGACCCACTTTGATCACTGTGAACGAGCTCCAGAATCACACACAGAGGCACAAACCTGCACTACATATACACAGTTGCCAACCAAACAAACGGATGATACCGAATGGTCCCAAAATACACACTACGTGTGTTGCGTCACACATGTGCATTCATTTGTATTATGAGACATTTCTGTATCAAGTGTCACTCAAAACAGATTAGAGCATTTGTTTGGTATTCTACCTCGTTAGAATTCTACTTCTTCCTTCCCTTTTCTTATCCGCTAAAATGTCCTGGAAAAGGTCGGCCATTGTCCAGATGTGGTTGATGTTTTTTAATGTCCTGTTTTTTTAAGGGGGAATTCTCAGCCTCTCGTTTTGAATGCAGTGGAATATCTTTCTTCCGCATTGAGTATCTGGCTATTTTTCTTTCTACCAAAAGACAGGTAACAAGCCTATTAGTTTGGGACTGGGTAGACAATTCTAAAGGCATATAATAACAGCGAGAGAAGCTTACCCACACCTCCACAACAGATATATTATATTAGCGAGTACAAAGGACTTCAAATGCAATTTACTGCCAGAAAAGGACGAGATGTCATCCATGATACCGAAATGATTGGTAATCTAAATTTAGATTAAAAATCCACAGTTGGGTGTGAAATAAACAGATTTTATCCAGAAGAAGGGTTTGTGGTGTTTACGATTCTGCTCCTCTGAGTTTGGTTCCAAACTAGATTGAACACCAGGAGAGAAATCAAGCAGAAATATATGACAAACATCTGTCTCTATCACCTCTGCATACATTTTCTCCTGCATTTCCATATCTCTTTCTGATGGGGAAAGTCCTGAAGAATCAAACTTATCATTTAGAATGAGATACTGCATTGAAGAAATTGGCATTCCATAAAAACAATGATTTTCTAATTAATTTATGATATTTGTACACATGTATTTTAGAATTAACAGACGATAATATATCTATGTATCTGTTTTTAAGCAGCAATATGTTCACAGGTAACCAGCATGTGATTTTGGAATGAGAGTAAGTATTACAACAAATACTAAAGTAAAGAGTAAAATAGTAGAGTTTTAGTACAAAATGCAAAGATCACAATTTTGTAGACACAATCATTTGTATTTGAATGGAAACACAGTTTGAAACAGAATAAACTGTTGGAAACGACTGTTTTTCCCCCATGCTTCTTTAACAAGAGCACCATGGGTATAAACTGAAGGTATTTTGCATTTAAAATCCTGACCACATCATATAGGTGTTATGTTATTTTATGCATTCAGTAATCACTGTCTGTGTTGAGCATGATGCAACAGAGTTAAACTGGAAAGGGTCAGACATTATTCCTAACCTCTCATTCAACCAGTCCCCTGGGTCACACAGGTTTATACTGATGGCAAGGATTTGGGTGTGTCAATGAGCATCTAGATTCCCCTGTTGCATAGCAATGGCTGGTGCATCGCTGCACCGTGGAACATTACCGGTGGGCTGTTCTATTGTGGAAACATGGTTCCCCTTGGTCTACAGATTCCCTGGGATGAATGTGAGTGTAAAATTAACGTCAAACACTTGAAAGGTGTTTCATTAACACTGGTTAGAATGTAAAGAGTTTGTTAAAAAAAAAAAAAGTTGTTGATTAACCGTGAATCTCATTGTTTCTGTTCACTTTTTTCCCAGTCAGTTTTCTTTTATCGTATTAAGTTTTTAAGTGAGTTTGTTTGGTAGTTATGGTGGTGGGTGTGTGTTAAGTTTGGTGTTTGGATAGGTCAGTACCTGTAAGTAGGTGTAGATTGGTTTGCAGGCAGGCAGGCTTGAGTGGTCGACTGATTGGTTAGCAGGGTTCTTCGGGGTGCATGCTAAATTAATCACCAAAGCACCATTGAAAGATAAAACTGGAATGAACCCCAAGTGAAAAAAAACTGACGACACAGGTCCTTAATATCTGCAAGCTGACCTTCACACACACACACACACACACACACACACACACACAGACACACACAGACACACACACACACACACACACACACACACACACACACACACACACACAACCGGCCACATCCAGTCCCTGTTGGATCGTCTAATGATCTGGATAATCAGGTTAGGAAATGTTTTTAAATAAGCCATTTAATATATTCAAATATTCTGTGCACACTCTTCAATTCATTTGAAATAATGAGAGACAACGAAAGGAGGGCAGAGAGTGAATGTGAGCGAGAGACAGAAAGGAGAGATACAGAGAGAAGGGTAGATAAGGGATAGCTGCAGGAGGGGAAAGGAGGGAGAGAGAGAGAGAAAGAGAAGGAGAGAGAGGATGGAGGGAAAGCAAAGGCAATTGGAAGAGGAAAGAAAAAGAGAACAAATCAAGAGAGGACTAAATGCAATTTGTCCAGCTTTAAAGGCAGCCAATGGCAGGGATGATCATGAAGGGATGTTGAAGAGGGTTTTTTTTAATTGGACAAGGCTTCTCGTGACATTTCCTCCTCGTTGAGATGGGCCTTGGTGACCCAGTGAGAGGGGAAGAGCGTCCACAAGTGCAAATCATCACACACACCTTTGATTGGTACTTTCTCTCTCTATATATATATATATAACTAGTGGCTTTCATTCAGAATAATCCCCCTCCCTGTATAGCTTTAATCAGAGTTCAAAGTTGAATTCCCAAATATCCCAAAATAAATCAGGTGGTAAACATCAGCCATTTTCAGACAGTATTTGCATCTTCTATGTTACATCCAGTGAACTCAGACGTATCAGGAGAGACAGACATATTTGTGTGAAGGAGCTGGTATCGGTGGAGCTTGATTTAGCTTGCCAGTAGGCCTGTGGGCATCAGGGATTGAACCCAGAAACTTTCATAAGGGAGTAGAACACCACTAGAAGCCACCTATCCTGCATTTTCTGTCTAACATAATCCATGTCAGACTTTTGAAACAACTCAACATTTGGATATTATGATGTAAGTATAATATGTCAGCCTTTTTTTTTTTATACATTGCAGTGCATCTAGTGCACTGTTTGTGCTTGCCTGATGTTGATGTGATGTTAATGCACATGCAAGCCTCGCACAAGAAACCAAATGCATATTTAAACCTGACCTTTTGAGTCTAGACAAAGCACTGTGCGCCACAGCATCTGCCTTGCATTGCTATGCCCCTTGGCTTGGGTTCCTGAAACTGACGTCACTAGAAGTAGCCATGTGATGCCAAGTACAGATTTTTTCGTTCTTTCTTTCTTAGCAATAGAACTCGGAACAAAAACGGGGACAATCTGAGTGGGGAGAAGTATAGATGTGTTCAACGCCTCAACTAATCAAGAGTGCTCCCATTCCCAGAGGTAATGATAGAGCTGTCCGCTGAATGTTCACTAGCCGTTTCAAATCTGTTATCCACCTGCCAATTTAAACTTAAAAATGTTTTCCGATCAGATGGAAATCCGAGTGTCCGAAGTCGATACAAAACATTAATTTGTGAATCTGTTTTCCATGTGATCGCAGTATATTAATATATCATCAATGATCAACATTGTTCTCTGAAAATGTAACAGGACTCTTTTACAGGATTTGTAATGGACTCTTGTTCAATGAAGGTTAAATAAATAGGTAATGTGACGGCTCGGCTGACAAACCTGAATGACACAAAGTGGCCGCCATCTCCTGAGGAGTAAATATATTCAAATCTAAATGAGTTTGGAGAGTTGAAAAGATAGTTGCTCAGCACTCTCCTGGCCACTTATTCATTATGTATCTCATCATTCCTCCACGGCCGGTCACCCCGCCGTCAATATCACTTTCAACTCCTTTTTTTATTACAAATGAAATCTTATTTTGGAATTCTACTTTTACCATGAGGTGTTGGACTTGACTGTTTCACTATTTTAGTTTTAAACAGGCTTAGCTCCAACCTATCCCTCTGACCTCCTACAACAGAACGTCCCATCAAGGTCAATCAGGTCCTCTGACCTGTTACTTCTAGGGGTCCCAAGATGGATGTTGAAGCAGCATGGAGGGGGAGCCTCTGTAGTTGTAGGTCCCAAACTCTGAGATGCCTCTGCATGTCAGGCTGTCCCCCACATTGCCTGTTTTGAAATCCTGTCTTCACCAAAAATAGTTCACGCATGCATCCCGCACATGTGTACACACAGCGCAAACACGCACACACACACGAAACCGGCCACGTCCAGTCTTTGTTGGATCGTCTAATGATCTGGCTAATCAGGTAAGGAAATGTTTTTAAATCACCCATTTAATAAATTCAAATATTCTGTGCAGTTGTATCCCCAAAACTCTTGAATGAGTTGCCTCTAAGTATGAGAGTTGTATTTCTTTATTATGTCAAAAAAATATGAATAGAGTTGATTTGATTTTATACTCTCAAAGTACACAAAGTACTTTGTGCAGGTCAACTATCTGTATTCCTATTTTAATCCTCTTCACATGACAGCGACCGCTGGAGGCCATTCCACTAAACATCCCAACTCTGATATTTTCTTTGTCCAATGGCTTACGAGAATGTCTTACTAACTCACTCCAACTTTGGGTTTGTTTGATCCAACTTTAATGCAGTGTTTAATAAAAAAGCACACAACACAGACATCATGCTGCTTAAGATCCGCAACAACGAGAGTTTACTGCAAAGTTTCAGTTCCCTATGGACTAGCATGACTCAGCCCAAACTTGAGCCAATCAGAAGCAGGTAATTACAGGAAGGCCTGGTTTGATTAGACTAAAGGGTTCCTTTTTAATTAGTCTCAGAGCTTTATCAGACTTTAAATTATTATTCTAAAGTCTGATAAGAGAGAAGTTTAAATCTGGGTGAACGGGGTGTTTCGCTTTCTTTTTATAAACATTTGTCTCGACCAATCAGGGTGCTTGGATCGGTAAGTGCATAATTGGCTAACAGCAAACACAAATTTGGCCAGCACTCAACTCTTTACCAGTGGGAGGAAAAGCTGAATCACCCTCGAATACACCCGGGCACCGACCTGTAAAAAAGGGTCTTCTGTAGAGTTTTCCAATCACCACCGTGGACACTACAGAGGCCACTGTAGAATCACGCTTATAAAATAAAGTCCAGGGCTAGAAGCTAAATCCACGCATGTGGCTGAGCTTCTCCTTGGTAGACCATCTCCATAAGAACACAGGAAACAGTGTGTTGTTTACGTCTCCCCTCCAGGAGTTCTGCAATCATTTGGTAGGACTGCTGGACCCGAGATTACTGTTTAATCGTCTAGAAAGGTGAAAGGCCAGGGCATGTGTCAACTTCAGACCGATGTTTAAAGAAATGCCCCCTCTCGCTATACTGCCGGGTCATCTCATTATTTTTCCTTTGTCTTTGAAGATGCAGTTACTCTCCGGAATGAACAACAAATCCTGGACTGCGGTCCGGAAATGAGGAATGCCGGTCTGACCCACGCTTTGTGTTAGTGGGAGGATAGAAAATGGAGGATTGTTTTAAAAAAGGAAAATCTTCCTCCAGTAAGGAAGAAAGTTGCCTCGTTCAAGGGGGGTGGAGGGGGTGGTGAAGAAACACACATTCGGGCATTGAGGCACCCTTAAAGAAGGCCCTTATATATATGCTGGAATATACAGTGAAACCAACTCTACATATACATATATAGGTACATATATGTACCGTTTTTTCTGTAACTTATAATTAAGACAAGGAGAAAAACACGATATTCTCGCTTTGGTATTCATTAGAACAGGATCACAGAAAAAAAAAGAAAGCCATGTAGCTATGGAAACAGACATCTTGATATGAAGCCTATTGGGTTTAATGATTACAAAGGTGAGACAGATAAGGTAGGACAGAGGCTGGTATTAGCATCGCGGGCTTAACAAGACAGCGGCGCGCAGGCAATATGCAATCAAATAAAGTGTGTCTCAATGGAGCTCGGATGGGCTGCGCTAATTGCTTTTCTGAAAAGGCGTATTAACGGTACATATTGATATGGCCGGCATCGATAGCGGCGGTTATAAGAAAGCTCCACAGTTTAACCTCCGGCATATCCTTTTCCTGTTGAATTCTGTCATTTAAATGCTAGTTCCCCCCCCCCCCCCCCCCCCGCCCCCATTATATCTATTTTTTATTGTTTGATCTTTTATTTTTTCTTGGCAACACCACAAGCCCCTGTTTAGTTTCCACCCTGAGGAATCCCTCGTTTATCAGGCATGGATCGTCCTGTCTGCACCGCTCTGCGTCTCCTCTCATGGCCCGGTTGATGCGATTGCGTCTCCAAACTTCTGAACACCAGGCGCAGGCCTGAGGAGACTCCTGGGCTTCAAACTCGATGAGATCCCACAACATACGTTGACGCGCACGGCCCCTTATTTACTCTCTGCTCATCTCTCTGTCTCATTCCATCTTCCTCTTTCTACGAACACCCTTTCTATGTCGTGCTATTGTTGTCCATGTAGGTTGCTTGTTATCTCTCTCTCTCTCTCTCTCTCTCTCTCTCTCTCCACTCAGAGAGTGGGCTTTAGATGTTCCTAGTGAGTGTGTGTTCACCAGCGGGTAGCAGCTCGCTGTGGATGATGGACGGGGCCTGCCCCGGTTCCTGACACACCTTCTGTTCTTACAAGCGCCCTGCTACTCCTGTACGCCGCTGCTAAGCCCTGCTGCCAGCGCCCCAACCCACACCTCCAGGAAAGCCACAAGATAACACGGACACACACTAAGACACACACAGACACACACTGTAAGATGGTATGTGCGTGGGCAGTGCATTGTATGTCAACCTTCTAGAAGGGAACACAAACGCTGGATTTTTCAGTAGAAACCATGTCACTCAATTCATAATCACAGCGACGTTACTATGTGGTCACTGATTGGCTGACAAGGACGAGTCACAGTGAGTTTCATCACACACCTGTGTATCACCAAGAGAAAGTTGCTGTCATCCCACCAGACTCACATGAATTGTGCACCGGTGCATCGACACGCGCAAAACAAACACAAAAGCAGACACACACATATGCCACACAACATATGGCTCTCGGGCTGACGCATTGCTGCGACTTCGCTTTCTTTGTCCTCAGGGCGGTGTGTGGAGTGTGTTGCGACCAAACACGTTACAATATTCATGTGTCTAAGGTATTTTTTGGGACACGGTAATGTATTCAAGTCAGCGTGCCACAGCAGAACACACAGTACCCTAGGTGGGCGCGGCGCGGCGGCTACGCTAGCTTGTCTTCAGGGCGATATGGTGGAGTGTGTGTTGCGGCGAAATACGCTACAATATTTACGTGTTTATTTTGGGACACCTAGTCAATGTATTATAGTCGACGTACGACAGCAGGAACCTGTGTGAGAAGCTGGGGGGGGGGGGGAGGTCGGCTTCCTGTTGCGTGGGAAGATCGGAACCTGGAAGACGCTCAGTGCTGCGTCGCCGAGGAACACGACTAGCCCTGATGAAGGGGAACCACCCAAAGCTCGATAATGTAAAGCCCCAGACCCCTTAGGGTGACTCCAGACCCCAGAGTTTGATAAGAGACTTTGTTTGTGATGATGCTGGTTTGGTCGCAGACGGCCGTCTGGATATGGAAACTTTTCCGGACACAGTGAAGCAGCTTATCATTCTCAAGGTCAGTCAGTCACCTAGGGATGTGTTCACAAGCAGCCAAACTACTTGAGAACATTATGGCCAAACTACTTGAGATCACCGATCGAATGACTACAAGCAACATAAATAACTCAGGTTTCCGGATATGCGCCTATTATCTTGAGAAGATAGGATAAATAAACAGGGATTCCATGTGTAAAGAATGCCATTGAGCACAGAGTTCTTGGAAAGGCCAGCCTTTGAGTGGTAGAGGCACAGTGTGACGTTCATGGTTCATTGGTGAACCAGCCACCTGCATCTGCTGAGCTCCTTTCCTCCTCTGTGGTTGAGAGCCACCACTGTAATCCACTTGACTGTCAAAACACCCAGAATGTAAATGAGCTGATTGGAACAATGGGGGATAAATGATTAATGGCCCCCATGAACAAACAGAGGGAGAAGCATCCATCTCTGAGACAATGTTTGTATGACCCGTCGTATTTTAACAACAGCACGCCGTCTTCAGTCTTTAGCCAATCAGATATCCGAGTCCCAAGATTTATGTTCACACATGAAACAATTCGTATCGGATAAAAGGTGCATGCTCAAAATTGACTTAAATCAATCAACATGCTGTTCTTCACTTCAGTTTAATTAATGTTCTCTCTATATTTATGGAAGTATTCCTCCTCTATATTTCAACAATAATGAATGCCTACAGCGAGTTAATTGATTCGCCACAGTTTATATTTACTTGACAACCATTTGTTGCCAGAAAAAACGTTTTAGTTGAATAAGACCAGATTTACCAGTTGGCTAAATAAAGCTAGCTCCAAAAAGAGAAGGGGGAAAGGTGCTTAAGCTAACTTCCTACCAGGTTTGGATGGTTTTCCTGCTTGACATCAACACATCCAACACCTAGTGTGTGCTACACAGGTGTTCTTGTGTTCTTATTGAGAACGCCATTATAAGTAGCATTAGCGTAACCACTTCAAGTACGCACAACATAATCCTGTGTCAGGAGTGTTACACACTAATAATTATTAGTGTCAGTCAGGCAATTAATTGTACAAAAACAAGACATTCATGGCTGAGTGGGTGTCAGATTCAACGTCCTATAAAACAATGCAGCCCGAAATTACAATATAAAGTTGACTGGATTATAATGCGTTAATACATTGCATGTCACTTTTAAGACAGAACGCTATGTTATCTTTGAATTTTGATGCAGTAAACCCATGTAAGCTTGACATGGCGTGTTAGGAGAACGTTGAGGTACGGCCTGACCTTATACCTGCTCATTATGGTGTGACAGGTCCCACAGGTGTGATCAAAACAATGGGACTACCCATGTCAAGTCTGACACCCCCCGCATTTCAAACCCATTAGTGCTGCTTCCCTGGGTCCAGCGTAATGGGCCTCACTCCAACCCCCTAGAGGGAGGACCTCACAGCTAAAAAAGTGACTTTGGTCCACTGACGTTGTTTGCTTCAGAAAATCTAAGATGTGCTTTATAAATCCAAGAAGGGGAATTAGGATGTGACGGTAAAACAATGTTTTTAATAACACAGAAACGGCAGCCGAAGCTGTTTTAATTGTTGACCTAAGGTGGCCTAAATCCTTCCTTTTCCCAGTTCCTTAAGGTGTTATTTTACCTTAAGCTCGCCGACTCGTGCTAACTGCTCGCTGCTATTTGCTATTACAATTCAGGTGTGTTCAAACTTCATTAACGAATGCAATTCTTTCGACACGGCTTGCATTAGATTCACATCGACAGGTCATTAACTCGTACATATGGTAGGTAAGGCTTCTGGCTCAGGGATACCTACAGAAAGGCTGTGGAATCAAACCCACAACCTTTCAGCTGGGAGTCTACCACCCTGGGCCACTGGTCAACAAGCGTCCTACCTCAGCAGAACAGTCAGTCGAGGGCTCACCTGTCTACGGCTAGTCCCCCAGAAACGGCAGAGGCAGCACTTTCCCAAATGAAAGGGTTCCTTGTTCCTTGTCTTGCAGTTTGAAACGTGTCCCTGGTTTCCCTCTTCGCTCGGCGACTCAAGGCCGAGTTGTTTCCCCAGATTGGATGCGTCAGATTGAACACCACGCACAAAACACACACACACACACACACACACACACACACACACACACACACACACACACACACACACACACACACACACACACACACAGGGCCACACCTGAGGAGGGAGCAAGACAAGGTTTGTTTTGAGCGAATGTAATAGGAAAATGGCTCTCATAATGGTCTGTGTGTGGACCCTACATAGCACTGTGTTGTATGCAGAAGTCCCCTCACTGGTGGAACAGATAACATACTTTTAGGGAATAATGGGTGCATTCACCGTCCCCATGGCTGTGTGCTTTACCACACTGAGTGACGCAGCCGGTGTTTCTTGTAAAGGTAGTCACATAGGGTGTGATCACAAGCACTCCATCGTGGTTCTTTGTTTTTATGTTGCCATGGGGGCTTATTGTGCACGCTGTGTTTTGGAGGGTTGATGAGCATCTTATGATGGTAAGTCCTCCTATTTTTAAATAGACCCTCCTACTCTTTTTGACAACAGGTGACCTTCACAAAAACAGAAGGTCATATTTCGTCTGGTTTGCCGCCAACCTGTCTTTTACTTTGACGAGACAATCAATCAAAAGGTACTGATTGTATTTTGTGGCTCTTAAAGAGCACATCTCAAGCGTAGTATTCAAAATTGTAAACTCAAAAAAAAAAAAAGCAACATGGCAAAGCAAAAGACAACAAAATAATGTATGAACAGATATCTCCATCCAAGTCCATTGCTTGTATGTGTGTTTGTGTGTGTGTGTAATCCCTGCCTGGTATCCCAGCACAGTCAGTAACACTGCTGACCCTGTTAATGTATACAGAAATCAGAGGCTTTCCCATGCAAGTCTCTCCGGCTCCAGCGCTTTGCTGGAGTAATTGAATTTAACTGGAGATATAGGCTTTTGTACAGCACATCCATTAACTGTTCAGCCAAAGCAACAGGGACGAGGATCAAAGTTAGAGGGCCAAAGAAATTAGAGAGAGAGAGAGAGAGAGAGAGAGAGAGAGAGAGAGAGAGAGAGGAAAGTGAAAGAAAGGAGCGGGGGTGGTGGGGAGGTAAAAAGCATGAGAGAAGACCAACCACATTCTTACAGCTTTAGCTGTAAATATGTTTTATTGCAAGGGAGTTGCTTGCATGGCAGTGGCATTTTGAGAAACCCAGTGTGTGTGTGTGAGTGTGTGTGGGAGGGAAGGGATAGTTTATGTAATATAGACTGACAATTTTTAAATAGCGACATCATTCCAAAATGGATACACAGCATTTTGAGAGTGAGGCCTGTCAGCCTCCCTCTCTCTCTCTTCTTTGGTCCTCTCTCTCTCTCTCACTCCGTCTCTCTCTCTCACTCCGTCTCTCTCTCGCTCTCTCTCTCTCTCTCTCTCTCTTCCTCCCCCCCCTCTCTCTCTCTCTCTTCTTTGGTCCTCTCTCTCTCTCTCACTCAGTCTCTCTCTCTCTCTCTCTCTCTCTCTCACTCCGTCTCTCTATCTCTCTCTCTCCCTCCCTCTCTCTCTCTCTCTTCCTCCCCCCCCCCCCCTCTCTCTTCTTTGGTCCTCACTCTCTCCCCCCTCCCCCCCCAGCTGTCGTCGTGCAGAGGGGACCCTACAGAGCCACACCGCGGCTGGGCCCTCCGTCGGGAACATCTAATTAGTTCCACTAGGGGCTGAAGGAGGGTGGAGGGGGGGTGGGGGGGGGGGGGGGGGTGGGGGGGGGGGGGTGGAGGGGGGGGAAGGTGGGCTGGGACTCAGCACCGCCCCACCCTAGCTCCTATACTTGGATTGTGCACTCAGCGTTAAAATAAAATGGCCGCTGGCTGGGCTTTAATTGCGAGCAAGAGCGTGCCTCGTGTGTCCGCCAGTCAGGAGGGGTACTAGTGTGTGTGTGTAGGTGTGTGTGTGTGTGTGTGTGTGTGTGTGTGTGTCTGTGTGTCTGTGTGTGAGTCGTGGCAGGGCTCTGGTATTTTCAAAGGCACCAGTGATGTAATTTATTTAGGGTGTGTGCGTGTTTGTTTAAGTGTGTGTTCATACATTTTCTTCATGCGGCACCAGGGGTGAAATTTACTTCTATGAATGTTTATGAATCTAGGATGTGTGTTCATGTGTGTTTTTGTGCGCGTCAGAGAGTGAGAGATTGTGTAGGTTTGTGTCTGCGAAAGACACACATTGCGTGTGTGCGCTTATGGAAGCTTGAGAGAGATGTAGAGCGTGTGTGTGTGTGTGTGTGTGTGTGTGTGTGCATGTGTGTGTGTGTGTGTGTGTACACATGAATAAAAGATGCTTCCAAAGACTTGGGAGCGGTGAATTATTAAGAAGGTGATAACGAGGCAGCGGCCAGGTGTAGGGTTCCAGAGGACAAGGTGTGTGTGTGTGTGTGTCTGTGTGTGTGTGTGTGTGTGTGTGTGTGTGCGTGTGTGTGAGAGTGTGTGTGCGGTGTCTGTGTGTCTTTCTGAGAGTTTCCACAAAGAAAGCCCATTTTTTAAATAAAGAGATGGGACATACAGAAAAACAGGAAGGCACACAAACAAATCAACAAACCTGGCAGGGCAGGACTTTGCGGATGAGAGACTGAGAGTAACTGTGTGCATAAGAACACAATGTCTCAGCACATGTAGAGGTCACGGCCATAAATACAGAGAGAGGGGGAGGGGGGGCACAAAGCCAGGACCTGATGCCATTCAGAAACACCGAAGGAAGGGAGAGAAAGGAAGGCTATATTTAAAGAGAAGGAAAAGAGAGTGTGCACAGGGGGTAATTCAATGGGGAAATAAGACCACGGAGAAGAAAAAAGGGTACGGATTGCAGCGTTTGAGAGAGAGAGAGAGAGAGAGAGAGAGAGAGAGAGAGAGAGCGAGAGCGAGAGAGAGAGAGAGCGAGAGCTAGAGAAAGAGGGATACAGAGAGACAGACAGACAGAGAGGGATTGAGGGAACAGAGAAGGAAATATGGAGAGCGCCTTGAGATGCTGAGCAGACTGAGTAAGACATCTGAAGGGGGGTCTCTGAGGAGGCCTACCCCCATCCACCCCACTGCCAAGAATTGGCAGCTGCATTTTCAGCTTCCGACCCGAATCCCTTAACCGTGTGAAGTCATCTCTCCAGACGGTGAATTAGCCACGACCTCGCTAAAACCACCGGCAAATTAACATACCCATCTTCAACCACAGATGCACTGCGTTGCCAGTCAAATGTTGAGCATAATCTATTTATTTATGTATGACCTCTACTGGGACTAAGAGCATCGCACTGGTGCCTCCAGAATGTCCGGTCCCTTTCTACAAATTGAAACAGAATTTCTCAACCCTCACAACATGCCATGTGGACAGCTCCCAGCATGCTGTGGCAAAGACATGGCACAAGCATCGCATACGCATCGCACACGCATCACATATCCTTCCACAGCGTTGCAGCTGTGACAGCCCCAGCTACTGAAAACCATATATGAAGACGGGGGGTGTGGCTTATTTTGCATCATACTTCAATTACAAGTGGAATTTCGATTTAGCATTTAGCCCAAAGCACACAGAGTGTGGATTTTCTTTGATATGTATAGCTCAACCCAAAAAGGAAATGAAATAACATCACCCGAATGGAAAAAAGCAGAAGGAGGGAGACTTGATTTTTTTCGTCTGCATGCTTTGGCCTTTGGACTACAATTCCCAGGATGCGTCACGCATTATCTTCACAGGGGGGGCCTATAATGGATAACCTCCAGCCTCTGTCAGCATCACCTCCACAAAGCAACACATGAGCCGTCTCCCAGATGCTTATCTGAGCCCACAGAGGGTCACCTGACGGCGGGGAAAGTCAAACAGATCACCTGACAGAGGAGTGATCGTTAAACACACACCGCTTCCATACCAGACAGGAAGAGGAAGGAGCCCTCCTCTTGGGAGGAAGGGAAGTTGTCTGGAACAATGACTTCTGTGGGTCTCAGCTCATAAGTGGGTTACTGTGGGGAACCAAGTGAGGTAAGGGATACGTCTGACCGCCTGTTCAGAGTTCACCTAGACTCGGCATAAACCACCTCCTCCCACCCCTCCTACTTATTCTATGTTGTACGCCTGGCACTTAATTTACACACTTATTGTATGTTGTACTTAGTTATAGTACTTGGTTGCGTAGCATCTTATCCTAGATATCTTTGTTGTATTCGGGGAATGAGTTAACCTATCGATTGTTCGTGCTTTGCACTTGGTTCTATGAACAAAGATAATTGTTAATTACCTTTTTTTGGCACCTTACACGAATGCAGTGCGCATTTTACCTCACACAGTATTCAGTGGATGCTATGGCCTAAAAAGCATCCACGGGTGGTACACAGCAGGGAAAACAGTTTGGCTGTAATATCTCCACATGATCGTGATTCCAAACGACCACAACCTCGGTACACTGTAAAGAGCTCTCAGCCAAAGACCAGAAGGAATGAATACAGAGCGTGCATAAGTGAATTAGCATTTAACGACCTACTCCTCGCGCTTCACCTGCTCGCCATTTCCCAGCAGCCTTTGCGGCTGAGCTCTCTGTTGTGCCGCTTGACAGACAGGGGGACGATGTCCAGAGTCTGATGGAGTGCCAAGGCAAAGCACTTTAATGGCACATTAAATTTGATGCTTGTGTGTGTGTGTGTGTGTGTGCGTGTGTGTGTATGTCTGCGTGCGAGAGTTGGTTCTTTGGGTGGCTGGACCCTTAATGATTCTCCTGGCACGGGTCCTACACCGCCTGGTGTAAACGTCCTGTAGCCTGGGGACGCCCCCCCCCCCCCCCCCCCCCCCCTCGTGGTGCATACAGCCGTGCCCCCCTGGGTAATGTTCCCACCCAGGAGGGCCCTCTAAGGTACATGTGTTGAAAGTCCTGGCTATCTATGGGGGGGCACTCTGAACGTCCCCAGGGGTCGGAGGGGGTGAAGACGCTGCTGGGACGTTTTTCACAAGCTCGTCTCCATGAACAGTCCATGGCCCGTCCTGATTTGCTGGAGGCTGCTCAGCTTCTGAACAGGGGGGCCCGTTTGTCCTGAGGGGGGTATAGTTCCTCCCCAGGTAAAGGAAAAAGGCCAAGGGAGGCAAAGGAGCTGATAGTGGAACCGGCGAGGAACTACGCCCCATTTGTCCTGTGGGGGGCGTAGTTTCTCCCGAGGTCCACTGTAAGCTCCTTTTTCTTTCGGAAGGGGGGTATGGTCCAGACGCCAGTGAGCCCTTCCTGTGTCCTTCACTATCTCCTGGTGATTGGGGGACCAGGCCTAGCTCTGCTGTGTGGTCAGTCCACCTGACGACGGTGTAGGAGCAGTGGTGTATCAAGTTTGTGTGTGTGAGTGAGTGAGCCAAGTGTGTGTGTGTGTGTCTGCCTCAAGTGTGTGTGTATACGGATGTCTATGTGTGTGAATGCGTATGCCTGAAGTCTGTCTGGATGTGTTTACGTAACTATAAGTGAAGTTGATTTGGAGGCCTTATCTATAAAGTAAAAGACTCGGAGAGATAAACACACACTCAGGAGAGAGAGACAGAAATATAAAGATATGCAAGTAAAGGTGTGTTAAAACAAGAGGGTTTGCTTTTCAAGTCAGTGAATGTCATGAGGATCACCGATCAGACTCACAAGAAGCAACCATGAGAACCAACAGACACCATCAACATTTCCCCTCTGTCTCTCTTTCCTCCTCGGGCCACACAACAAATACACCCGGTTTATGTTTAATGGCCGCCTTCGCCTTGTTCCCCCTTGGATACGTGGCAAACAGCTTGTAGCGCGCAGCCACACCTCCGGGTGCTGTTCTCGACACAGACACCCTCTAACTAACAGAAGGGCGCCGGCAGACTATATTTAGCTCAATTAAAATGGCTTCGCCGGCGCCACGCACATCCCCGCACGAATCCTGGCTCCTATAAACAAAAGGCCGCGATTCACAACCCGGCGACGTCCTTCAACAAAGATTGATTTTTTTTACATTTTCATTTACCAGGCATGTTTGCCGACGAACATACGGACGTGGACTCAGACAAAAGTGCGGGGATGGAGAGAGAGCCAGCCACTTTTCTCCTCCTCCAAGGCCGTTTACACTCGGCTTATTGTCCATCCCCCTCGCAGAGTTAATCGAACAAGGAGGAAGAAAAAAGGAGTCCATTGTGTCGCACCCATTTAGCTCTCCGACACGAAATGAAGAGATATGAATTAACGCGGCGACTGCCCTTTAATCTCTGGCACGCAGCGAGCGAAGGCTTCCACCGGGGTCGTCTGCCCGCGCCGGGCCTGGTGCCAGCCGCCGCGGTCGTTGATTAAGGAAAGTCTTAATTGAAGTCGCCGGCTCGTTCATTTGGGAGCTCTGTCCGGCCCTTCCCCCCAGCTTGGATAGGGAGGGTGGCGCTGGGGCCATCTTGGGTCTCTCTCTCTCTCTCTCTCTCTCTCTCTCTGTCTCTCTCTCTCTCAGTCTCTTTGTCTCTCTCTTAGTCTCTCTGTCTCTCTCTCTCTCTCTCTGTCTCACAGTCTCTCTCTCTCTCTCTCTGTCTCACAGTCTCTCACTCTCTGTGTGTCTCTCTCCCGTCTCTCTCTCTGTCTTTCAGTCTCTCTCCCGTCTCTCTCTCTCTCTCTTACTCTCTCTCTGTCTCTCTCTCTCTCCACAACTCTGTCTCTCTCTCTATATCCCACCCTCTTCGATCTCTTCCCTTCCTTTTCTCCCTACCTCTCTCTCATCCTCTCTCTGCATATCTCTTTCTCCATCCCTCTCCCCTCCCCTCTGCATCCTGCTCTGAGCTGATAGATAAAATAATTATTAATTCATAAGTGAGTGTTGACCAAAGGTTTTTTAATTATTCATCCAGACGTGGAAGCGAGCAATAACCCTCAATCCCAAACAGTATCGATCATCATTGTTATCACTTGATGAGAAAGATTAAGGATGATCAAGATAAGATAATGTAATACTACTAATGATTCCCCCCTCCCCATAAGGGACATGCAGAATCATATTAGTTCCTCATTATGACTCCTTAATACTTTATAATTCTACCTAGCGAGTGACACATCCACATCTCTGAAGCAGGGAAACAAACTGGCATGTTCCCCGTGTGTTTCGGTCAAGATAACCCCGACACTGTCGGACGCTTTTTGAATATCATATTCCTTTGGTCCCCCGGGTTTGGTTTTAAAACACAGCGTACACAAAGTGAAACCATTCATTGCGCGGTCGCCCTGCCGCGTTCTGAAAGGGGTTCCCGGGGGCTAGGACGAGAGGCGAGGCAACCACACACTTATTGACATCCTGTGGAGACACAAAGTGTTTGCCTCCATTTTCAGTTGACATTTGATGTGATCGTGTGAGCAAAAAAGAGAAAAATAAAGTCCAGGAAACCAAACCGTGGAGTAATAAACACAGGTGTTGGAAGTTACATATATTTGTTTTTACTCAACACAAAAGCCACAATCTACTTAAACGATACCAAGCGAGCTGATCGATTTGGACTATTTATTATTTACTTCATTACCAAGCCAATAATTTCTTTTTTTCCCCCACTGTTCAAGGGCCCATTAAACGGCGGCCATCTTGGCATGCTTGCTATTGTGCTCTGGGTCTCCTTCAAGTACCGAGGAAGAGTGTGTGAACCAGGAGTGCCAGGCACTCTATGGGGCCCTCCAAACTCACTCCCTCTCTGGGAGGGTCACCTGACCACATCCAGACCATCAGACCAGAGACTTGCCCACACACACACACACACACACACACACACGTATGAATGCATACACATTTCCTTCAAAACACACACATGCACACACACATACACACTCATGTAAGAATGCATAGACATGTCCTTAAAAACACACACATACACACGCACACAAAAACCCACACTCCAACGTTAGAGCAAATGTCCACACAAACACACACAGATACATGTACAAATGCATACACACAAACTCTCACCCACACACAAATGAATCCCCTGTGAAATTGCACTTTTATGGTTTGCGATGACCTAAGGTACATATTCACGCATGTATAGATACAAGCACCGAAACACACACACACACACACACACACACACACACACACACAGAAACACTCAGGGATACACTCATACTCAGATACATAGCAGGTCTGCTACAGACCATTTGTAACTTGTATTTGAAGTGGAATAGCTAAACAAGGTCGACTTGAGGTGAAAGCCAACATTTTAATTATTTAATATTTGTTCTTTCATCATCAACATAACTGTATATATAGCTAGCAGAGGATGACGACACAAGGAAGGAAAAGGCAGAACAATTTAGAGTGCAAAGAGATGCATCATATGTGCGTGTGTGCATGTTCATCCACACACAATCGTGTGCGCACACTAGAAACATAGCTAAACTCTTCTAACACTTCCTTCTCTGGGTAATCTTAAAATGTGAGCCAATTAGACGCTCTGATTATGAATTTGCCTTACTTTTGTGAAGAAATTTAAGGTGAGCTTTAATAGCTGAGTGAATCATTTATTGTCTTAGCTACTTTGTCTACTTGTCAATACTTCGAATGACAATTTCTTAAATGCACATATTGAGCACTTCGTAATTGGTTAAACTTCAGAGATTCCAAGCCTTAACTATAAAAAAAACTATAACTATATATGCAAAAGAAGAGGATTTAAAGGTGTGGCTCTAAGTCAAAGGTACCTTGATACTCAATACCCTGATAATTCCCTACTTGACATTTATAGCCAAAATTTCACTCACATTGCCCTAAATAAGTTGAATTATAAACATGTCAAACTTCAGACTTCTGTGTACGATCAATGGGAGACAGCAACATCACACATTTGAGGACACAACACAAGTTGATTGTCAAGGTTGTGACCTTTTCCATGAATCGATAGATGGAATTATGTTCTAGAGGATCAGCAACATCAGTCAGACCTGAACGGCCGAGCGCCGAGCGCCACTAATAAAACCGTTCACCACACCAATACAGCAGCTGGCTCCTCAGACATAAACACAGAGATTCATATTTGACATTTGAATGAGGATATTAACTGCTCTGAGAAGTGTCCAACTCATTCCAAAGTGGAGACGATAGACTAGAATATCAAGTAACCAACTGGCGGAGAACAGGGCTTTATTAATCGAGATGTCAGCCCTTTTCAGTGGCTTTAAAATCTAGGGATAGGAGATGAATACAACAACCGGATTAGCAAATTCCTGGCACTATCTGTTGAAGGTGTATACAGCTATTGACCTTGGAGGTGGCAGTTAGAATGGAAAGTAGTTCACAAGATCACAACAACCACAAGATCCACTTTTACGGTTCTAATACCATTGTATTTTCTTCAAGATTTTTTATTTGCAACCGTTTTTGATTTTATTAAATGAACCTTATCTAATTCATTACTTGTTTAAGTATTCCATAACGTTTTAGTGAAAAACATAATGGTACATTCAAGCCATTTAATTCAATAAAACTTGTATTTGCCGCTTTTGTGTTCAGAATCATGTCATCGAGAAGTGCTGGTAGCAGTGGTTCATGCGGGACCATCCAGTTCTCTCCCATCACAAAACCAAAAATACTATCTACTGTTGGGGTTCCAAGTACTGCCGAAGCATCTTGTCATGCAACTCTTCCTCCATGTTTACCATCACCCAGCCAAGCTTCTGTCAATCGACTGTCTCCCAACTGTTGTCTTTTTTTGTGTAGGGGGAGGGATGAGAACAGAGACAAAGTGCAGCAATCCTGCATTCATGAAGCAATCGTGCAGCAACATCTGACACCATGGTCTGTGTGTGTTTGTGTGTGTGCTTGAGGGGGTGTGTGTGTGTGTGTGTGTGTGTGTGTGTGTGTGTGATTGTGTGTATGTGTGTGTGCGTGTACCGTAGCTTACAGCACGATGGAGGAGCTTAAAGCTGCAGAGGTGAAGAATTCACCAGTGTGATTTGAGTCCTCGTGTCTCAATGTAACCTTTCATATGGAAATACTGAGCCAGGGTCGGGAGGCTGCAGATGAAAGGCTGCAAGGCATGCCTTTCTCCCTCTCTATTATTCCCATTGTCTCTCTCCCTCTCTCGCTCTCTCCTTCTCATTTTAAATCCGTTTCTCTTGCTCTTTACTTCCCTCTTCGAATCAGCCATGAGGTCTCGCTCACGGATTCTCAATTCTAGTTTCCTCCACCTTTTCCTCTATCTGTTCTTCTGCCTTCCTTCCGATTTGGGATCGTTCCCCCCCATCGCTCCTCTTCCTTATCCATCATCTGTTATGTACTCCCTCCCTGCTTTGAGGGCTCTTTTACGGGCAAGAGAAGGCTAAGAGGCTCCCAAAAGGCCTGTGGTTTAAAGACACACTGATTCATCATGGGTTATTTCACACACACACACACACACACACACACACACACACACACACACACACACACACACACACACACACACACACAATCACACACACACACGTTCAATATGTATGCGCTGCACATCACAGCTCATGCATATCGGACACATACCGAAGCCAAACCCAACCCGCAGCAGCACTGTAATGTTATTGCAATTTAAAGCCAAGTTGTACACTTCCTACCTCTGCCAGTACAAATTATGGTCAGGACGCTTTGTTTTCTTTTTTTTCGATTGGACCTCAGTGCGAAACAGCAGACAAATGAATCTCATTGATTGTTTCTGCTCTTGGCGGATCAAGATGTCCGCCCGGGTTCGAATCAGCAACGTGTTGAAAACAATCAGCAAAATGCCTAATTGTAATCACGGTCACTTCATAGAGTGTGCTGCTCCTGGAATAACGACCATGTAGGCCTAGTGGTGTGTCATTTCAGCGTCCACCTTGAGAAACAACTGCTTACACACACACACACACATACACACACACACTCCACTGGATTTCCTCATTGCTTACTGTAGTGTAGCACGAAGGTAGCGCATTTAACAGCCGCCGCTGACCTGGAAGCTAAACTCAATGTTTCCTTTGTTTGTTTCAGGTTAAGCATCGATGATTGCAAGACGCTAATCTGACAGCTAGGGTAATTAGTCATCATATTTATTGAGGTTTATTCACCAACACAAAAAATACATATTCATCCAGATTCGAAAATATTCGATAGCACTATTTTGTCAGTAAGCAAGGCTTTAATCCAAAGTGACTGAAATTCAGAAGCAGGGGTAGGGTTCAGACGAGTTGCTCTAGCGTGACTTAAGGTAGACTGTGGACACTGGGGATGGAACCCAACTTCTTTTGTCTGTGGGATAAACACTCTTACTACACACTATCCTGAATATTTTCTATTTAGAATTGTTTAAGTCTGTAAGTATAGCGGAAGGACATACAAAACATTTACCCTTTATCAGGTTCTATTGCTTTAAAAAAATAAAATAAAACTGACACTTTGGACGTTCGCAATGCTTCGTGGACATGCCTCTAGAGAGCCGTGTGGGTATTGTAGTATTGTTGTGCTTCAACATACCGACTGAGCAGAGCCTTGCCTGGAGAAACATCAGCTTGAGCGAGCTCTCCTCTTCCACCCGGCTTAGATCCTCAACATCCGCCGGGCTCAAAAGGAGCTGCCGCAGAAGGGTTTAAACCGGCAGCTTACTGTAAACCCAGATTGCCTCTGGAAGAAGGTAGCTATCCATGTCTCGTACAGGCACATGTCCTGCACCCCTCAAGTGGGTTCTCTGCGAGGGTGTATACACAGGGACGTCTCTGATATTGTTTCTGTGTGTGTGGACGTCTTTCCATTTCGGAAGTGGCCTCAAAGAGCGATGGAAAACATTGGAGCCCTGTTTGATACGGACACGCCGATTATCCAAACTGCTGGGGAACACTGGACTGAAGTAGCTGAACTTAACCGCTAACACAAAACAAGATATTATATCCAGTCATTTAACAACACTGTTATCCAAAGCCGACAGTGAATTCAGATAAGGATCCCAAAAGGAGCATCTCCGCCGAAAGTAGGCTATATTAAGTCTGCTGACATTGGGAGATGGAACACGCTACCTCTCAGCTGGAGCAGCCAGACACTAAATCTCCACTTCAACCTGTGCCCAAGCAGCAAGTATTCACACTTAAACATATCACTTTAAAAAAAAAAAAAGACATTTGCATTTCCTGCGCCCTCCCCGATACCGTCTGTGTGTTCCTGCGGTCATGTCGGGAGAAGGGGAACGAGATTAGAGAAGCCTTATCTGACGTGGAGGTGTGGGTTAGCCCCGACGCTCTGGCGGCTACGCTCGCGAACGGGGGGCTGAGGTAGCTCGACAAAAGGAAGGGGATCAGCCTGGATCTAAAGCCGACATACGTACAGGCGACCGACGTGGCCGCGGCCATGCAGAGACACACCAGCCTAGTCATACCCCTAGGATCTAGTCAGCCCCCTGTGAAGGAGAAGCCACCCCTTTGGGTGGGTTATCCTTCACAGGGGATCGACTAGGTCCTTTTCCCGAAGCCAATATGGTCCAGCTGAACCCAGCGGACGGCGTTCATAAACAACACAGGAAGCCTTGATTCTAACATATCACCATGAAACGTGAATGTGATATAGGACAGCCGGATGATGAAGATATAAAATGTACATTTGTTTTTTTATTGTGTGCATTCGCGCACGCACGAATATCATTTTCCACACAATAATGGATTGTGTGATTGAGGTTCAAGGTTATACATGAGAATACACAAGAATAAATGAAGAAATATAACATAAGTGAAGGCTGTCAAAATGGGAGATACAATAGAAGGAAATCCAATGATATCTAAATAAGATGGCTAAATAGGTTTGCCTGTATTGTTTGGAGGCCGGTCAAGGCTTTGATGGGCCCATCTTTCTTTATCAAACGTTCAGACAAAAAGGTTGTCGACTCCTTCTTGGTTTTAATCAAATAACTCTTTATTTCCTAGTCTTGATAGATAGAGAAGCAAGAGAGAAGCCTTAACGTGCGACTGTTCAAATGATATGAATTCAGCATCTTGTACACTTTCATCAATCTGAAAGAACTCGTAGCCTCACAGATTTGTTTACATTCAGTCCCAATCTGCTGTTCATTTTGTCTCAAAAAGGCACAGGTAAAATGAGCGGGGAAATTGCAAAAGTAGACTAAATCAATATAATTTCCAACAAGGCAGCGACAAAACAAACCACAACCACAACATCAACAACAGCAACCCCACATAGAGCTCTAAAGCTACAGGGCGCTACGCAACATGTCCCTATTTCAGATCCACATGGGTTGGATTGGTTTGATCCGGAGGATCCTTTCAAAAGAATGAGTTTGACCCCAGAGTGGGGGGGTGCACAGTTGGACAAGGTCGCATCTTCCGAGGCCCTGGGAGAATGTAAACATGGCGAAGAAGCGGTGACAGAGAAAACCCATTCAATCAGCGCGTCTCTTGATGGCTCCTGGAGCAGAGGCACACACACATATGCACACACACACGCATGCAAACGCACACACACACGCACTCACACACACTGGGACAAATGCACACACACGCGCATGCAAACGCACACACACACACACACACACATAAACGCATCCTTTTGCCGTCCCTCCGCACCACTGGGAGTGGAGAAGCCAGCCCCGGAGTTGAGGAAATGAGAACATATGGAAGGACTCTCTTTATGTAACATCAATACTCCACAGTGGGAGACAATACAGCAACTCCTCCGCAGATAAGGAAGCCAGAGAAGAACAAAAAACCCACAACAACGTCAAAGGATCGATCGTATGGCACCAAACATTGACTCTGGGGTGACCTCGGCTTGAGTCGAGGGCGGCCATATCGGAGCAGACTAGTACGATTTACACGGTTGGTTATTTTGAATCACAAAAGGCGATCGTTAATCCCCCCATGGCAAGAAGGAAAATGCAAAGACCCTACCGGCACACGTCAGGTCGGTAGCGGTATGTTTGTGTTTCAAAAAACCCTCTAATGGATCTGAACTAGCATGAACTGTGGACGAAAAAAATCGGTGACAATGTTTTGCTTTTAGTGCAAATGTCAGAACACAAAGCGGATTATAATGACAGGGGTCCTGGCTGGCATTTGGTCGGGGACAAAGTGTGTGCATGTCATTATTAAGGTCGGGCACTTGACCGACAGAAGGAGAGACAGGAGGGGTTCAGTACAGAGGCAATGGCTTGGTATAAGAAGCCCCCCCGCTCACACACACACACACACACACACACACACACACACACACACACACACACACACACACACACACACACACACACACACAGACACTCACAAACAAGAGAAGACAAAGAGAGACTAACACACACACACACACACACACACACACAGTCTTTGGAAACATCATTGCCCTGCCACACCCACAGACAAACACACACACATACCCACAATAAGGCAATAAATGCTCTAGGTATAGATCTGTATTAGTGGCACACACACACACAGGGGTATAGTCATAGAGTCACAGCTAGCTCTCCCACCGTTTGACCCATGAGCGCTTCGTGAGCCTCACCGAGGCCCCCCGCTGCGCCAGGGTATCGCCTTCTCCAGCCGTGCCTGAACGCCTAGCTCTGCCCTGGGTAGCCCCGGAGCCCGGCTACCTGTCCACTGGTGTGAACACAATCCGGGATGACAGGTTAAGTGGCTTACCTTCCCTCTGGGTGAGCTAATACAAGAAGGCAGGTCCCGTGGACAGCCCCGGTTGAACCTCCACGTGGGTGTGTGGGTGGGACGGAGAGAGCGAGATGGATGGATGGGGAGATGGGAGGTGATGGAAGGATGGTAAATAGATTGGGGACATGGATGGAGAGATGGATGGTGGAGGGGTTGATGGATAAATTGAGGGATAGAGAGGGAAACGTTATCGGCAGGGGAACAACGGAGGGGCATTGAGGCGAGCATGGCTGGAACTCAGGTAGGAGTAGGAGGCTGTCAGACTGGGGACGAAGGTGAACTACTGGCTTTGGGCTGGACTAAGGGGTCCGTCGAAGACAGACGCGAAGAATCAGCCAACGTTAGGGAGACGCTTTGGACCCTGGTTGAAAATCCAGGATTTACATCATTCGATAATAATGAATCAACAACAATCTCCGAGCATACCAGGCTGGAACCTGATGGAATGGACTACTCAACACCTGAGGCTGGCTCTTGGGTTCAGCCTCTACCTTCCCCCTAGAGGAGGTCCAAACTCAGTGCCTGTGGTGGAGACCCTTGTGAACCAATGAGACCTCCTCTGGTGAAAGAAAGGAAGCGTTCACTCCATGAGTTTTCATTAATTTAACAAGTCATGCCGCCCTTTACTTGAAAGCAGTGTGGCCAAAGGCTGATTTCCTGTCCTCAGAAGATTGCGACGAAAAAGAGCATCCACTATGTCATATTTCGTATTTAGAAAGTTTGATTTGACTTGACTTTTAATTTAATGAGAAAACTTGCCCCCGCATCCTTTTATCCTTTGATCTTTTTTCTTTCATTATTTTCACACAGAGCTCACAGCCATGATGACACACTGCCACACCGTCCATCTGAAATCATTCACTTAATTACTCCTCAAAATGAACCCTCAAATCACAACTCCTCATTCCCGCACGGATCAGTGCTCCAGACGGCTCAACCCGGCCGGCCTCTTCCACCGGCCCGTCAGCGTTCCCGACTCAACACACCTCCACACCCCCCCCCCCCTCAACAAATACTCCATCCTGCCCTCTCATTGGCTCTCCGTCTTCGTATCCCACCTCGGAGGTCTCGGCACGCTGCTCCACCACCAAGGGCCAAACAAACAAGCACACCCCCCCCACACACACACACACACACACACATACAGACTCACACACACAGACGCACACACACACAAAGAAGGGGCATTTGTCTGGCGCCCGCCGCTGGCCCCGGTGACGGACTGCAGCGGCGAGCAGATTCCATCACCCTGACAGGCCCGCTTCTTGCAGCAGAGGAGCTAATTGCTGTGGGACCGCCGCTGCCTCCGACATCCATCACCCGGCCTTCCCTCCTGCTCCCAGGGAGAGACTGGTGGTGCTGCTGGTGCTGGTTGCTGCTGGTGCTGGTGGTG
>NC_136940.1:5118476-5119562 GCF_949987615.1 Pollachius pollachius
CACTCTTTTTTCGGAGGCACAATGAGACTGGTATGGCTGCTCGGCAGTCACTTCATTAAAGCTCTATTCAGCGCTGGGATCAAGGGGCCGGCGGCGAAGCGTTCTGGCTTCCCCGGCCCTGATTCAATCGGAGCAGACGTCGCGCCGCAACAAAAAGCAAGGCGTCTCGCGGCTTCATCTGATTCCGTTGTTAATTAATCGATTTCACCCGCAGCTTATCCCATCATCTCTCTAATGGAACATATTTTAACATCAATTATGAACTTTTTTACTGCCGGTTCGCACACTGAATGCCAAATTTTCCCGCACACCTACCTCTCAAAAATGGCTACCTTTAAAAAAAAAAATTCTGCCTTTATTAGGCCCCATTTCTTGCCGTCCGTACTACCTTCCTGCCTTCCCTCCTTCCTTCACTAGTGTTTTATATCCGTCCATCCTTCCTCCTCCCTTCCTACTTCACTCCCTACAAGCCTCCATTCCCTCTACCTTCCATCCTTCCTTTCCGTCTCCCTACTCCTCTTACTCACTCCTTCCATCCTTCCTTCCCGTCTCCCTACCTCCCTTCCTTATTCCTTCCAGCATTACCCCCACTGTCTCCAATCCTTGTACCCCTCTCCCTCTCTCTCTTTCCTGCTCCTAATGGAGGGACAAGATATGGCCCCAGTGACTTGTCTTATGTCTGTATCTAGTATTATCGCTGGCCGAATGATCCAAGCAGTAAATAAACCGGTAGCTTTTAGCAGATGTAATCACTGAGATGTAGCGGACCCACCAAGCTGTAGATAGCTATAGTACTAAATATCTATAGTGCTAGATAGCTATATCGCTATAGCGTTAGATAGCTATAGCACTAAATCTCTATAGTGCTAGAAATCTATAGCACTAGATCTCTATAGTGCTAGATGGCAATAGTGCTAGATATCAAAGTCATGGCGTTAGATAGCTACAGTGCTATATATCTATACGCTAGATCGCTAGATAGCTTTAGTGCTACAAAGCTATAGTGCAAGACAGCTATAGCCCTACATCTCTATAGTACTAGATAATAATAATAGATTTATAAAGCTTAAGTGCTAGATATCTATA
>NC_136940.1:5844762-5847262 GCF_949987615.1 Pollachius pollachius
TGTCAGTGGAGACCGGGTTCCAGAGTCCCTCTCAGGCTACATAAAAGGCTTCTGAAGGGGGGGTCCATGAGAGCCCGCCGTGAGATCATATTCAGCCACTGGGGCAGCTCGTAAACACGCAGGAGCGGCTGTTTCCCACATCCTTTACACGGGAACACAGCACAGAGGGGAGTGGGCGGGGGGCTGCGGCAGTATTTACTGTGTATCGTGGGGGGGGGGGAAGCATCTTCTTCAGATTAAGCGTTCTTTAGGTCGCCGGCCAACTAAATATCGGTGTAATAATAACAAAGTGTGTGGCAGACGGGGCTCCTTGTTTCAGGCTGATCCTGTCGATTGTTTAAAATACAAACCCTTTTAACCCTGAACAACGAACTCTCCCATCGCAGAGTATGAGTGTGTGCGTGTCTGCGTGCGGCGTGTGTGTTTTGTCGGCACGCGCACGTGCATAGGCTCTTTGTCTACCGAGACTTCAGCCTCACACTCACACACACACACACACACACACACACACAGGCTCAATGCAAACACTCAACACACACACACTTATACACACGTCACGGTCTTGAAATCAGGCGTCAGACCATCAGAGAGAACCTGGCTCATAAATCTCCTCAAAGATGCAGTTGCGCACCTGAGGGTGAAAAGGTGAAGAGCAGGAGGAGAAGAAGAGGAAAATAACGTAGGGCATGTTTACCCTTATATTCTTATATTGTACTCCTTATATTCCTGAGAGTTACCGTCTTTCTGTATCTTGGACACACCAAGCCAAGTAACCTCTAAACCCCTGTCTGTGTGTGTGTGTGTGTGTGTTTGTGCGTGTGTATACGTGCCTGTGTGTGTGTGTGTGTGTGTGTGTGTGTGTGTGTGTGTGTGTGTATCTGTGTGCATTGCTTTAAGCACTGCTCACACACATCTTTACTCTGATACATGTGGATACAATCTACTTCTAATGTTTACCAGATTAATCAACGGTCAACTGTTAGTGTATATCTTTTCTTCTTTCTCTTCCTTCCTTTCATGAAGCCCAGTGAAGCTGCTGGGAATAGAGATACATGGCAGACGTTATGAAGCGAGAACGTGGGGGTATTCGGACCCTTGTTGGTCCTCGGTCTCAGGACATTTGAGCCTCCACACCTGTCCGTTTAGGAGCGTTTAGTCGCACACGCCGTGCATTACCGAAGCCCACAACAATACGGACAGTGCAACAGGTTAACTGCTCTAAGACAGGGCCACTCCCGGGGTCTGAGTCAGTGCTTCCGGACATTAAATCATGTAACACACGTGCTGCATAGCGCCGCACACAGGCTGCACTGTTGACACAAGTTGCACTCAAAGACAACTCTGTTCAACTGGAGGAATTTTCACAGCTGTGTGTGTGTGTGTGTGTGTGTGTGTGTGGGTCTGTGGGAAAGTGAGAGTTTGCTGACACACACACATTTAGACACACACACATTTGGGCACACACACAGACACACACACACATACACATATATGTGCAATGCACACAAAATTGCACAGGCACATGCACACACACACAAGCACTTGACCACACACACACACACACACACACAAACACACACACACACACACATAGACACACAGACACACATACACACACAGACACGCATACACAAACATAAATAAACACACATGCACACATAAACAGAGCCATATACCAAAACACACACACACACACACACACACACGCACACACACACACACACACACACAGCCAGCACGCGGGCACACACGCGCCGGCACACGGCGCTCCCTTGCTCCGGGCGGGCTGGCTGTAAAGTGATACCTCGTCTCCCAGCATTTCGCACATGCCTTCCTGGACAGTTCCCACACTCCCGGCCACCTCGGCCTGTCTGACCTTTGCCAAGCTCGCCGCTACCTCCCTCCCCTCCCTCCCCTCCCTCCCCTCCCTTTCCCCCCTGCAACCGCACAACCACCACCCCACACACACACACACACACACACACACACACACACGCACACACAGTCACACTGACTTGACACACATGTACATACACACACAAACACTCACACAAAGCCGCCCTACTTCTTCCGAAGCTCGCTCCCTCGCTCCCCCCCCCCCTCTGACTCTCTCCCCCCCCCCCCCCCCCCCCCCCCCTCTGACTCTCCCCACCTCTCCCCCTCTCCCCACCTCTCTCCCCCCCCCCCCCGACTCTCCCCTCCCAGGGCCTGTGGTTTGGACAGCTGCGGCCAAGCTGGCTGCTCCACTCGTGGAAAACATCCGCCACACATGCAGGGCCCAGGCACGGAGCGCTCTTGGCCTCGCACCCTGCCTGCCTGCCCGGCCCACTGGCCGCCTGCCTGGCTCGCTGACTGACTGACTGACTGACTGACTGACTGACTGACTGGCTGAAAGGCTGGCTGGCTGCCTGACTCACTAGCTGGCTGGCTGGCTGGCTGGGGGAGTAGGGGAGCTGGCAGGCTGAATGACCATGGGGGGGGGGGACATGTAGGGATAGTT
>NC_136940.1:5852262-5854762 GCF_949987615.1 Pollachius pollachius
TGTTCCCATGGCCTCGCTCCGCTCAGGGTCCTGAGAAAACCCTACGGAACGCCTCTGCTCTTTCTCATCGTCATCGTCGTTATCATTTGGCGTTCAGCATCCATCCTTTGTTTCCGATTAAAAAAATAATGTCTGTCTGCTTCAAAGTGCGCGCGCTGCTGTGGGACTCATGTGTCCTCTGTGAGTGGGAGTTGGCCAGTGAGTTTGTATTTTATCAGGCAGAGCACATCCGTGATATGTTTCTCAGAAGCCTCACCAGAGCTTCTTGCTAAATCGTTTATCTAGATTTGAAAGTGCGTGAGTGAAAATAATGTTGATGTCTGCCACTGCTGCAATGAGACCTTTGATCCCTCACAGCCCCTGGATCACATCCGTCCTCCTCACCTCTTCACCTCTTCACCCGTTGACCAGTGATGGTTTCAGGGGCTGATGCCCGGCCCGGTATGAGTGTAAGGCAGGGAGAGTAAACAGAACGCCTGCCTCAGGGTAACTCAAAGCTGAGATAAACTAGAGTACCTAGAAGGACGCCTATGCAGATAAACTGTATCTGCATATTTAACCTGTGGCTACAGCCCAAGACAAGACTGCTCATGCCAGCATGAACAACCTTATCAGCCACATGACTTCGTTATGCATTCTCGGCTCGAACCTTGGGTAATAATGGCTGATCAATACAATTAGGAGAAAGGAGAAGCATAAAAGGAGAGAATATATTATGAAAGATGTTAACAAGACTATAAAACACATCGGAGTGAATTTGAGGTGGATAATACCGGATTGGTTGTACATCCTAATATAGTGAAGAGCGTCTTTCTTACTCTGCTTCTGGACCCAGGGATAAAAAATTAGCAATTTATTCCATGGCATCCAATCCCATCAATCAGTCTGTGTTGGAATGCACTTTCCATCCAATCATCTTCTTTTATTTGTAGTGATTCAAATTTAATGTGGAAAGACTGGCATGCATTGCTGATAAAACATTAACTCTGTATCTCCAATGAATGTCCTTAATGTGACATCCATCAACGCTAACTTTCAACTAATTCTAAACTAAACTTCTCGTGGCGTTCTCAAATGACAATTTGAAACGTCAACAGCTTGATTTTTAAATCTGACCTTGATTCCGAAAATAAAATAAAAAGCATTAATTGACAGCTGAAACGGCCGCCAATGTGTATGAAAAAAAAAAAAACTGATGCTAATACGGCCAACGGATGTGAGCCGTGACGGACGCTGGCGGTGTATTCACTCTGGCCCCGTTCCACCCTCCGGTCCTTAATGCCCATGTCAGAGCACCAGAGAGGCCAGGCCTGTGATGGATGATCTATCATCGTAGGCTCAGATACCTGCCACGGCTCACGGCGGACAATAACACTGGGCCGGGCCAGAACTAACTTAATTCTTGTCATACGCCCCTTTGCAAGGTATGGGAAAAATAGGCCGGAATGGCGGGTTTGGGAGATGAGAGAAAGTGGGCTTTGAATGGAGGGCCCAGAAGAGAAAGGGTCTAAAAGGGGAAAGCATCCCGGTCAATGGAAAGGGGGCAAGAGAGGCTGAATGTTCCCCTCCCTGGTCCGGTGGTGTTGATATTCTCCTCAATGGGTCTTCTCTAAAGTGAGCGCTTTAAGCCAACCCGACACACTAAATTTGCCCTTTGTGTGCTCTGAGGCCCCTAGCTGTCGAGATGCAAGGTGAGGAGGCACTGGGGACAGATGGAACCTGCTTGTCACCTCAATGGTATCCTTTCTCCCCCCTTCTCCTCTGTGGGTGCCCTCCCTGGCCCCGCCCACCGCCGCCATTCACCGGGGGCTTCAGTGGGAACGTCCAGGGACCCCTCTCTTTGGATCGGACCCTCATAATGAGCCCCTATGGCTGTCTTGAATGTGGCGCCATTGTTCGGCCGGGGGCCATTAAACCACCTCCAGGGCAAACAGGAGCGTCCCTCTTCCTTTATGATGCCTGAGGAGGCAACAAAGAGAGGAGTCATTGAGACACAGAGGGGCCGGTCTTTGTTTGGTGTCCCTTTTGCAGCTCCTCAAAGCCTGGGCTGGGAAGGGGAGGCTCCTGTTTGGTCGGTGCCACTCCTCATATCAGCACAATCCCTTGTTGGCCAAAGCGGAGATGTGAACTTAATTGACTTGAGTGGCCCCCACAGTCCAGCGCACCGCGGAGAACCTGAGCGGTGCAGGAACAGGGCGAGCATTGTGTTCGGCCAGAGTGTTCCACCCAACGGCTTCCCCTGGATCCCGGAGAGAGAGAGTCCGAGGGCCCCCCTCTGGTTCCCGGGGGCTAATCAAACCCTGGGGGATTTCAGGAGCTGACCTCTGGCTAAACAGCTCTGCGAATAATATCGGCTACAAGTTTACGCATCATTAAAAGCCCGGCCGTGTTTTGATAGGACAGTCATTAAGGTGTTTGGATTTCCATTACTCTTGCTTCTATTATTCCTGGCCAAACGGCAACAGCAACACACGTGTGCAGAGTCGTTATGAAGTAGGGA
>NC_136940.1:5862344-5869844 GCF_949987615.1 Pollachius pollachius
GGGTGTGTGTGTGTGTGTGTGTGTGTGTGTGTGTGTGTGTGTGTGTGTGTGTGTGTGGGGGGGGGGGCGGGGGTCTGGCTCACAGGAGACTGACTGTTATCCCTATGCGGTAGGCCTTCCCTTGACACCCTCCCCCCAACCCTTCCTCGTTTAACTCCCCCCCGCTCCCCCGCTGCCTCACCCCTCGTGCCCTTTGGCCAGGCATGTCTCAGCAACCGGGATCTCGCCCTCCACACACATGTGGTCCCATAAACATGCCCACGCACGCACACGCCGAGAACACGCACACACAGAAACAGACATGCATACGCACACCCGCACACAGACACACGTACGCATACAAACACGCGCACACACACACACAAACACACAGACACGGCAAACAAACACACCCGCACACACGCACGCGCAAAAACGCACACACACGCACACACGAGCCATGCGGCCGCTGGAACAGCACATGGCTTCAGTCTGCCGAGGCATGGCCCCGTGTGGGGAGGTGTGATGGGAATCCAGAACGATGGCACTTATCCACACTTTGTGCCTCTTAGCGGATTGATAATCACAAACACCTGCGTGGGGCCCCCCCCATGCCCCCCTCCGCACCATCAAAGCAGGGCCACACTGAGAGGGGCCCCTGGGGGCAGCACACACACCTGGGCAGAGAGGAGCACTACCACATGGTCCTCCTGTGGCACTGTGTGGCTCCGTGTGGTGTCACCGCCGCGCACACACACACACACACACACACACACACACACACACACACACACACACAGAGGCAGGCGCACACGCACACACACACACACACACACACAGAGGCAGGCGCGCACACACACACACACACACACACACACACACACAGAGGCAGGCGCACACGCACACACACACACACACACACACACACACAGAGGCAGGCGCACACGCACACACACACACACACACACACACACACACACACACACACACAGAGGCAGGCGCACGTGCACACACACACACACACACACACACACAGAGGCAGACGCACACACACACAGACACACACACAGAGGCAGGCGCACATGCACATACAGGCAGGCACACACACATGCAGGCACATGCACATGGATGTACACCAACACACACACACACACGCACAGGCACACGCACATATACACACGCAGAGGAATGCACCCACACAGGCATGCGTACACGCAAACACACACGCACACACACACTGAAATACAGATGCACGTAATGGCACACGCAAACGTGTACACGCACACATATGAATACACACAAACATGGGGACACACGGACACACTCCCAAGCAGGCAGATACATGCATGTGCACACACATAGGTACACACACACACACACACACACACACACAGACACACAAAAACACATAATCTGCATGCAGACAGGATACACCACATGGACACACGTGGACGGAAATACAGCATAGCATCTTACACACACACACACACACACACACACACATTCAGAGCAGCCGCCTGATTAAAGGAGAGCCCTAAGGAGCTCTCAGCACCACACCATGCTGCAGATGGATGCCCTCTTACCCCCCCCAACACACACACACACACACACAAACACACACACAAACACACACACACACCGACTGGTCACTGGTCCCACAAGATGTTGTTGGTCGGTCTTCAATTTCATCCCCTGTGAAAAGCAACGAAACAAAAAACAAAACCTGATGGAAAGTATGAGGTCACTTTGTTTCACTTGGTTCCGTTGTATTTATGAGCTTCTACAATCTGCACGGGATCAAATGACTGCATCGAGTGACTGCTCTATCAAACTGGATGTTACAGCTTCTAAATGCCAAACAGCTTGCATGTAAACACATGTTCTTCCTTAATAAAGTCTTCCCTCCTTCAGCATGTAACGTGTATTCTTCTTTTAGCCTTATACATAGCGCAATATAAATGGGTATTTTGAATCAATTACATTTAAATGTGTAATTTGCAAGATTTGAGCTTCGAAATAAAGCTACATGTAATTACAGGTTGTTGCAGTCAGCTCATGACACGGTCGTACATCGATCAGAATGCAATGCATTTACGTACTGCTAGATGGCGTGCGTGGCCTCTCTATTAGCAGATCTCCACAGTGAAAGTAAGAAACGCAGTGCTTCCATCCGTAGATCTCTCTGAGCACAAGTTTCGACCCCAGTGCGCCTGGTCAATTTGAATAGCAATGGCCCGCCAAAAATGACGAGATCTCAAAGGCTTAAGGGGGCAATCATGTCTCGAAGCTCGGCCCATGCCCTCGCGTCGTATCTGTTTATTTTAGCAGGGATGCATTATCTGTAAATTAACTAATGCTCCGCATGCATAATTTGTGTTAAACGACTGACCGCTGCCCTTTGTCAATATAGCCCACTGATTTTAAGTTTCTATTAGAACGGTGTGGAACATTTGCATGTTGAATACAGTCGCAGGACCCCCGAGCTCCGATATGCGGTTTTAGGCACATAATAGTGAAACACATATTCATAGAATATATTAAGCATTATTTAGCTGCATAAGACAATCTATATTGCCACAACATGTTACCGAGAAGTTGTATCCTAACTTTCTTTGACTCATCCAGAGGAAACCTTTGTGTTGATGTTTCCGCAAAAACATATTTTCTAAAAAGGACGCGCACAACAATTTAACGCAAAAGTAAGAATAATAAACTGGAAGAATAAATTCCATTTTGGGCAGAAAAATATGAAAAGGGATACAAATCATATATTTAACAAATTTATTTTTTCTTCCAAAATGAAGAGCAGTATAAGAGCATTAAACATATCTTTGGCATCACACAGTAAAAAAAAACAGACACCTCAAATATAAAAAATGCGGTGAACACACTTTCCACATACAAATCTCATTTCAATATGAACTTTACTCCCTTATCTTCTGTACAAATATAGTGCATACTCTTTCCGTTCAACGCATTGCAAATACAAAAAAAAAAAAAAAAGATCCCATGAAAGAAAACTTTGTGTAACATTGAAAACAAACGAAGGGGAACTATAAGTGTCGTGGTCAAAGTCTCTCCTTATACGCTCCTGAACGCTTCACCAAGGCCGCCACACAGAGTCCGAATTGCCCGAAGGCGCACCGGGTGAGACCGCCGCCGGGACGGGCGTGCCGGCGTTGTTGGCGTACACGGGGATCACGGAGCCGTTGGGCCCAAACGCCGCGTTGGGGATGAGGAAGGCGAACTGTCCGTCCGTGGCGGGCACGATCTGAAATCCTCCGTACACTTTAGTTGCGTCCGACGGAAGGGCGCCGGGAGAGCCTCCTTTGCACGGCGCTCCACTCATGGGCATGCCGCTGGCCGGCGGAGAGGAGCCGGACATCTGCACCATGGACTGGCCGAAGGACGGGTGAGGGGGCCCCGCGGGGAGCTGGTGCTGGTGCTGCTGGCTGGGGTAGTTCATGGCGTTGATCTGCGTCATGCAGCTGGCCAGGTGTCCCAAAAGCCGCGTCCTGACTTCGGTGTTGACGCCCTCGCAGGTGGACAGGAACCGGGTGACCTCGTTCATGCACTCGCTGAAACCGGCGCGGTACTTCCCGAGGACTGTGGGGTCTGTGTTGAGAGCAGCTGTGAACAAGATCACACACGGACGATTAGTGGGCCGTATTGAAAACAGTTAAGTGAAGGCACAAACACACGCGCAACGAATAATGGGCCTAGATTATAATATATATTTAGCATGGGCGGATGTTTAAAACTAATTGGGACAAATCGGATCAAAATCTAATTTAGGCCGACTTGGGGCAGACATTTAGTCTGTCCTCATGACGTGAGTCAACCGCAGACGGAAGTCTGTCCGGAATCATCCCAGGGATTCCCGGGGAGCCACGGTCACTCACCGGTCATTTGAGCCCTCTGCAGGTTCCGGAGATGCTTCACTGTCATCTCCAGGATGTCCGCCTTCTCCAGCTTGGAGTGTCTGGAGCTCTGGAGAGGGGGAACAACATGTGGTTAGGGCTAATGTTCTCCCAGGAGTTACCGGGCCACTCCGCTGTTACTACGCTATGCAAACCAAAGGAGTTGCGCTATTTTAAGCGCTATTTAACATTTATATCGTGGTTGTACTTACATCTTTTTTAAGCGCGTCCAGGATGAGTGTTTTCAGCTGCCCCAGACTCTCGTTGATCCGGGCTCTTCTTCTCTTTTCCATGATGGGTTTGGATGACTGAATGATGAAAAGAAAAGAAGGATCGTTAGATTTCATGTTATTGACTCGGTGGTACAGATCCCGGCACCTCCGTGTATCGGAGTGATAATGTGGAGCAAATGATGAGCGATGCTGGCGGTCTGGACCTCCCGGTACCCACCTTTCTGTGTTCCGAGGCGGTCTTGGGTTTGTCCGGGGTCGTGTTCATGCTCGCCGGGGTCGCAGCCACCGGAGAAGACGCATTCTTTTCCATCATATCGGCAGGCATCTTCTGTCCAAAAATATCCAACGAAGGCAACAGCGAAACACTGTACTTCCACCGGGGAGGGAAAAAGGTAATAGCAACGAGAAAGCCGCGACGTATTCTTCACACGCCTCGCGATAATCAAACGTCTCCCCCCGCAAAATCCTGAGATAAACAATCCTTGACTTGGTTGAACCGAGACTCGAGTGTCCGAGAGTGATGTCGGTGTGACAGCGAGCGGCTGCTGGGAACGGATGCGGAGTCTGACTGCCGCCGCCGCTGCGTGTGGGTCTTATTTATATCTCGGACTGCACGCGAACGGCTCGTGTGAAACTTCCCAAACTTTCTTTCCCACAGTAACTTTGCACCAATCAGCGTGAGGGACACGCGGCCCGAGGGGGGGACGGCTCGTGGTCGGCGCCCTCCCATTGGTTGCTGGGCGGTGAGGCTGGCGGCCAATGGCGTGCGGCCGGGTTTAGGGCACAGGCGAGACTGCCTTCAATCATTCCGTTGACGTATTAACACTCGCGCCACTGGCGGAGTACCGCCGAGCCCGGGCGCGGGCGCGACGCGGCACGTTTGATCCCGAGGTTTGGGGAGAACGTGCTCCAAATCAGACACCTTCATCACAGACATTAAGGTTATACAGCGGTTATGGTATACACAACGGAATGGCAAGAGCCAAGATGTCCCATCATCATGCGTTCGTTAATTAAGTAGTCTGTCTCCAAGCAAGTTGCAAACTTGCTGTTTTTGTAAAGACGTTTTACGTTGAAATAAAAAACTATATAAATATATAAAGATACAGCTACATTTGAAAACAATCACAAACTGAACCATTCGTTGCCAGACTGCAAACTGGGGGGGAAAAGAATTGGCAAAGCCTACTTGCAGTTGTTTCTCGAGAGATCTCGCACACTTAAAACAATTATGTTATTTTTTTGGCGATTTGCTTGGTTCCTACTGTATGGCGCTTTAACGCTGAAACCAAAAAAAAGTACTGTACAAGTTTGGCATTTTGACATCTGTCGGCATGCGAGCGGTGTTGCAAATGTGGAGCACGTGCCAGGATGTTTTATGAGCGCAGTGGTTGAGGTTTGGCTGCCGGGCTTGGGGGTGGCGGTGGTGGTTTACATTAGAGGGGAAGGTAAATAGCAGCTGCTGTTTTAAAAGCCTGGGAAAACCACGCCCACTGAGAGCTCGATCGGGCTTATCGGAATGTGAGCCAGAGCAGAGATATTTCGGAGCCAGCGCGATGCCTCGCCTGTGGTCGTCGGACGGCCTATGCAAGCGCCGTTTTTTCTTTTCTTTTTTTCTTTCCGAGGCATAACATTTCATGCCATAACTTCAATTCCTTATCTTTATCACAGTTGGGGACGCGCGGGCTTGAGCAGTATAATTGCGGCCATAAAGAAACACCGACATATAATCCTAGAAGTTGGGAAATGCTTTCAAAACATTTAAATAGTTGTTTATTGTAGAAGTGGAGGACTTCTAACCCGCAAAAAAAGTAAGAGTAAAACAAAAATATCAAAATAATTGCGGAAACATTTTACGCATTTGTATCCAATTATTTTAAGGGCTATATTACTGACATCCGATGCCAATTTTAAATCAGTAGAGATAATTTGGTGTTTAACATAGGCTACTGTGTTCAGTTAGAAGACCCCCCCCCCCCCACGCACACACACATCGCGCGCACGCGCAAACGCACACGTACTCCCCCCCCGACACACACACACACACACACATCCACCAATAGTGGTCGCTTGCTGCTTTCGCGGACTTTCTTCGCAGTGGTCTGATATGCAAAGTTTCCAGTTATCACAACTCCAGCTGCTGCGGAGCCCGGGACACGTGGCGCGCAAGCGACCTGGGGGGGGGGGGGGGCACCCCTTTCGTCGGCTTGCCGCCTGGATCTGCGGCGGGACGACGCTATGAAAGAAAGTTCAGGAATTTGATAGGCAGAGCGGAGCTAGACGAGGCTCGTGAGACTGCGCACAACCCGTCTGCAGAGCACAGCCGCAACCCACAAAATAACATTATGGCTTCGAGTATCAACGCATTTTACCGAATATTTTGCGCTAACCAAGTTTATTATTTGCTATTATTATGATTTTATTTATGTTTAATTTTTTTGCAAGAAGAGTTCGTCTGCGGCCGGCTCGTCTATTGGCAACGCTCCTAATTTATTCTATGCGTGACAATGCCCTTGCTGTCAAATGTCACCACTAACGTGTCACGCTGTGTGTGCGTGTGTGTGTGTGTGTCTGTGTGTGCGCGCGCGTGCGTGTGTCTGTGTATTTGGACTGCACACCTGAGTCATTTTTAACCGCACAATGGCACTGGAAGAGTTCCAAAACAAATGTATTGATGTGTCGAACACAAAGAGTTTGAGTCGCTCTCCGCCTGAACGACTTTCTCACGCTCATGTTGCAAGAGGTCCCGGACGGTGAATTGAGTCACGGAGCCTCGGGTCTCCTGGTCCCGCCCAATTCCCGTGAGTTGAACGTCTTATCGTGTGTGTGTGTGTGTGTGTGTGTGTGTGTGTGTGTGTGTGTGTGTGTGTGTGTGTGTGTGTGTGTGTGTGTGTGTGTGTGTTTGCTTGTGTATGTGTGTGTGCACCTGGCTGGCTCCCGTCGGTCCCACGAGTGTAACCTGTTGCTATGTGCCTTGACAACCTCCAAGAAGAAAAAAAACGAAAGCCAAAATAACAGAAGGAGTATAAACAACTGATTTTAATCACTTCGACAAAGGTTCCCAAAAACTTGCTTTTTGGTGATAGGGGATAGATAAGAAAAATATAAGGAAATATGATTCATTATTAACATAATAAAACAAATATTGAAACATGAGGTAGAGACATTGCACCCCTCCTCCCTATGAGACACAACTCCTATCTATATCTTTCTGCTCCACTCTTCCCCTTTTATTATTGACACCCCCCCACCTCTCATCCCACTTTTTTCCTTAGATGTTCACCCCTTCCACTCCGCCTAAATTGGCTCTTCTCACCCCCCCGCCTCCCCACACACACAGAAACGCACACACCCCCAGACAAACAAAC
>NC_136940.1:5872344-5887865 GCF_949987615.1 Pollachius pollachius
GGAGGAGGAGGAGGAGGGGGGAGGAGGAGCGACGAGAGGAGTTAAGCGTAAAGGTGGAGGGGGAATTTAAAGATTCTCTAGATGCAACACACACATCGCATCTGCCGCCCACATCAGCACACTGGCGGCCGCGCGCACACACACGCACACACACACACACACACACGCACACACACAGCAAAGGAAAAAGGAGAACAATAAGCACAGTGAACACACCGCACACATCCACTCACACACTATTTTCTTTATGACACATACAAATGCAGGAGAGCATGGGTCAGTGGAAGCCTGGCAGAGACAGACGCGGGGGAGGGAGGGTGGGTTGGGGGGGCGAGGTGTTTAAAGCGTGTGAGCACATCCTCCCCAGGCTGCTGCCTCTCTCTCTCTCTCTCTCTCTCTCTCTCTCTCTCTCTCTCTCTGTGCTACCTTCCCTTCAGCGGTCTCTCTCCCTCCCTCTCTCTCTTCCTCTGTGTTTCAACGCTTTTCTCCTGATCAGTCTCTTTCTCTGACTCCCCCCTCCTCCTCCTCCTCCCCCCCTCCCTACCCTCTCTCCCTTGTGCTTTCCCTCTCCTGGAGCAGAGCCGCTTGTTTATTATTTGCATGTGTGTGTGTGTGTGTGTGTGTGTGTGTGGGGGGGGGGGGGGGGGGGGGGGGGGGGGGGTGGGGGTGAGTTTGAGCGCGGCGTTCCGGGTGTGTGTGTTGGAGGGCTGAGGAGGGTCATAGTTCACGGTGAGTCAAACCCGGCAGCCGTTGAGAGAGCCGGTCGGCTGGGGAGAAGGCCTGGCGAGCCTAGGGCCTGGGTTCTCTGGGTTAACCATGCCTGGGGGGTACACATGCTAATACAGCAGCAGCAGCCCTCCTGCCCACTGCCGGGTCCTCGACATCAGCATACACACAGCTCGGCAGCGCGGCCCCAAACAATAAGGGTGTTTGCCTGGCACCGGCGCTGGGCATGAGCCATGCATCTACATGTTAGCCTCCATCGTTGTTCGCCGAGCGACTGAGCGGAGAGCGAAGCGCTCAATGATCCTTTTGGCTGCCGGAGGGTCGGCGACGGGCGAATCCTACGCAGAACAGCGTTTGGGCTGCGAGGAGACACTTTTTGACATGAGATGTTTACTCTGTACTCTGATGCAGTTTGAGGATTCAGGCCGGGTAAACCCACAGCCAGGCAGACAGACCGGTTTCACCGAAACAAAACCCCACATTCTCTGTCGTCACCCGTCTTCCTGTGCTATGTGGTTCTTTTGTTTTTCGTGTGAATTTCTGACTGCATGGGTATTTTTTCGTTGCCTGTGTGCGCGCTTGGCCGGCGTGCTTCTAGTTGTCACCAAGCGATAGCTGGGACATTTGAATTACAGGTGCGTTAAAGAAAGAAAACCTCCCCCTTTTCTTCCGAGGAGGCTGCTTGTTGACAAGAGATAAGATAGCCAGCCTTTGAAGAGGGCAGCACACACAGAGAGAGACACACACACACACACAAGCACACACACACACACACACACACACACACACACACACACACACACACACACCTCTTTCAACTGACAGCTCAATGCTGCAAACCATTATCTCTAATAGTCGGTGGTTCAGTGTAAACAAACATAGGCACAGTGTGGATGCAGATTGCTCCTATTCGACCCTCTGATCCCTCATATCTCCACCACTATACCCAGATAGCAGGGCCTGTCAGTCCCGGGCTTTGCCTAGCCGTGCAAGAAGTGAGTTTAAATACTTAGCCGGGGGGGGCTTGGGGGGGGGTGAAGCTAACTCCCTCTATCTCTCCCCCCCCCCCCCCCCCCCCCCACACACACACACCCCAACCAGATTAAGTGATTTAGAAAGAATGAGGAAATCCTTCAACACATACCAATTGCCTGGGAAAATAGAGAAATGAAAGCGGGGTACATAATGATGATCTGGCCATGATGGCCTTTGTCAGCCAAATATTAGCCTGTCACCGACCATGAATGATGGCACAGGAATTCACCAGAGGATCGGCCCAAGACTGCGATCCTGAGTCTGTCATTATCAATAACGCCGCGATGGTTTTAGATGTAGTCCGTATAGAGGGGCGTCCGGCTGATTGCCTTATTTATGTCGTGTTGCCTTTTTGCTTCGGCAATTTAAACAAGTCCCTCTTTCATGCCAACAAAGCCCTGAAATGGTTGTCGGTTGAAATCCTCAGTTCTATCCACAGGCTGTGTCAAAAAGAATGTATACCCCCATTAACAACACCCCCCCCCCCCCCGGGGTTAGGGCAGTGGGACCCCCTTCAGCGCACTCAACATCGATCCTTTTTTATGAAACACACATTAGAAATGTTCCACGGTACACCACAGTATACATGGAAATGATGCGGCGTTCCTATCGGGGGGGCTCCCTCTGCCCCAGTAGACCCCATCACCGGATAAACCACCGGGACGTTCCCTCTTCCAACCAGGCCCTGTATGGAAAACATAGCCACGCCCCTATCCAAGTGAACCCTGCTATTAAGAGGCCCCTGGATGGGGATACGTGTGTGTGTCTTCTTACTTAATGACGTGTTTGCTACAGCAGGGAGATTGCAGTACATTGAAGATGCAGTTGCTGTGAGATAGAACCCCTGTGTAGTTGTCTCATGGGCATTCAACTGAAGTCGGATTACTGCGGTTGATGCTACAGCGGTTCGAAAGTACACTCTGCTCTTAAACCATCTTGCAGCTGTGTGACGTAGTAGTGCCTACAGAAACGTGTTCAGCCGCGGCAAAGGTAAACACTACAGAGAAGGGTAAAGTATGACCTGGGGTGCGTTGTACAAGCAATTAAAGATTGATCACAATGTCAAAGCGGCTAAGGCTTTCAGAGCAACAACAGTGGTAACTGTGGAGAACGTAAACGGTAAAAGTCAAATGATAAAATTCCGGTTCGACGCACGCACACACGCACGCACGCACGCACGCACGCACGCACGCACACACACAGGCACGCACACACGTCACTCCAGGATGTAGGTGTGTTTAATGACACAGTGGTAGAGCGGAGGGGACCTGAGTGATGGATGTAGTGCTCTCCTGGGTTTCACTCCTTCAGCCGGAGACAGGGATATGTGTGTGGAGGAGGCCCTGCCCTCCTTCCTCGGCCAAGGCCAGCCTTATCAGCCAAAGGGGGGCTGGGGATTATTCCCCCCCCCCCCCCATCCCCAGAGCATTAGCCTTTCTCCTGGAGGGGGTGGTGAAAACGTACCCCCCCCCTCAACCTACCCTCACCTCCTCTTTCCACCCCTCTGCTCCTCCACATTGCTCACACACCCAGCCCACACGGCACCCAGCCAGCCTCACACACACACACACACACACACACACACACACACACACACACACACACACAGGCCCAAACACACAGACAGACACACAGACACACAGACCAGCCCTGGCCGACCCCACAGCGCACCACCTTTCCCGTGGGAGTTTGCAAAGCCTGGATAACCTTGAGACCTCAGCTGGTCTGTTGCCAGAAACATTAAAGACATTCCCTCCTCCTCCTCCTCCTGCACCACCATTCTCTCTTCCTCCGCTCCCCACCTCTATTCTCCCCCCCACTTACCCTCGGGGTCCCACACTGATCACCGGGACATTATTCTCTCTCTCTCTCTCTCTCTCTCTCTCTCTCTCTCTCTCTCTCTCTCTCTCTCTCTCTCCTATTCGTGTTCCCATCTCCTTCTCCGTCTACTCGTCCCTTCTTGTTCTCTCTCTCGTCGCTGCTTCATCTTTCACTTTCGTGTTTTTCCTCACCCCCTCAGCCTCCCCTAATGGTGACTCGCGTTCTCTCCTGTGTCATTAATGAGAAGGAGAAACGAAAGAGAAAGAGACAGAGGGAGAGAGGAGAGAGGATAGAAGGAGAGGAGGTGAGAAGGAGAAGGAGAGAGAGAGAGGGAGAGGAGGGCATGGGAAGGAGAGAAAAGGAGAGAGAGGAGGAGAGGGAGAGGAGGTGGAGAGAGAGAAGAGGGAGAGGAGGAGAGGGAGAGAGAGAGAGGAGGAGAGGGAGAGAGAGAGGAGGACAGGGAGAGAGAGAGAGAGGAGGAGAGGGAGAGGGAGAGAGAGAGAGGAGGAGAGGGAGAGAGAGAGAGGAGGAGAGGGAGAGGAGGAGGAGGGAAGGAGGGAGAAGGAGAGAGGGAGAGGAGGAGAGTGAGAGGAGGAGGAGGGAAGGAGAGAGAAGGAGAGAGAGGGAGAGGAGGAGAGGGAGGGCACCAGGATGAAGGAGAGAAGGAGAGGAGGGAGAGGGAGAGGAGGAGGTGGGGAAGAGAGAGAAGGAGAGAGAGAGAGGGGGAGAGGAAGAGAAGAAGCAGAGCCAGAGCAGCAGGATGGAGGAGAGAGGCAGAGAGAGTGCATCAGGAGGCGGCGGCGAGACAGAACAGGAGGTGGGCTCGGCAAAGCAAAAAAAAAAAAGAAGAAAGTTCTGTTCACATGATTTCCTGCGTAGCTATTATCTGCGGATTGTCCTGCTGCCAATTCCAATATCGTCTGCCTTGTTGTCAGGCCAAAAATAAACGGCTCATTTGAAAAGTGAAAATCAAACTGTCTCTGCGGGGGGGGATGACTGACATTGATTGCAAACTAACAGTTTTGGCGGCGGCCGGCTCTTTGTGTGGCTTTTGTCTCCTGCCTCCCCCTCTCTCCCTTCTCTCTCCCCGTCTCCCTCTCCCTCTCTCCCCCCCTGGTCGCCTCTCGCCCGCCTCTCTCCCTCTTCGGCGTGTCGGCTTCATGGCTGTCATATTCGTTTAGCGCCGCAAAGGTCAAGTGCTGCTTTGCTGCATTTGAGATCTAAAGGGGCTCAGGGAAGCTTGGGTACCCCCCTCCTCCTCCTACCCCCTACCTTGCTCCTGCTTAGGGGCCACAATGTCCCCTCACCGGGGGCTCCCCAGCACTGCCACCAGCTAGCCGCCGCGGCCCCTTGCGCTGGATACCCGGCTGGCTGGGAGAGAGGGGGGGGGGGGGGGGGGGGGGGGGTGGGGGCAGGAAAAGGGGTTTACCCCCCGTGGCTTCTGCGCCCCTGCTTTGATCTCCCCCCCCCCCCAAGTCGATCTGTCTGTTACACTTCGTATGATCTCGGGAGATTACAAAGACAGTCAAGCGCGCGGCGACTCGCTGCGTCGCTAAACGGTGTTTATTTTCTTAGATATGCAACAGGGGGTAGAAAGGCAGAAAGGAACCAAGAGACAGAGGGAGGGGGGGGAGGGGTAGGGAGAGTGAGAGGAGGAGGGGGGAGGGCGGAGGGGAGAAGGGGGCATCGGGGAGGGGGAGAGGCGAGATGTAAGCGCTGGCAACAAAGGAGAAGAAATCAAATCATTGATTTCTCCGGGAAGAGTTTCTTGCCATACAGAAAGTCATAGAGGAGCATTCCAGTATGTTCCTGGCTCAGGGATCCGTCTCGCTACTCCATGGCAGCTCGTAGCGCTAGCCCGGGCTAGCTAATGGCCCTCAGACCTGCTGTGTTATTATCTCAGTTCAAAAGTCTGTCATTCAAGTTGCCTCCACGTTTTCACGAGCCGAGTTTACAAACACACCAGCGGGGCCTTCCAACAGTTTCCCATGACATCACCTCAGAGGGGCCCTAGAAGGGTCCCCAAGGGACAGCACCAATGAAAGCTCTTTGAGGATTTTCTCGCTTTATGTGTCCCACTCGGTCCCTGACTCCATGTCTGTCACACACACACCCAAACATGCACTCGCACACACACGCACACACACACACGCGCACACACACACACACACACACACACACACACACACACACACACACACACATACACACACACACACGTATGACCTCATTGCTGCCACATTCCAGGTTTCACCTTGCAGCCCTGACACAAGCCAAAGCCTTTTGGCCCCTTGTTCCCATCCAGACCTCTTTGCTTTCACCTCCACCTCCCCCTCCCAGCATGCACCTGCCATGTGTCTCCCTGCAAAAGCACCATTGTTTAGTACCTTTCTAAACATGTTGCCCCTCTGTGTGTGTGTGCGTGTGTGTGCGAGAGAGGTGTCAGCCTCCAGGCCACTATCTCCTCTCCAGTCCAGGGACCCATCAGTGGCATGCTGCCTGGCCGACTTCCACTCACTCAGTCTCGAGCTGGTTTCGACTGCTGGTTTCGTCCCTCTCCCACCAGTCACTCACTGTGTTGTGGGAGGGTGATTGCGGGGGGATGGGAGGGTTGCAAGGTGACTGACACATGAGGGGTTAGGTGGAAGTCAAATGATTTTCTTTTTGCCGGGCCCTCAACTTCTGAATGACTCCAAAGGACTGGTTTGCCAATAGGGCTGATTCACAACGGTCCAGCGTGGCTGAACAACATGGTACCGGAGAGGGGAACAACGGCATGAATGCTATCTCGTGTAAATACTTGACTACCACTGATACCATTGTGGGACGTGCATATTTGTTCTATTCACTGCTTCTTCTCGACTATTTGTACGGTAAGAATATTTTCAAACTGAGCTACTATGTATCGGGCCCTACGGGGACACGGTAGAATTGGTGTCAGTGTAACAGGAACTCTTTGTAAGGCCGTATGATTTGGGTCACCTGACCTAACTCTGCCACAGAACGAGATGGTTATTAAATTCCATGGATGAGGTCGCTTGCGTCCGTGCACTTCTTCAATAGACCAAGGATTTGTGTTGACCGAAGAGTTTAATGCAAGAACATGTTAAGTACAATATTTAGACCACATTTGTAACTGTTCAAAATATTGTGGTTTGATTTGAATTGCACACATCTGTTCTCCTCTTTTGGTTTGTGTGTTTTGGATAGCTTGACTTTATCTTTTTTTAATGGATGCTTCAATAGTTATTTAGTCTTTGGTGGAAAGAAATTCAGGACTGGTGAGTTGAGGGGAAAACCACACTCACCACTCCTTACCATGTCAGTAATCTCAAGACCTTTGAAGAGAGGGATGTTTGATGAATACCGTTTGTTTGTTTGTTTTCCCCTTGGTAAATATCAGTATGAAACCACATTTCAACTATGTTATCGAAAATTGCACAAGGATTTTAGCCTCCCTTTCATTCATTATGATAATAATTGGTTTTCTTCCAGTGTTTACTGGTTTCCGTGCAAATTATATCCTGAAACATCAACTTCCATTTGACTCATGACAACCTAGTTTCTTATGGTTATTTATGTACCGTAGGCCATTATTTGTATCCCAGGTCACTATTTAGCAGAACATAGAGTGAAGTATTCATTTTACTATATTCAAATTTATGATTTTTGATAAATGAAAAAAAACGATTTAAAATTATCGAAACTGGGACATGCTTTTCTGCATTAATCAACCAAGGGCTTATTCTACCCAACCCACAAATGTGCGTTTATATATTGCACAAAATGTCGAAAAAATACAGAGTGGTTATCCAGTCTATGTGTAACCAAAAGCAAGTGGTAATATTATACTGAGGTCCTGTTTGGGATTCTTTAGGGATATGTCCAAGGACAGAGGCTCTACCTGCTCTCATTAACCAAGTAAGAAGATCCTTAGCCTGCACTAAGCTCTTGTGCCTGGGGCACATTGAAGCGTGGATTGTATCACTCTCCCAGCCCATTCTGCTAATTTCAAAAAGGTAACTTGAACCTCCATAATTGTCAGTCAATTCCTCCCTATGGTAATATAACAATTGCATATCGTAATCTATAATATATTATAATAATACTTGTTGGTGCATCAGCAAGACAATAAGAAAATCTGATAGGGGAAAAAAGGCGGGAAACTTAGAAAGGAAGGCATATACAGAGAAAGACTGTAGGGCGTGAGATTAGGACAGATTGTAGGATTGTATTGTGGGAGGATCTGCACATCAGAGGACGGGGGGGGGGGAAGAGTATAGTGAGAAGGTATCATAGGAACCTGGGCTCGTGGCCCAGAGGAAGGTGAACTAACAGGATTAGGCAGGGGCCTCTCCGATCCATTTAAGATAACAACATCTATCAAAGGATGGCCACTTCACCACCAGGCCCTGATAACTGCCTCTGTCCCCTCCTTATCTCAGATCCACGCCTCTTGTTGTAAACCAGATCAGGGGCAACTTTAAAAGGCGCAGGCCTTTGGCAACGAGACTTACAGCAGTGCACTCCTCACAGGGGGTCGACAGAAGGCCAAGCCCCCCCCCTCCGATCCTAGGCTGATGGTCGTGACTTGTAGCGTGAACCCGGTCTACCACAACACCCCCCCCCCCGGGTCTTCCCTTGAAACGCGCTGTGTACGTCAGCACACAGAAAACGACTAATTAATACCCAAAACTTTAAAATCCCTTTATCACAAATCCCTCCCTCTCGCCCCGCTTAAACCCTGTCACCCCCCTTCATCCCAACGCTTGGAAGTCACGCCAACTCTCTCTCTCTCGCCGACAACCCACATTCGGAGCCTCTGGTTCCGGGGCCTTCTGTGTGAGGAGAGAACGGGTGCAAAGGGTTATCCCTCCGGCCACCCCTTCCTAGCCGAGGGAGCCTACCTTTGGGCCCCCTGGTTCTCTGTGGCGTACTCCCAGCGCATGTCCTGTTCAGAGTTGCCCCAAAAAAATTCCCAAGAAGTCGCTATTGGTTCTCTGAAAAGTCGCTGGATTTCGCTAGTTTGCATAATGACGTCAAATGTGACGCAACCACGTCTCATTTGCATATGTCGTGCTGTTGGTTCTCTGAAAAGTCGCTAGAACCCGCTTGTTTACGTGATGACGTGATGACGCCACAACGCCTCATTTGCATACAAGGGTTATCCGGGCGAAGAAGGAGGAACTCGTGGGAAACATGGAAGCAGCAAGCGCAAGGGATTGGGATTGGGAAGGGGCAGGGACTGGAGATGAGAGAGGGAGAAGCTGTGTGCAGTGCAGAGACGAGAGATAACACCAAAAAATCATAATAAGAATCGGCAGGCGCATGAAAAAATCACCAGATTTGCCGCCAGTCGCTAGATACGTTTTTCAGTCGCCGGAGATGGTCAGAAGTCGCTAAGTCTAATGGCAAAGTTGCCAATTTGGCAACACTGGTCTTGTTTGCTCCTCCCACCTGGCGGGAGAACCGGAACGCTGTGCGAGGTGGCGGCCTCAGCGCGGCCAGTCGTGCGTAGGGTACGAGGGGGAAGAGCCAATCAGACGCCAGCGAGTCATCCGCCCGGCCTATTAAAAGGTCGTGGGCCGGTGGGAGAGCTTTGCAGGAGATTATTGGGTTGGGGGAGAGTACAACAGGGTCGATTTTTCCAACACATTGGCCAATTACTCCCCCGAGACGGTGCATAATCCAAGCCCAGCGCGGACAGGCATTTGCCCACCCAGCCCCTTGGCCGGCTCCGCACCTCCCAACCACACACACACACACACACACACACACACACACACACACACACACACACACACACACACACACACACACACAGGCTTAAACCCAGCAGCACACGGTGGGGAAAACCCCCTTGGTCCCATATCAATGAGTAGCTGCAGCGGCCTTGCCTCTCCTCCTCAGTTTAAATATCACTAATGCCTCATTCCAAACCACCTACACTCACCACACCCATATCCTCACTCCCCGGGTCAGCTTGCCGAGCTCAAATTCCTAACAAATTCCCCAGGACGGGATCTCCTGCGCCTCCCTTCTGTCTGTCTGTCTGTCTGTCTGTCTGTCTCCCTTTCCCTGATCCCTGCTCCTCCTCCTTCCCCCCCTCTCCCTCCCTTCCTCTTCCTCCGTCCCTCCTCCCCTCCTCTTCCTCCCCTCTCCCCAGCAGACTTCTCCGCTAAGTCCTTTTAATTGTCCTGGGAAAGTCACGGTTGGCCCGCGGGCCACAAAGCGAGCAGTTTATAATGAATGTTTCAGAGGAAGGATTACAGGAAGCTCTGCTGAGGGCGATGGCAGTGAGGGCTGTGACACACACACACACACACGCACGCACGCACGCACGCACACACACACACACGCACTCACACACCAGTGTGGGATCTTCAAGCTCAGGACCCAATCTGGGATCTGTATCTCTGTGTGTGTTTGTGCGTATCTGAGAGAGTTGCAGTGTGTGCGTGTGTGTGTGTGGGTGTGTTTGTGTGTAGTGTCATGTGTGCAAGTGTATTGTGGTCTGTCTGTCTGTCTGTGTGTGTTTTCTGTGTGTTTGTGTGTGTGTGATGATCCAACGGCAGCAGCCATCGCGGTTGCAGGCAGTTCCTCTCCTCATTCCAGGGGGGGGGGGGAAGAGAGGAGGGGAGGGGGGAGGGGGAGGGGGGTGGTAATTTATGCTCTCGTCACAAGGCCATCTGCGCCCGTGCGCCTTTACGGCGCTCGCAGGCGTGCGCACAGCCGCCCACGCTCTAGACTGGTGCGCTGGAATGCAGGCAACAGGTTTCCTCCAGACGGGCGGTTTATTGGCCTCGCTGGGGGGTGGATTGAAGGGGGCGGGTGGAGGTGGTGGTGGCGTTGGGGAGGCGGGGTTAAGATGGAGGTCTGCCTAAAGAGGCCCCGCTCACCCAAGCACCCAGCCTTCCCTCTCTCCCCACGGAAAAAAAAAGAAAGAAAAGGCAGTGAGTAAGGATATGGTGGTGGTGAGTTCGGGGGCATGGAAGGTGTGTGTGTGTGTGGGGCTTGGGGGGGGGTGTTGGTGGTTTTGGGGTGTGCTTGGACGGGAGTGGGTGGGCTGAGAAGCAGCCAGGTGTGAGGCTGGGGGCGATGCGCGTAGCAACATGGAGCGCAACGCGTGCCCCAGCTATCGCATGCGAGGACACACACACAGACGCGCGCGCAGACGCGCGCTCGACACTTGTAACCGCGCACACTGAACACTGAGCACTGAACACAACGTAGATCTCCGGGCGGTGCATTCCGCAGGGCCTGCTGTGCGGGACCAGACATCGGTATGGCTCTGGGTTCCCCCCCCGTCATCGCAGACTACCTGTTTCAGTCCCTCTGACAGCACCGTCGCCAGGGGTCGCCGTTTGTGTTTGCAGTGTTTTGCAGTGCTTTGTGTATTTGGGCTTGAAAAGGTGCGAACGAGGTGAACACACTGGAACCTTTTCAGAGAAAACGGCTCAGAAAGAGGCGGAGGACAATAGGCCAGTGGAAAAAAAAGAAAAGAAAGAAGCAAGATGTGAAATTATTCAGATTCTGATAGCGGGGGAAAGATGCAGTCGGCTGAGGAGGAGGAGGAGGAGGAGGAGGAGGAGGATGAAGAATCACAGGGTTTGTGTGAGGTCTTGCCCTCTGGCGATGAGAGGAGCCTGGCTGGCTGTCTTTTATCATCAGCATGCAGGATCAGAGCACGTCTTTCACACACATCAATTCCTGTGTGTTTCTGTGTATCAATATGTGTGTGTTTTTATTTGTTTTCCATTGTGGGCATCTGTGAATATGTGTGAACATGTATGACTGTGTGTCGATACAAGTGTGTGTGCGCGCGTGTGTGCGTAAAGGGCACATGAGGGCCCAGACCGCCTGAAGCCCCCCTCCCCAAAACTCAGACAAGCTGGGGCAGAGACTTGTGCAGAGGGAGAGATAGAAACAGAAGTGTGTGTGTCTGAGTGTGTGTGCGTGTGTGTGTGTGTGTGTGTGCGCTCTCCAGGGAGATAGTACGTGTGGGTACGCGAGTTACAGAGCGAGGAAAGGAGTGAGTGAGTCAGCCAGCCTGGGCACATTGCCTGCCCTTCCCCCCCACCCCATCCCATCAACTCCACCACCAACACCACCGCCACATCCAACACCACCACCTCCACCAGCACCACCACCGCCACCACCACCTCCCCGCTCCACCCTCAGTAGCCCTGGGCAGGGGCTCTGCTGATGTGGAGGTTTCTATCGATTCTATCCCGGTTGTGGGGGCGGCGGTAGAGATGCACACGCACACACACACACACACACACACACACACACACACACACACACACACACACACACACACACACACACACGCCTGTGCATGCAAGTCCGTACACACACCAACGTTAGCCTTCCTAATCCTTAGAGGGCAGAGAGGCGGTGCAGAGTTCAGTCCGACTGTGGCCCTTGGCACTGCTGGCCCCCCTCTTTAGCTCACTGTACAGTGTGTGTGCGTATTTGTGTGTGTCTGTGTGTGTGTGTTTGTGTGTCTGTGCGTGTGTTTGTTTGTTTGTTTGTTTGTTTGTGTGTGTGTGCGTGCGCGTGCAGATAAACTCTGCCTTTCTCTCTCTAGGTTTCTCTGTTCTATAACGCACACTCTGAGAGCAACAGGATACATACGTACACGCATACATGTGGATGTAAGGTTGAACTCTTGATTGACTGGCCACTGGACAGTGTGTATGGATGGTATCTGATTAAACTGACAGCATGTGAAGCGTGAGTGCAAATGCATCCTGGCAGTGGCTCAGCGTTGGGAGGAACGTTCACAAACACAAACAACGGCACGGCAGTCACAATCACCACGGCACATAGATGGCAATGAGAGGGGCACAGGAGAGTGGCGCGGTAGCTGTGTGTGTGTGTGTGTGTGCGTGTGTGTGTGGCAGTGTGCATTATGAATGGGTGTACTATGAGTGAGTGTGTGTGTGTGTGCGTGTGTATGTTAGTGTGTATTTGTGTTTTTGTGTTTTTGTGTGTGTGTGTGTGTGTACTATGAGTATGTGTGTGACTATGTGTGTGAAATATGAATGTGTGTGTGTGTGTGTGTGTGTGTGTGTGTACCAGACCCTCGCTGTGTCTGCTGTCAGTGAGCCCTAGATTGATTTGATCTCGACAATATCTCCCATAATGCCTTTATTCTTATACACGTATTCAAAGTGGAGCCCCACCTTAGACAAAGAGTGGCTCGCTTTGAGTGTGTGTGTGTGTGTGTGTGTGTGTGTGTGTGTGTGTGTGTGTGTGTGTGTGTGTGTGTGTGTGTGTGTGTGTGCGTGTAAATGGGGCAATCAAAGTGAAAAACAAGGCAAATGGAGGGGCCTGGGGTGGGAGACTGGAGTGGGGTCTGATAGGGAAAGAGGGAGGGAGTGGGGTCAGAAAGAAGGTAGCGGTGTGTGTGTGTGTGTTTGTGTGCGTGTGTGAGTGTGTGTGTGTGTGTGACGATGGGTGATGGGGGGGAGGGGGGGGGGGGGCTGTTAATGAAAAGCCAAATATGCGACATTCAGAGAAAGGGAGGCCATTGTTATTGTGCAGTGCCTTTGAAGATGAGTGGTGGGATGAAGGCGGGGGGAGGGGGCTCAACTGTATCAGGGGGGGGCGCACATTATGTCATGGCTGTCAAAGCAATGCGTAGCTGACAGGACGAGGCCCTCCACACACACACACACACACACACACACGCACACACACACACACAGTCCAGGTCCCGCCTCCCTCGCGGGGAGGCGGAGCGGGCAGAGTGTGGGAAAGGGCGGCGGAGGCACGCGCCAGAGAGGAGCTCGCAAGCCACCGGGGGCAAAGGGGGGGGGGGGGGAGGGGGGGCAAAGGGGTGGTGGCTGCAGACACAAACAGGGCCCTGTTGGCACGCAGCAGACGCTCTCCTTCCTCAGGCACACACAAACACTTCCTGTCACACACGTCGCCCCCCCCCCCCCCCCCCCCCCCCCCCCCCCTCCCAACCCCACAACCACCACCAGAGAGCGTGCTTCAACGCCGTTCCTCTTCCTGTCTGAGTGCGTGTGTGTGTGTGTGTGTGTGTGTGTGTGTGTGTGTGTGTGTGTGTGTGTGTGTGTCTGAGTCATCCCTCAGCACAATGAGCTTGTCAGTGCTGGTCGTCTACGGTGGAGGAGGGAGGGTGGGGGGGAGGGCGAGACACACACACACACACACACACACACACACAGGGCGAAGAATGTATGCACCCGTGATAGGCTGCATGTCTCGAGGGGGATGAAAGCCCCCTCTGTCAGAGGGTTGGGGGACGTGTGCGCCCCCACACCCCACCCCCCCCGTTGTCATCGATACTCCGGTCCCCGCGTGTTCGGGCCGCCGTGTTGCAGCGCCTCCTGGGACGCATCGGTGACGGAGCTGAGGACCTGAAGGAGACCAGGAGGTCTGACGGCTGGGCTGGGGTCGACAACTCACTCTTTCTCATAACCACTTTTTTTTATAGATTTTATAGATCTTTTTTACAGAAAACACTCCTGTGTGTGCCCGTCGGTTCCCAAAAGCGGGAAATGTATACCCCTTTCTTTAACAGCGTACTCTATCCTATTTAGGATAATTGTTGAGGTCGTCGGTAATGTTGCAACACATCAGGTTTTTTGATGTGTTGGTTTGTTTGGTGTCATGTTCTGGCTGTGTGCGTGTGCGCGTGCGTTCAGAGTCTAAGCACCAGCGTCGGTGCGCCACTCTGTGTGACGCTGTGTTGTGTGAACTGTGTTGCGTGCGCTGGGTCGTGTGCGCTGTCTTGTGCGTAGTGAAGCTGCTGATGAAGTCAGCCCTCATGTATCAGTGTAAGAACAACCTGCTTCCCAGACGATGAGTAAGCTCTCAGAGCCATATCAACTGGCTCATCTGGTATCAATAGGCCTTGTTCGAAGCGAGGCTCTTGGTCCCAAATGGTGGGTCGGTCAGTGAATTAAACTGCATTCAGTTGGGACTGAAGCCATTTCTGTAACCAATTTCTGTAACTAATTAAACCTGGTTAAGGGTTACAGTTTAACTTTAACATCTAATCAAGGAATTGCAACCAAAAACAAAAAAAGTTACGGGCCGCTAACGATAAACCAACAGATCTCACATTCCAATGATGTCATAGTCGTCATTTGTCAGCTAAATTTGCCTGATAACCCACGAGGCAAACAGTCAGAGGCGCTGAAACGAGAAGGATTGAAGTGTGAGTAATGATTAACCAATATACGTTCTCAAAGATTTTCAAATAATAACAAACGGTAGGTAGATGCCTACCAGTTACACACCACAACTAGTTACATTGATTTCATCAAATATACATAACATCACCAAAGGTTTGATTTGACATGTATAAGTCTAATGAAGACATAAAGAGAGAGCCGAATAAATTGCTTACAGACACAAACACAGACCAAATAACTTTTAAGGTGAGACTGCCTCATGACTCCCCATCTCAAAATGGGCGTTCACTTATGCTGTCCCTTCACCCAACCATCCTGTCCCAACTTACTTATTCACACCTTTAACTATTGAGGGAGTTAACTAATATTTGCCCATGGCATTTAACGGATGGTCTGGTCAACTTCCGATTTGAATGCCACCTGTTTATTTATAAGCCGGCTAACTTTACATCAGACCACTGCGATGAAAGCATTTCCAGTACTGCCACTTGAAACTCAGTTCAGACCACAGCACCACCCAGAACCTCGGCCCGTTATGAAAAAACAACATGAAAGCAATAAGAGTCACTGTTCTAAGAGTCAACTCCCTTTTTTGTCTGCTTTGATCATAACCGCTATTATTCTTACATGTTTACCGTCTACTGGTAACCTCTGTTCCTATGAAGATGTTCAGGTCGCTGTCCTGAACATCTTGAAGTTAGAGCCATAGTCACTGTATTTACCTTCACTGTAGTTGCTTTAGAGCGTCTGCTGAAATTAAATTAA
>NC_136940.1:5888065-5913065 GCF_949987615.1 Pollachius pollachius
TTTAAAGTCTCAGATGTTCCCATTCTGGATTCCACAGGAGGAGGAGGGGGGAAGGGGGGAGGGAGGGAGGAAGGGGGGTTGGGAGGGGGGTGGGGGAGTAGGAAAAAGGACATCCTAATTGGCAATTTAGGAACAGATAGAGTAAAAAAACCAAAAAAGGGATTCGGCCTCCATGCTTTCATCTGAAGCCCCCCCCCCCCCCAGTTCTGTTTTTATAACCGCTGTCATGAACATGGTATATTTCAGTTGGGAGTCTCTTCTTCAACTGGATGCTCAGAAATGCGTGCAGACGGACACAGGCAGACACACACGCACGCAGAGACGCGTGTCTGCGTGCGTACGGTCCCGATCGCAACGGGTGGTCTCGCCGAGTTTGTCGTCTGCGGCCAGACGGTGCTGGCTTGACGAGCTCCCTTCTCAGGCTGTGGCTGTAATGGAGGGGGGGGGGGGGAGAGGTCAACCCCTGCTTCCTGAGAGAACCTGGCTGAGGGAACAGTTTATTTAGGGAAGTCGAGGGGGGGGGGGGGGGGGGGGGGGGGGGGGGGAGTGATGAGGACGGGGATGGGACAGAAGCACGTGGTCCCTCTGGCCTCCACTTCAAAGAGCGACGCCCGCCCCAGACGGGGGGGGGGAGGGGGGGAGAAAGGCAAGGGACCGAGAAAGGCATGAGGATACAGGCAGCCAGACGGACACAGAGACTCTAACCCTGACCCTCACAGCATGGAGGTCTCTCTGGCTGCTTCCATGTCCGTCCTTGGGTCTGTCGTTGTGTCCGCTTGTCTCACTGTCAGCCTGCCTGTCTGTGTCTGTGTCTCTTGCCCGACTTTCTGTCCGTCGCTACGTCCGCTTCTCTGCCTGTCTGCCCGTCCGTCTGCCTCCCCGTCTGCGCCTCTGCACGCTTTTCTGTCCTCCTGTCTGTCCGTCCGTCTGTCCTATGGACAGACATCGATGCACGTCGACCCATCAGTGTCTGCGTGGGTCTCTCACGCCGATCCCGAGCCGAGGGTCAGAGGACTGCATCGAGGAGGAGGAGGAGGAGGAGGAGGAGGAGAGGAGCTCACTTGACTGTTTACTCGCATATAAACTCACACACACACCAAACACGCACACTCCCTGCCCATTCCATTACTCCATCTTGTCTGTACGCGCCAAGAGCCCCCCCCCGCCCCCACCTCGCAGGGAGCTGCCGTTCCGCCGGCCACAGGGCAGTGGAATGTGTGAGAGCCATGTGTCAGATCCCCTGACTGTGGGAAAGTGCTGCTCTCTGCTGAACTCCCTCCCTCCCTCCCTCCCTCCATCCTCCCTCCCCTCCCTCCCTCCCCCCTGTCTCCCTCCCTCCCCCTGTCTCCCTCCCCTCCCTCCCTCCCCCTGTCTCCCTCCCTCCTCCCTCCTCGCTCCCTCCCTCCCTCCCCCTGTCTCCCTCCCCTCCCTCCCTCCCCCTGTCTCCCTCCCTCCTCCCTCCTCGCTCCCTCCCTCCCTCCCTCCCCGTCTCCCTCCCTCCCTCCCCGTCTCTCTCCCTCTCCTCCCCCTAGCTCATTTATTGTGAGCGTTCTCCGGGCAAGCACTCTGGTCTCCAACCGGCTCCAGCTCTCTGTGTCAGTGTGTCTGACTGGGAGTGTGCACGCGTAGGAGTGTGTGAACGCGTGTGCACGTGGATTTGGATGTCAGTATGTGTGTGTGTGTGTGTGTGTGTGTGTGTGTGCACGTGCGTTTTTTAAAGGAAGTGTATTAGTCAGTGTGACAATGTATCGGTGAGTGTGTGTCTGTTTGTTGTGTGTGTACGTGCATGTATACATGTATGTGCATGGGTTAGTTAAAAGAAAATGTATGAGTCAGTGTGACTGTGTATCCGTGTGCGTGCGCGTGGCTGTGTGTGTTAGTGTGTGCATCTCGTGTCCTCTCAACGCACAGGAAGCAGTCAGCGTGTGACTGCCAGCCGCTCAAAGCCTGCAACACTTTCCACACACACCATTATGCACGCACGCACGCACACAAACACGCACACAAACACACACACACACACACACACACACACACACACACACACACACCTGGCCTCTTCTGCAGGAGGTGGGAGGTAAGGCTGCCCCTATCGCTGTTTACGTCTCTATCGTATTTCTCTCCCTCTCTCGCTCCTTAGCCTCTGCTCGCTCGGCCACTCCCTCCAAAGCACAAACACTTCGTCTCTCTCTCCATCTCTCTTTGTGCCTCTTTCCGTCTCTCCCACTGTCCGTCTCCTCCTCTCTCTTTTTGTAAACACTTCCTCCATTGCTTGGAAACGCTCAGGGTTTTTTTCCACCGTGTCAGAGTGTGTCTCTCCCTGCCCACACGGCCGGTATAAATAGCAGCGCAGCTTCCGCAACATGAACTTTGATAAGAGGTTTGCGCTGGCGCTGCGGCGCGCTCACGCACACACGCGCTCGCACACACACACTCCCTCCCACCTCTGCGGGGCTCCAGCCGTGCACCCATGTCTCTCGCTCTCTCGCCCTCTCTCTCATTTGTAATTTCTCTGCCCTTTTCTTGCTTTTCTTCCTGATTCGTCCCTTTTGCGCGTTCTCTCTGTCTTTCTCCCTCCCTGTCTCTCTCCCTCTCTCTCTCCCTCCCTCTGTGTCATTTCGTCTGACTTTTCTTCCTCAAGTTGTAGTTCTCTCTCTCTCTCTCTCTCTATCTCTCCCTCTCTTCCTTCCTCCCTTTCTCCATTCGCCCGTCCTTTCCTCTGAACTTTCTTCACAAGTTGTAGGTGTCTCTCTCTCTCTCTCTCTCTCTCTCTCTCTCTCTCTCCCTCCTCTCTCTCTCTCTCTCTCCCTCTCTCTCTCTCCCTCCCTCTCTCTCCCTCCTTCTCTCCCTATCCACCTGTCTATCAGTCGGGGTATACAGAGTAAATCTGTCAAACAACCAAAGTTCAATATCAACCCGCTCTAAAAATACACCCCCTACACCTGCTCTGGCTTACACAGCATACCAGCATGTCCCACTCGCAAACAATGGCGGCTGATGACATAAGCAGCAGTGGTGAAGTCTCTATGATGCATCCCCCAGCTGGAGGAAGCATCAGAGAGATGTCTTTCCTGTTTGACAAAGCAGGTGACACTTGACCTGTTCAGGGTCTGAGAGTCCCAAGGGTTCAGTCCCAGTAGACTCCTGGACTCTTGAAGCTTTAAACACTGGCCACGATAATAATGATAGTAATAATACAATAACAGTAATAAAAAACATAATCATAATCCCCCAGGTCGCTACTATTTACTATGAGACATTTAGCAGATGCTGAAGGGGTTAGGCACCTTTCTTTGGGATGGCTTTAGGCGGACCGCAAACCTGTGCCTTTCACCCTGGACCCTGTCACTACCCTGCAATAAAAAGGGTTCATCAACTAGCCCTTGTTACGTTAACCTAACCTCCTTTCCTCGCACTGTTTGGATGGCATTTTATTCCTAAATCAATGACATATTGTCAGGACAGATACACTATTTAACCTCATTGGTACTTTTCTTTGTCTTTGTTGGAAGCATCCTTTTGAAACTTTGGATTGGTTTCATACTTGTGTTGTCAAGCCGGCTTTAAAGTTGCTGTTATCCGATTGGCCGCAAAACATTCCCCATTACTGCGGAGGGTGAAATAGAAGATACCACTTGGTTCTCTTTGTAGTGCACTCGACGGGGCCTTTCTACATCCATCACACATATAAATGTTGACAAAACATAATTAGGTATGTGAGTGAAACAAGGTTGGGATGTAATCCATGCATGAGACAACCACAGAGAGAGTGAGAGACAAAGAAGAAAGGCTGGGGGGGAGAGAGAGAGAGAGAGAGAGAGAGAGAGAGAGAGAGAGAGAGAGAGAGAGAGAGAAACTGCCTGAATCTGAGCCAGGCACCAAAAAGCAAATCTGTCAGCCATCCATTCCTCTCATCCACTCATATACAGTGAGCCAAGTGTCCCTGCAGCCGGAGAGGGGCGGGGGGTAGACGGACGGACAGGAAGAGAAAGGAAATAAATAGTGTGTATGTGTGTGTGTTTATATGCAAGCAGAGACCTGGCAACACACACTCACTGTGCTGCCGGTTGGCTCGCGGTCTGCTAGGTACCCTCCTCCGTGCCCTCGGCCCAGTGCTGGAGCCGGTAACTCTGCCAGAACTTGGTTTCATTCCCACACTCTTCTCTCTGGCTCCCTGGGCGGACCAGGATCCGGGCACTGGGATTCCCCTTCAGTCAGTCATGCATTCTCTCTCTCTCTCTCTCTCTCTCTCTCTCTCTCTCTCTCTCTCTCTCCCTCCCTCTCCCTCTCCCTCTCTCTCTCTCTCTCTCTCTCTCTCTGAGCGCTCGTTCCTCCTGAATGTATTTATGTTTTGTATCCTCTATCTCTGTCTGTGAGAATCATGTGTCTGGTCCTTTTAGCCTGAACCAAGAGGCCATCACAGAGGAACGGTTCCTCTGTGATGGTGTAATGTACTTGTCACTTGAAGGCCCACTCTCAGTGCCCACACTCACAATGCCTACACTCATCCACATGGTTCAACCCAAGTCAATGGTCCATGTTATGGTGTTGAGCTCATCGTTATTGTACAGGTGTTCGGTGTCTGGCCCCAAGACTGAAATATTTGCATTTGAATATATATCTTCACTATAATGTCTGCTGCGGTCGCCAGTCCTCTATCCACAAGTAAACACATGCCTGTGTGTGTATAGCGTACAGTGGTTAGAAGACACACACCCCAAGGCCCTGAGAGTCACTTTGTTGAGTGTCAAAAGTACAGTAAACACGTTTAATGTCATTTCAGCTGTAAAAACTTAGACAAGGCAGATAAATGACAAATGCCTGAACTGTAGTTGTCTTGTGACAAGCTGCAAACGAGGGCCTGGAGGCCAATGGGAGGTTGCTGGAGCTGGTTCTAAACCAGTCCATATCCAAGGGCGAACAGACGGTTCAAATGGTGGAACGGGCAGCTCGACGGACCTGCGGCTGGCTGCGCATTCAAATCCGATTTCAAACCGTGAGGGAGGGACAGGGGGGGAGCGAAACCTGTAGCAGCAACGCATGGGGCCACGATACTGTGGACTTAACAACTTGGTTAATACTTCAGTGTGCAGAGGAAATTAGCATTGCCTGCTCGCTTGCAGACGGTTGGACAGCAGTTTAACGGCCTTCGGTAATTCCCCACTGGGCATCATGCTTGTGTAGACAAAGACTTTAGCATAGAAACGGTGACACAAAACCAAACATTTACTTACACTCCCGCTCCGTGAGAAGACTTCTGTCTGTCTACCTAGAGTCAAAGCCCAATTGTGTCCATCGCAAGGGGCAAAGGGCCGCCTGATTGAGGTCCTGCGGTGGCCTGGACTACCTCAGATTACAGTAAATAACCAGGAAAACCGGCTTCCCAAACCAGCTCTTACTGCAACGCCATCCATTAAATCATGACATCATAGAAAAAGCCAAGATACCTCAAACTAAGAGTCTATTAGGGTGTTGAGGGATGTGTGTGTGTGTGTGTGTGTGTGTGTGTGTGTGTGTGTGTGTCTGTGTGTGTGTGTGTGTGCGCGCTCATGCGTGCAGAGTATATCAAACTAACATATATCTTGTCTTGAGTTCTTCATGGTGGCTGAGGTCATTGTGATTGGCCGAAGATGAGGTGATGGGGACATGGTCGTTAAAACGAAACCTCGGCGCAGTTACTTCCTGATCAGCATTCGTGACGATTCAATTATAGCGATCATAGCGACCGGTAATCCATCACACACACACACACACACACGCACACACACGCACACACAGCTAGTACTACTAGCCAGGTTATTCGGTGGGTCGTAGTGCTTGGGTCATGGTGCCGAGCTGATATGACCCTGGCCCCTATGAGAGCATATCTAGCCAGGGAGTGCATTCCTGCCAGCCATTAATACGAGTCTATGGGCACTACTTGGATTCCGTACTGCACCATACGGTAATGTTGGGGGACATGACATGTTTGCCGTTAGGCACCGCACTGGTTACAAAGGAGGGGTGTTGCACTGCCAGCCGGAAAGGGACCAGGTTTGATGTCCGCAGCCTTTTGATTGCAATCATTTAATTGTGACCCAGGGACAAATTTATTGAAGCACAATTAAATGATCAAAAATTATTAATAGAACATTCGTCGGCCCAGATTATAATAGGTTGTATTCACCAGTTAGTGGATTGATGAGTTGTTTTTGACAGTAAGTGGGTGGTGGTGGTGGTGGTGGTGGTGGTGGTGGTGGTGGTGGGGTTGATTTTACTAGTAAGTGGATGGTGGTGGTGGGGTTGTTTCTGGTCTTGCCTTGCCGCCGGGTGGGTCGGTCCACCCTAGGAGACTGGAATCATGAGGGGGTACTCACATGAAGCCTCTACCGTCCAATTAGCCTTTCCTGAAAGCTCGTCAAATCTCACGTGAACAGGTCCACTTGCATAGACTGAATGGGGGCCGCTAGATATATCTGTGTAATAGCTGCTGGATTCATGGACACATCTCTAATGAACAGCGCACTCATTTCTGAATTCTTTGAAACTGTCGATTTCAAGCATCAGTTCAAGCCTGCGTTTTTGCAGGTTAGACAAATGAACCTATGGCTATGAAATGCTAAAAACATAAATAAACAAGCAGCGATCGAAGACATACAAAGTTACAAGGAAGAACATCATGGGTTTATCACTGTTCACCACCGTTTTCATCCAGATTTCTGAGTGATCCTGTACGAGTGCCTGTTGTTTATTCCCATTGGCTTTTGCCACGGTAATCGGCAGAATCTCTGGAGGCGCCCCCCTCCCCCACACACACACACACTACACAGCAGTTCGAAGGGGGGAGGGGGGTGTGTTTTATAGTTAGTGTTCCCTGGTGGATGGGGGTGGATGGGGCTGTACAGCAGAGGGGTGGGTGGAGGCTCCACAATGCTCTTATCTGCCCTGGTCGCTGCACAGCACAACATCTGAGGGGAGGCTGAGGGCAAAGGAGACAAGATAATACGAGATAGGAGCCAAGGAGAGAGGAGAGGAGGCGGATAGGGGGAGGAGAGGATATGTACAGAGAGAAAAGGAGACGAGGAAGAGGAGGATCAGGGATGAAGGGACAGGGGGGGAGTCTTTGTTGTGCGCTGTCATCCGTGGCAGTGCTTTATGGCACGCTTCTGATCTCTATCAGTGTGGGAAAGACTGAGAGACCACAGGGCCACGCCCTCTCATGTGTGTGCGTGTGTGTGTTTATTCCCTGTGTATTTGTGTGCATTTGTGCGTGTGTGATGTTGTGACTATCCAAGTTCCTGGTGTGCAAAGTTTGATGACCACGGAAGGAAGAATAGCGAAGGCTTGTGTGTGTGGTTATGTGTGAGTGTGGTTATGTGTGTGTGTGTGTGTGTGTGTGTGTGTGCGCGTGTGCGTGTGTGCGTGCATGTGTGTGACAGTGAGAGAGCTAGAAAGGAAGCAAGAGACCAAGAGAGAGATTGATAATGTACTATAAACGCGTACAGCCAACAGGAGGCAGGCAGGCCAACTCACACTCATGATAAGGGATCTCTGACCCTTTGCCGAGTTTAACTGCCGACTACCTGTGCTGAAACGGCCCAACATAAAGCACAAACTTGGCTCTTACGTGTCACGCCCTGTCTGGAAGCTACCATTCCTGCAACAGCCCTCATAAAAGCCAATAAAAAAGCAATAGAGCATTACTAATCTGTCATGGGTGTGCAATGCGCGCTCGTATGTGTGTGTGTGTGTGTGTGTGTGTGTGTCTGTGTGTGTGTCTGTGTGTGAGAGCCTCCAGTGCAATGCCAGCCAGGTGACACAGAGCCTGTGCATCACCCAGCCTGCCCCTTAATAAAGCTGTACTGGGTGGGAGAGGGGGTCTTGGGGGGTGATGAGGTCACAGCTAAATGGCCGCCAGGTTCATCTATTGGCTGACTGACTCACTGATGAGTTCATAGGAGAGGCCTGCTCCGTGGAGGGGGGGGGGGTGCGTTTGCGTTTGCTTAAATCATGTTCCATTTTCCACACAGGCGTCTCAGCACAGACGCACACACAGGAACAATATCAGCGCCCACACACACACACACACACACACACACCGGTATCAGACGCCACAGCGACACACTCCATCAGTGTGTCGCCCGTACGTGTGAGTCACCTGGACAAACAGCCTGGCCCGGCGTGTGTATGTGTGTGTGCGGGTGTGTGGGTTTATGTCTGGCTCCAGTGACATCATCACCAGGGGACGGCGACTGATGGACGGCACACTCCACTCCCCTCCTGGTCATACGCCAGACGTCCCGGGTGACCGGAGGCCCCCCTCACATAAAGACCCAGGAACAAGAGGAGAGGTGAGTCAGGGTGGGGAAGGAATAGTCGTCGGAAATAGAGACAAAGAAAGAGCGAATGAGATGAGATGAGAGGAAAGCAAGGCAATGCAACTTTATTTATATTGCACTTTTCATACACGAGGCAGACTCAAAGATAGAAGACAGAGGAGGTAAGCAAATCGCTGGAGCAGATGTATTCATATTTGTCTTTAAAGGCGCTGTGTGGCTGCAGACACATCATTAAGGCGCTAACCCAGCGTACCACAGACTCTTACACAACCAGTCCACCCCCAACCCCCCCTCCACCGAGAAGGAGTGATAACAGACAGAGACATTAAGCTCCGATTAGATCAATACGGAGCAGCGGCCCGTGCCTTTAAGCCCTACTTTACTCCACCGCTTTACGACCAGCCCATAACCGTGATAAATGGCGTTACAGCCCTCCCCCAGCTACAGGGTGGACCGGGGAACTATGTCATCTTCACACGGAAGTACCGGCCCTCAACACAATGCAACCCATTGTTTTATATTGCAAGATGGATCGTGTTTTGGCAGCGCTGCGCCTTTTAAAGTCGAAGGGCTGTTGGATCAAAACAGGCCGAGGATGAAGGAATCACTAGCAAGGCTGATCTCGGACTCTGAATCGCCCTTCAGCACACACGCAACAAAATGCACTTATGCACCCTTCTTGACAGTATTAACTAGGGCGTTGAAGTAGCACTAAGTGTACTTATCATCTTTAACATCATAGCCCCCCCCCCACATACACACACACTCACACACTCACACACACACAAACACACGTTGCATATCAATGTCCTGCCTCATGACAAACAACAGCACCCTGCACTATACCTCCGCCCCCCCCCCCCCCCCCCCCACCAAAACCACCTCCTAAGACCCCAGCTGAGTAAAAACCACCCAGCGTCTATAAACTCATCTCAGCAGTGGCAGCGGTGGCAGCGTCAGTCATAGGACCGGCATGGTTATCTCAACACTGATTAAAATGCACGTTATCACACACAAACCGCTGTTTGTTTCATTGTTTCGCGCTGCTGGTCAGCTGATGCGTCACCAGTTCCTTTTGAGGTGAATGAATAGAGAAGGGGGGGAGGGGGTTTTGGTGTGACACACTGCAGTGTGGCCTTCAGAAACCGGTGTGTGGCCCTAAAGGCTACAATTAAATACTTCTGCATTCATACTTGTCCCAACACCAATGGTTCGGTAGAGGTTGATTTATCAACCAACAATGTGTGACACATCTGTGGGAAATGGATTGCAGAATAAACGACGCCCCGTTTTGTTGGAACACTTTTGAGTACACTAATAGTGTTCAACAAACTCATCAAAAGTAGAGCAATAACAAGATGTCAATGTTCATTAGAATCAAAGCAAAGCTAAAGCTGTGGGCTGCAACTGAAACGTTGCGCAGCCCAGCTCGTCAATTCACTGTGAAGTGGTCTGCGACGTCGAATCGGAGGCCGCTTTGCTGTCGCGTCCTCAATGTGATCGACGTTTGGCGACAGGGATCGGAAACCATGTTGCTAGGTTGTGTTGCTCACATGCTGCAGTCGCCCGAGCATCTACAGGCCCCAAGAGTGAGGCTGGACGAGGTGCTAATGTGTTTCACACCTAGGCAGGAGCCGAAGTGCGTTTTGGATCACAGCTTCCTTTTACAAACAGAAGCACCCATGTCCTCCATTACCCCATTGATTAGCTAAACAGGGCAATTGTGTTGTTAACTTAGGTGGGGCCCTTCACACCTACTAAATATAAACTCATTTGGGGTTTTAAACATGGTGGACGCCGGTTCAAATGAACGACATCAGCGTGAGGACCCTTCCCTTTAACTGAAATGAGAGCGTAGCTGAAAGGTGCATTAACCCATTCTAACTAATTAACTTGTTTTTAGATGATAAATGGATTCCACCAGAAAGATGCATTTGGATGAAAACCTTTCGTGTTGTTTGAAATTGTGCTTTCTGGTTATGATTTAACTACCGTATTTAACATTTTTTTTGATAGGCTTTTTTAAATGTATTGGATGGGACGGTTGTTTGGTTGCATACTAGGCTGCGTCGGATCATATTGTGCTAGAACTGTCGAAGTATGCAAACCATAAATCAGATCAGGTATTTTCAAACCAAGTGACACACATCATGAACTAACAGGTAAACCGCCACACACTTCATCACAGTCTTTCATCCACTGACCAATAGCTATGGTCTTTCATCTGTTGATCAATGGGCTCAACCTAAAAAGCCCAAGAGCCGTTTCTGTGAAAGAGAACTACCAACAGCAGAAGTGTATGCAAATCCATGCAAATAGACTCAACCTAAAGCACGGCTGTAAGGCCATATGACTCAAAGCCCAAATAGATGTGCCTTGGAAGCTCAAACGCCAACAGACAGGCAATCACCAAACAACCCCTCTTTGACGTCTACTGACCTTAATCAGTGTAGCACTGGGTTTGTGGACACCGACTCGCCTGAAAAGCACACGGCTCCTTATTGTGAGCATGATAGAGGACGAGTGTTGACACAGAGGATGGAGGTAGCCAACGCCAGGGAGACTCTGGATCACCCCACACCACATCTGTTGCTCACACAGGGGGCCGCGGGCCCGTCAGGGGGAGCGGGGTCAATCTGAAGTGGGAACGAGGGTGCAGAGGATACACAAAGCCAGCAAAGCCTGGTATTGAGGGAGCGAGGCCATGGCATCAGAAACAGAGTGTGAAACCAACCCTATTTGAGGGGAATCAAAGGGACAAGATAAGATGTGTTCTGTTTCTGTGTGTGTCTGTGTGTGTCCTCAGTCCGTACCCCATCTCAAATGGAAAGATCCTAACCCTGCCAACACACAATTGAAACAGTGTACTGACTAATCCACCAAGAGACCTCCCTTAATAAAAGGCCCCCAGGTCCTTTATAACGGTGGCAGTTGTCCAGATCACATACCCATTATCTGTATTGGATTGTATTGGACACATTTGCATACTTATTTCATTCTGGGGCCTGCTGAACCTTACACAGGCCCATGCCGAACAGACCTTTCAGAGCTGTGGAGTAAAAGCAGGACATGGTAGGACGGGGAGAGGGGAGGTGTGAAATCTGTACCAACCCTGGTGGATTTAGAAGCCATAGGCTGACAGTAAAGTGTCACAAGATTTAGCAGATCCATTCACAATACAAGCCAGTCAGCTGATACTGCCATCCATGTGTATGGGCTTTCACTAAACTAGGAGTTGTTGCTAGCCTCTAGTTTATGGAACCAATTAAAAACGACAAGGCTCAAATGACCTGTTCCAGCAAGTTTGTAGCTACTATCAGTCTAAACAGATTGAATACCAGAATCTAAAAAAAAACATCCCAAATACCCAAGTGCTGATGTAATTAAAAAGCCTTGATTCATACATTTATTTTTAAAATAAATGATGCCACAAAAACGAAATTGACCAGGCTTTTTATTGTTAAACCATTCACCCCTTAGAAAAACTTGATTCGCCGGGTAGTTAGCTGATGAGGACGCATAAATGCTTATATCACTGTAGGCAAGATTAAAGATATTCTTTTCCCTTTTTTCCTGTATTGATGCTTGCTTGTTATCTACTCCTGCCTCTCTGGGATATGCCTGGCTCCCAGCCTTTGAAACTAGTTGCATTGTTTCAGGCCAGGTTTGTGCTGTGGTTATGGGTAATTGCCATAGTCGTTTTACATTTCAATCGGCCGTATAATCTCCAGGCCCCCATCTTCCTTAACACAACAACACTGATACCCCCAATTTGGTTATTGCGATGGGATAAAAAAGCTAAAAGCCTTCAGATTGGCATGTGGATACAAACTACTGCTGTACTTTGACGTTTTACATAAATCTTTTTGGACGTCGAGATTGTCGAGAGAATAAACGGCAAGGCTGCTTGTGATACTTTATGAGGAGTGTCCTCTTGATCCTAGAACCATTTGCCTCGTTGCTGAAGCTAAAGATGTACTTCGACAAAACTATTATCTCAGAGACAGTCTTCAGCCCCTACTTGAGGATTTCAGTGGACTGAGGCCTTTCTGTACTTTTTACACCAAGATGTTCATTTGACATAAGGGTTTCTCTGTCAATTACTTTTAACAGCCGGCTACTTCTCCTTAGTGGGAAGAGACGGGGCCTACAAGAGAGGTCCGGAGTTGAGCCAAGAGCCCTTGTGGCTGAAGGACTCTGAGGCAGAGTGGCTGGCCCTCTAGTCACTCCAGCTCCAAGTATTTTTTTATTTATTGCTCGGTCAGAAGGGGGCTCCACATTTTGACACTCGAAGAGAGGGAAACACTCAAACAAAGCCTCCTCTCCTTCTCTTGTCTGATTTCCCTGCGTAATGACTTTGGCTCTATACCCCAATGCCACAATAAGAGCATGTAAGATATGACTAGGGCTTTGGCTGATTAGCATGGCAACAATGAACGGTGCTCGGTACCCACCGATTTTATAGTCTATCTGGCCCGGCCAGTGGGGCAACCGCTCTTCCTGGAGACCCCGCCCTTAACATCTCTATGGGGCAACTCATTAGCTAAGTAGTAGCCCTTCTTTCTAACTGCATCTCGCTTCTTTGTCCAAAGGTCGGTCTTTGTCTCTCCTAAATGATCCCTCGCTAGTGCCATTTTCTGGTTAATACATATTTACAGCCATGTAAGCTTTTTGTGGGTATCCTGTAGTTTTATGTTAGAGGCTGTCGTCCTAGGCCCCATAAAATCATTACCAGGCTGCTTGGGGTAATTGTTCCACCATATATTAGTTCTATTTCTGCTCTCTCTGACTCGGCATCTTTGGAGTGGGCAGATGGCTAAACAACACATGCTAGAGATTCCCAGGCCGGACCTGTGGCAATACTACCCTGATTGGGACATTTGGTTGAGAAGTTTGGGTAGAGACTGGGTAATTGTTGTGTAAACGACTAGTCCCCAGTCAGAACTAGCCAAAAATAGCTGAATGCCAGAAAAAGAAAAATGTTTTCAAAGGAATGATAAGAGATGATCGCACATCAATATCAAACATACTTTAAGTCTTGGTGCTTGATGAGGAGATTTTACATTTATAACGGGTAAATTCAAAAATAATCAGCATTAAAAATAAGATGTCATAAGAAAGTGAGGATTTAAGAATAAACAGGCTAGTAAAACAGGATAAAAAGTGTAAATTGTATTGCGTGTTTCTATGTGTGTGTGCGTGCATGCGTGCGCGTGTATGTTTACAGTAGACCGCTGTGGGCAGCAGGGTCACCTAGTCTCTAGGGTGAATTAAAGAGGCCAGCTGTGATACAACCTAAAAGGAACAAGGCAGCGGACAAAGGCCGCTCTCCCGCGAAAGACAAAGGAGACGGAGACAAGAGGCTGAAACCACACAATCATCTCGCCATCTACAATGGCCCAGCTCCTGTAACAAGCAGGATAAGGGGGGGATCGGCGTAGGGATAAGCGCACCCCGGCCCTAGATTTCAGCACAAGCCGTTAATTCCACTCTGCTTAGCACACAATTAATTTCACTCTCATGCCGCAGCTCAAAGCCTGTCAATAATGGGAGTCCTAATTCCAAGACCCAGATTCAAAGGAGGGATAGTGTGTAGGACTATGCGGTTAGGAGCTCAGAGCAGATGCTAGCAAACGAAGTAACCTTAGATATGAAGAGGCCGCCGGTGAGAAGAGAACAAGTACACTGGCATGATAGCCGTGGCAGCTCTTTAAAAGCAGGGTGATACATCGTTACAAGAAGTGTGACCGGGCAGCTGAAAATGTAGGAAGACTTCCTGACAATGTCAGTAAAGGAATTTGTTTGCAATGAACAGCCCATGCAGAGTTGTATTAAGCTTTCTTTGTCTTCGCATTTTTTTGTTGACATTGCATGAAAAGATCCACTGGTTTAAGTCCCGGATTTTGGACGTTACAAACGTCTTAACAAAAAAATGCAACAATAAAGTTAACCAAGCCGAAAGAGGCAACCCTGCTGTCTTTCTCATTGGAGCCGATGTGGCAAGAGTTAATGCTCCTACGGGCTTAAGTCCGTCACAAAAGCAACTGAGCCACAGGGATGTCTAATTGGGTCGCTGGCTGACTAAAGCACCTGCCGGAGAAGTCCGGAGATGAGGAACCAGGGAGCTAGTCTTTTTCCCAGAGAGGAGCCCATGGTTCGGGATTAGAACCCTGGGGAGCAGACATCCCCTTGGCTTCCCTCGTCTTGTTCCCCTAATGGCTACCCTGCAGGGCATCACAACGACTGTCTGCATCTCCCCCAGGCGCGCCCAGGGCAAAACTATACGTCTACGACCCCCTACGACAATCAACCCTGTTAAAACATTAAAGCACTTTGAGTGGCTTGAGGTTGGAAAAGCGCTATATATGCAGTTAATTTTCCATTTAAATGGCTCAGACTGATCCCAGATCAGATCTCCAAGTGCTTATGACTTTCATTCAAAAGCAATAGAAGATGCATCGACACCAAAAAAATGGTACGCCCCCAAAACAGCTTCAAAACAGTGGGGAAAAATCATTGATTTATGGTACTATGATCCACAGAAAACTGAACAATTATTCCAATCGCACAATTCATTCATCGCTTTATACATCAGCAAGTTATACACACAGGGCAACAACGTTTAGCCTTTGGGCAAAGACATTGCTGAAATCAGTGACCTAGGTTTGGTTTAAGACTAATGCTCCAAAACCAATCGATTGACCAGTCGGGCCAACAGTTATGAAGAACTGACCGGATCCCGTTGGTCAGCGGAGGCCTGTGACCCTCCGACCATTAATCTCTGTCTTCTAGCCCTGCCTAGCCAACGTTATGGCGCCCGCCGGCTGGTCATTCACTTCTGCACCAATGACAAGGACACAGACCCAGATTTCTACCAACTGCCACTGTCTCGTGCACATGCCATGATGAGCTAATGCCACGCCTACCTGTCCCTCGCCTCCTCTCATCTATACTCATCTGGAATTCTAGGGGCCAGAGCAATAGACATAGGAAGCATTGTATCTGCACCCGGGCCCATTTACATCCCCACACCCCCATGACTAACCCTCTGCAAAGATGAGTAATGGGACTTACTGGCCCATATGAAATACACTTTGACGGCAACTCTTGGTTGGTTTTGAAAATAACACAATAGCTAATTTCATACTACCATCAAACCAGGGTTTTTTTTCACTAGTTTTCAGCCCACACTTTCATGAGGACCTCCTTGGTTGATTTAGTTATAACAGTTAAACCGATGCGTTCACACATGCAAATGTAGAGTTGTATTGGAAAGATTAAAGCAAATAGTCTTAACTTTAGAGAAACACCACAGGGTTGCTAGCAATAAAAACAATGCTATTTGTAAAATAGTATATGGGGTAGAACTGGTGCATGATGAATGTTCTGTTTATGATTCTTATAAACTATATCTAAATGACCAGGATGACCAAAACCCAAAAGATTAACACTCACCAGTCTAATAAAACATTTGGTAACACTGTACACTTCCGAACATTTAAACACATTAATGTTTTTGAATTCTTTTTTTCGGCAACCAAAAGTTTTAGAAACGTTCCATGTGTCTTGTTGTCTAAGTAGTATTTTCTTCAGTGATGGATACATCCTTAAACATTAACTTTTCACACAAGTATATTCTCAAAAGGAATTGCAAGAGAGGGCTTTTTATCTTGACAGACAACTGTGCAACTTTCAGTTGGTGACTGAACATAGCCCACATGAATAGCAATGTTTTCGACATCGGTATTCCATGACTGGAAAACAACTTCCAGGTCACGTTGTAACTTTAAATAATATACGAATATCTTTTGTATTACCATCGGAAGCAACTTTAAACTATTGCTTCAAGCAATCTATTGCTCCAAAGAATCCTGAACAAAATGGATTTCCATATAGGAACCTCATCCCATTCTCCCATTCTAAAACCTTTTAATTTTTTAACCACCTGGGAGTATAGGCATCCTGTTTGGACCCAGGTGAGCTGTGGCCAGGTGCTTTCTCTCCCACCGTTTACTACAAGGCAAACGCTCCCAGCGGAAACCCACCCAGTCCCTCACCGTGTGAGCCCTGAGAGAGGCCGCATACTCCCCAAACAAGTCATTTGCCTAATCTCTCCTGTCGGTTGGGTGCATTTGTTTGCATTGAGTGCTGGTCTCCGTGGGGCACGGAGGATGGTTATTGTGTTGCCTCGGAGGGGTCCCACAGGTTGGGGAGAAGGGGGCAGCACCTGCATGAGTACACTGGAATCCCTGGAGGACACCTTTGGTTCAGGAAGGGCCGGAAGAGGCCAGATTGTTGGCACACCTTTGCTCCTGATAGGCAAATAGGGGGGTTTGTACCCCATGGGGGGAGCATCATGCAGAGGCATTCTCAGCATGGTCTAATGTTAGTAATTATGCTGCCAGTGTGAACCCTGGGCCATTAACAACACAGAGGGGAAGACAGAATAGTTTAGCAGGAGCCTGACTTTAGGCCTGACTGACATGACTTATGTAAATAGGTTGTATTCTGATTCAAAAGCGCCCAAAATGACAATCAAATATTAAGGGGCATTATTTATTAAAGATACTGAAACATATGTCTCTTACAGCCCGCAGTAATCAGTTACAGTTAAAGAAAATATAGTATTTATTTCAGTTTAAAAGCAGGCTGCACCAATTTGTTACAAACCTGCTTCTTTTGAACAAAACACCCAACAACACAGAAAGATGGCTTTGAAACAATGACCCTTTTAAAACACTACCTCTGCCTTGCCCTATAGAACAGAGCCCAAACTGCTGCACCGAAAAACTACTTTAAAACACAAAATGGATAGAAAAGCCAAAAAACTGAATCAGGCATCTGTGCCATAATATCCAAAGAGGCCGATTCCTTATGCTTTGGGGGAGCTTTGGTAAGTTGAGGCTGCCACACTGAGCACCCATTGGACTGGTCAGCGTGGAGAATCCGCTGTGCTTCATCATTCTGAAAGCTGTGTCCAATTGCATTATGCCCTAGCAGCAGGTAGCCCTGGGGTGGTGAGGTCGCCGCTCTGACCGGTTCGCCCCATTGGCCCAGTGGCTCTTGCCAGGGTTCATGGGTCAGGGCCTTCTACGGACACAGGGCTGGCTCCTGGCCAATGGGGCGAGCCGGTAGGAGGTGGGGAACAGCGGTGGTCAGAGGAATGATTTATAGCAGGGCCGGATGTGAAGAGAAGACAGAGAGAATGCCGCCCTAATTCTAGTCATGGCTCTTCTTGTATACACAATATGGTCATACTTATAGTCTGTCCCCCACCACGAGCACTCGGCTTGGAGCTAGCTGCCAGCCCTGAGACTTTAACAATTTCATTTAATTTAGCAAATATGATGCCATTTAGTCATCTTTTTATATTTCTGTTTGCATATGTTCCTCCTCCATCTGCTAATCAATAAAACCTGTTTTAAAACCTTTTTTTTCTTTTTGGTGTATCAATGTCTACATCACATCCTTGAAATGTGGGTTCTTAAAGGAAATATAAAGACTGTGGCAAAAATTAAAAGAGGAGACTGATCCGTCGTCTTGCCGCGAATGGTTTATCGCTTGCCAACCTATTTAAGTGATTCCTTCAAACTTAGACACTTCAGAAGTAAGTAGAGAGACTCAAATTGTTCTGGCCATGGAAGGCAGGCAGCTCTGATTGCCCTAAAGGGTCATTTTTTTTTGCAAGGGTATTGCGAACAGATGGACCTCATACCCACTTGCCCAAATCAAAGGTGGCATTTGTTTTTCATGCTGGATGAAGTTAAAGCTAAGGAGTACATAAACAAAGTCTTTTTGAAAATATCTCACAAAAATATCTAATCAAGAGAGACAGTACGCTATCCCGGCACATGACGATGACTCATGCGGGCTTCGTCTGGTCCAACCGAAGGAGAATCATGTGGAACTTTGTTGAAGAAGCCAATGTGCTGCAGTTTTCACAAGAGATCAACAAAACAAAAAGGGCTCTCGCTTTGTTTTTGTACAATAACACAAAGTGTACACTTGGCAGGGCGCTCCACAAGGTTCAAAGCGAAAGAAGACACAGCTGGCTGGTGCATCTCACCCCCAGCGCCGTGGAACGCGAGAGCGGACTAACCACGTCAGCCTGCAAGGCCACAAAGACGGCCCGTTGGATAGGCGGATCCCCCCCCATCCGGGGAGTCATAAACCAAACCCCCGACTGGAGGAACAGCTCAGCATGTGGTTTGTTTTTCAGGACACACTTAGAGGTCAGACGGCCGTCCCCGGGAGTCTCTGAACGTACTCTCCGGGTATAATCGCCAGCTGCCCGTCGCACGTGGGTGGACAGTTTGCGTCCCGTGGGCCACAGAGCCGGAACCTATGGCCATGAAGCCTTGCTTCCCTTTCAGCTAATTGTCCGTGGGATGCCTTTAAATGTATTGACAGTCCTGGTGATATAGTGCCTCTTTTGTGTCCCGGGCCCATTGAGGGCCAGTGCTTACTGTGGTCCCAGCCTCGGTGCTCCATGGCTCCGTTGCTGACCAGGGGCCAGAGAACAGCGTGGGGCCCAGCGGGAGTGCCCCCCCCCCGCGCGTGGGCTGGCGAGGAGACCTTTACAGGTGCCTCGACTCCTCTCTTAGCAACGCCCTGCTGCTTGAAATTTGTTACCCCCCACCGAGTGTCTTTCTGGGGGTGTCAGGCGCAGGGCCCCTGATGAGAGATTTGTTGATATGATAACTTGATTAGGCCCCTGGATGGATGACATGGTGGCTGAGGGCCAGTCAGCCGGGCCCCAGGGAGGCCACCCGACTCCTCTCTCCTTAACGACTCCTCGCAGCACAGACCCAGAGCCTCTGAAAAGCCCTGGATACTCAACAACCACGCAAGGAATCATTTATCCTTTCACGTCACCCCGGTAACGATGGACTTAAAAGAAACACTAATTAACAGCGTTCTTCATTAGTGTAAAAGTTCTTCAAAGTTTACACAGCCTCATTTTGGGATTTATTATGCAACTCTGACTTTCTCTTGCACCTTATTCTACTAATTGGCAAGTCGGCTGATATCCCAATTAGCCATACAATTGGCGGGTGATGGGGCCCAATTTGAGGCTGGTTAGCAACAGGCAGCTTAAGGCCTAGAGGAAGATAAACTTGCAGACCCTGTAAATTAGGAATTAATTTTAAGCCATCAAAGCGCTGGTAATTTCGGTCGTGGGAGGAGGGATACAGACCCAATCCCAGGTAGTCAGGCTGGAATTACCCGCTAAGACTCTCCGGATGCCCTGACGTTCATCTCCACTTCCGGAATAATCTGCCCCTCGCTAGCATTTGGAGGGCCGTGCTTTGGGGGGCACGCTCATCCTCACACTGCGGTGGGGTTACCCTGAGAGACTCGAGGTGGATTGGAATCAAAAGAGCTGCTCGGGCCCCTGGGGCCGCAGCCGGCTGCGCTGCGTTTGCCCAGGTGCAACGGGGTCAATCCGCGGGCCACTGGAGAGTTAATTAAGAGGTAAAGTGCGTGTTAACGATGAAGCACTTCCAGTTCGAACTCTGACTTGGGTAAAGTCGGATGGGTTGGCTGCATGGGCCCGTACCCTATCTGAAATGAATGGATGAGTGCATACTGGGCTTTGAACCCCCTTATCTTAGCTTCTATGGAGGGATGGGATCAGTTGACGTCAGTTTGCGATTGCATTCACCATTTCGCTTTTATGCGAATACATCGTCATTGGATGCTAGGTAAGGGGTTAGGCAATCCAGCTCAAGGATGCCTGCAGTCTGCGAACGTTGGGTTTTGAACTCCTTCCTGTGGGAACACCCTAACCAGTCCTGCCCAGGTTGACACAGACAGACCGTGTAAAGCAAGAGCACTGCGCCACAGCTGTTACAAATATCTAGAGGACCATAACCCTGTGTGTGTACACACCGCGACATGAGCACAGATTTACACACACACACACACAGCCGTCCCACCCTCAAGACCCCCTTGCTTGTGCCTCCACCCCGAGCTCTAACAAGGCGGTGGGCCAGACAGGATGTAGCACATGTGTATCATTATGACAGATTCTTTCCCAGGCTGTAGGGCTGTAGGTGCCATTACAGCTGCAGCTGGCCTGCTCCCTCTCTTTCTGTTCCACCGCTGCTGGAACCAACCCCCCCCGCCCCCCTCCCAGCACTCCCAGACTGATATTTCACACATCTCTCCACCAGTCTCACCACGCTACCCACAGGTGGGAATGCCTTCACGGACACACACACACACACACAGAGCCTGTTGTAGTGAGTGGGTGCATTTCCCCCCCCCCCCCCCCCCCCCCCCCTCCCCCCGTCTTCACAGAGGAACCATAGACAGGGAAAGCCATTCACGGGGGAAGCTATTCAGCGTAACCCCGTAGGGCAAGCCGACTGGGTCAAGCTTGAGATGTGAGGGAGGTGACCCGTCATATGGTCTACATCAAAGCCCCCCTTAAAGACACAAACCAGGTGAGCATTTCAGGTTTTTTGGGGCATAAGAGAGGGGCTTCATGTTAGTGCCTCAGTATATAGAGAAGGACATTGTGGGTCAGTCTGGTCAACAGTGAATACAGGGGTAGATTGTGCTTCCTGTGCTGGCCGTCTCCCATCTGTCTGTCTATCGGGTGATGGCTAAATATCCTTGTATACCTGAATATAGATTTATGGGAAGGGGGACTTGTGTAAACATGAGAGCGTCAGGGTGGCGGATGGGTATGTCACAGGCAAGCTTGAAATACTAGAGCCCAGCGTTGGACATTGGGCAGACAAAGGCCAGGTTCTTAGGCCTTTAGAGGGCCACACACACACACACACACACACACACACACACACACACACACACACACACACACACACACACACACACACACACACACACACACACACACACAGAAGTACACGCAGTCACAGAGACACACACACACACACACAGACACACACACACAGACACACACACACAGACACACACACACACACACACACACACACACACACACACACACACACACACACACACACACACACGCACACACACACAAAACTGGAGTGTACATAATCCCAGACAAAACAACATTTGTTGCTTGTTGCTCACCCCTATGCTGTAAACCCTGGGAAGCAGTTCCCAGGCCTGCGTCCCGGACTAACTAGATGCTGGTTTAGGAGATAGTAGCCAGAGACCCCGCTGTGACAAAGCACTAGATATTGATTTAGTTTGTGGACGGTGACCCCCGGCTGAAGGTTAACTGCCAGACAACGACCAGCAAACCACGTTGACGTCATCCGTCGCCGTCCGACTGACAGCCGGGACCGCCGTCACATGGCTGAAGGAGAGTGCAATGGAAACCTGGAAGACAACCGGTGAGACGGTTCCAATGGCGAGGACGGAAGACGCGCACTTGATATTTCAACGCATATCTGGAGGGAATTATATCAAATTCAGCAAAAATGATCTGGGCTTGTGATTCTTCTAGGTAAACTGCCAATTTATATTTTTCATGCTTGCTTTTGCGGTACTTCTTGAATGCAACATTTTTGTATTTTTTTCCTTATGGTCCGTATGCTTTGATAGTGCAGCCCCGTTTAAGTTGCTTTGGATAAAAGCATTGTAACTATAGTTCTCTTTAAAGGGTGCGGGGGTGAGAACTAGAAGCTGGATTAGTAAAGTATATTATTTGTAGCTACAATAAAGACCTGGATGCCGTAAGCCAAGGCTCACCCTTTATGGTTTCCCGAAACGTTAAACCTCTTCCCGGTTGCCTAATGGTGCGAGGCGCCACTCACTTTCAATCAGGAAACCACAACACCTCACCTGCTCGTCGGCTGAGAGTGACGCAAGAAGGAATGTCATCAAATCACTGCAAACACAAGGAGACTTACAATGACTCCAAAACAAATGAATGTCCATCGAGAGTCGCGTGGGAGGATAGTGATAGACAGCAAGGAGACTGAAACCAAAAACAAGGTATTAAATACCATAATTGGAAACTTTATTTTTTTTCTAAATTAGTAACCTGTTGTTGTTTCGTGCAGAGATACAAACCCTTGTGATGTATATGTAACAGAAAGAGGCTTCTTTGCTGCAAACTCTGACCTTTTGACCTTTGGTTGGGTCAAACAGACGCTGTGCTTTGGTCAACACGGCGCTCTATCACTCACCCCCCTCACTCGTTTGCTCACACACACACACACACACACACACACACACACACACACACACACACACACACACACACACACACACACACACACAAGCACACACACAGCAGGTTTGTTAATTTAGTTTTAACAAAATCCTCCCACTTAGTTTAGCTTTTAGCGTTACTTTTCATTAGCGACCATAAGATTGCCACCCTCTTCTCATCTCCTGCGGTGCTGGAAGCCCACCACAATCTCCCTCTGGAAATCCCTCTGCTCCCCAAAGCGCTGCATCTCTAACCACCTTGGAATCCACTCTTCATCTTGACGTTCAACTCAAGTGACCCGCCTGTGAAGCCGTCCCAATCCCCCCTGCACGCTAAACCGAGGTGACACGCATTAGAGCCGGTCGCTTCTGACCTGATCTGTATGCTCAGGTAGGGCAGGGGGCTCAGGAAAACGGGGATCACGCGATTAAAGAATCTGGAGCATCAGCGAGGATTGCCAAAATACAGCAATGAAAGAAAGGGCAAGCATCTAGCCTCACATTTTTTTGAAATGGATATTTTTTTTTTATTTTTTTTTTTATATAAACTGTTTAAAAGTTAATAACAGATGGAATGTCACCCCTACGCACTTATGAGCAAGTAACCAAGATCCCATTGTTGGCTCGCCTTTGCTGTCAGCAGCTGCTGGAATTCAATCTTTGTGACAGATGAAATAACATCAAATCAATGACTACAAATACATGCATGTTTACACTTGCAAACACATTGAACGATAAACTTCGCAATGCTGATCTGTCTGATTTCCAGTTGTTTTTTTTACCATTGACCCATCACCAAATTTTCTAAATCACATGCATCACATTATTTGCTCAACATGTTCTTGATGGGGATAGATGTTTAGGGGGATGTGGGGGGGGGGGGGGGGGGTTGGTGGTGGGCTAGAGTTCTGAAGATAAGGTCTGAAGAAAATCCAGGTCTATCCTAGGTAGAGTTGTTCGCAAACTAAGGTCTCAAGCTTTGTTCCTCGGGTTGGTTGACCTTTTCCACACAGATGGGATCTCCTGCTTACTAGACATTGCACTCGCTTCATCAATCAGGTTGAAGATAGAGACAGAATCAACCGTTTCATAACGTATCAGTCATAGTTTCCACTTCCAACACAACAAACACACCACCTAAAATGAGCCGGTGCCGTGATCACTCGGTTTCGGAGAACGTTGAGGGAGGTTTGAGAAATGTCCTAAAGTTTCTCCACCCAGTTATATCCTTTCCAGATGCCGTTTGAAACTGCGCAAAGCTAACAACAGCCTAGTGCTTCAAACGCTGTCTTCTTATCTGCCCATCAATCTTTCTGCATTTCTCCACACTGGTCAAACCAAAGTAAACCAGCGCCATGTTGGGCCGCCCGGCTTCCCTATGGTGTGATGTGAAGTGCAAGCGTGAGTACAAAACAAGATAAAGTACATCCAAATGTAGAGATGGTCCTCATTATAGCCCCCTATTAATACAACCATATTGTGCTGTTTTGGGAGCATGTACGAAGATATTTATACGTTGGTATCATCTATCAAAGCCATCTCAGAGGTGGCCTGGCTCCTATTTAATGGTCACATGGAATATACAGCACTGAAACAGAACTACCTAATCACACACAGGCAATGGCGCACACACTGCAGCTCGACTATAAAGGCCAGAAAAAGCTTTCAGACGCCAGCCGACAGATTTCGCCTAACTGTTCGGAGTGCGCTACATCCAAAGGTCACAATCCTGATTTACGAGAAGACCAGAGCAAACACACGCTCATCTCTAATTCACTTCTAGTCAAACAATAAACACACAAGAGAGCATTTCAATTATTTTTGTTTTAGGTCACTCAGGTCTTCCCCGCAAGAAACTGTTTTTCCTGCGGGGGAGTACCCTAAACGAGGGCTTGGACAAGTTAAGGCTTGTCTTGGAACAGACACATGTTCTCCATTGTCAAGCGGGCTTCCCTCCCCAACCCCGGAGGATCAATGTGAGCTGTCAGTGGGCATCCCACTCTCCATCAGAGCCCAGCGTCGGGGCCTTTGGGCCAGGGGTGGGGCAGAGACAAGCTATGATATGCTAAGGAATCTCCACGGAGGCCTCTGCATTTTAATTAGAGGGAGGTGCGGGGAGGGGTTGACGGTTGAGAACCAGGAGCCACGGGAGGCTCGCGCGAGGGAGGGAGGGAGGGAGCGTCCAGCAGGGAGGGCCAAAGGGAGATTCCTGCGGATCTCCGCAGACACGGAGGGCTTCTGGCGGATGCATTCTGACGGCATCTGTCGCATACCACGGACAGACGGAAGACAGGGGGACCGATTTGGCACTGCTGAACGCGGAGCTTACACATCGGTGCAAGGCAGGGCCCAGCGATGTGGACCACCGCTAACCAGCCGCCCGAGCCCCAACGGGCTCCCCCCCCCCCCCCGATCTAGGGGCCATGTGTGGGGCTGTGGAGCGGTGGCAACAGTCCTGACCGACAGCTGCCCCTCCTCAAACCGGGCCCTTGGCACCTGCTTTGTGTCTCCGGCCCTGCTGA